>NC_062556.1:50283059-50594725 GCF_016906955.1 Phacochoerus africanus | reverse complement strand
GGGTCCCGATCCCCTTCTCCTGTACACACACAACCTCCGCTCACTTCAGGGGACATTCTCCAGGACCCATCCCCCCACCCTTCCCTGAATGCGGATAAATAATAGATCGGGTTCAGTCCCAAAGGAGGGGGGTGCGGTGGGGGGCAAAGGCTGAGGAGTCCAGCGCTAACTCCCCCCCCCACACACACACACCCTTTGGGAAGGAGAAAGGCCGCCCAGCCCCTGGCATCTGTGGAGGGGGCGGGGTGGTCAAATGCGAGGACAGTCCACCCGCAAGGTGCCTGCCCCAGCGCAGCGCCTCTGCGGGCCGGTCTCCTCCGACCTGCCCACGTCTGCTCGGGAAAGAGGCGCTGCCAAAGGAAATGTGAAGTGGGGCCTGCCAAAGGAGGAGGAGAAAATTAATTAATGAGGGAAAGAAATGTGTCTCTGATCCATGTGATAAACTCCCTATCCCTGGGGGCAGAAATTCCTTGGAAATCAATAGCTGTGCATTCATTATCCCCCTCTTGATAAAATGCAAAGCTATGAGGTTCGGGGAGGAGGGAATTTGCATTGGTCATTAAACAGGAAGGGAAAATAAAACCTGCCCAGGAATCAGTGCCAAGCCTGGGACCCTGGGTGGGCATCACTACTCAGGCAGAAGCCAACTAGTGACCGCACTTGCCAAACCCAGAAATCAAAGCAGTGACATTTATGGACTGGGCCCCAGTTGGCCAGCCTTTCCTTTCACGGCCCTGGAGTAACCAGGGAAAGGCTTGACAAGGCTTGACCAGGGTAACTGCCCGCAGATCCACCACAGTGTCCCACTCTCTAGTCTGGGGCTGAGGCCCAGCGGGAATGTGGCAGGGTAATCCTCCAAGCATCCTCCGCCACCTCACCCCACATTTCTTAAAACTGTCATCACATCTGTATCACAAAATACCCCTTCACCTGCAGCTGCCCCATGCTCATAGTCAGCCTCCACCTGGAGGGCAGATACCTGTATAACTGCATATTCATTTTATCTCCAGTGTCTTGTACTGGCCCAGACTGGTGCTCAGCAAGCATTCGAGGAAAGCAAGTAGGATAAAAGAAAATGAGCCAGGGATGAAATAAATAATTTCAGGAAAAGAGCAGGATGGAATCAAGAGATACAGCTTTGTGAGGGGACAGACAGTAGGCCCCTCTGTCTAAACCCCATGTCCTTTTTAGGGAGACAGGAAACCCTTTCAGTGATCTTCCTGCCTGCCCCCCATTGGCCCTAGGTTGGGCAACGCTGTTTTGCTCGATGCCCTGCTCATCTGCCTTCTTTTCCTTCCTACACACGTGTATTGTTCCATAAGGGCATTTTCACTCTGACAAGCACACTTCCTAAGCTCCATATGGACACAAATGTGCCCCAAATGGGTTTCCAATCAATGCATTACTGGGGCTGGTGGGCCCAGTAGTGATTGGGAATTGTACCCAGGGCCCTATTTCTAGGCCCTGGGGGAAAAGCCCCCTGCCCCTTGCAAAGGCTTGGCACCTGGTTAAGGTGGGCAGTGTCTCCGGTCCCTAAAAGAAGTGAAGTAGGAGGGGCGTCTCAGCGAGATGGTGAACCCTTGATCTCAGGCCAAGGACTTCCCTGCTAGGTATTTATTGGTGCCTTCTCAGCGTCGGAGGGTAAACTGAGTTGACCTTCGAGAGCTTTGGGGCTTGCCTCGCTTTCTCCGGGTCCATGGCCTCAAACCTGAGCTATTTGTGTTTGTGTTTCCCTTGCACTCTTTGGGGTCCCTAAAAGCCAGCTTTTGCCTGGGGGAACGGGGGGACAGAATCTAGGCGCCGGTCCTCTGAGGGGCCCTTCTTCCCCGCCCCTCCCACCAACCCCCTCCCCCGGAGATCTTGGGGAAGCGCCGCGATGGGTGTCGGGAAGGATTAAGCTAAGCCTGGACACCCGGCGCGACGACTACCGTAGGACTCACTCGCTCCCTCCAGCGATGTCCTGCTCACCGTCCATTCCCCGTAGAGATAATGTTGCATTTAGCACTCCCAGGGGACCGCGTAATGGATGGAAACGAGGCTCCTTCTCACACCAGCAAGTGAACGTCCTTTTCACTCCCCTCTCGGGCTGCAAGGGGGTGGGAGGCTGGGTGGAAAGGTAGAGAGAAAAGAAAAGAAAGAAGAAGCCTGGGTGACGCCTGGGGGCTCGTCTTGGATTTTGAGTAGTGCGTGTGTATGCTAAACAGGCAGGCGTTTATCCAAATGTGTCTTACACGCGAAAGCAAATTTAGCTTTATAGAAAAGAGATCTAATCTTTGGTGGAAATACAGACCTCCTTGGTGTGGGAGAGCCCAGAAAGATTATTTATCTGATCTCCGCCTCCCATAAGCAGCCCCTTGCGGCTCTCCAGATCTCTCGCCGCAGATGTGATAACATCTGGGCTATTATTATCACCCCGGGCAAGCGCTGAGTCCCTGGGGACTCGAGCACGTTCCCTCGGGAGGCCCTTGATCTGCCTGCCACATAAAGGCCATATAGCAGGTTGGCTAATTGATTTATTCTTCTTAGGTTTTGATTTCACAATAATAAAAAATAAATAAATAAAGGCTGGACCAGAGCTTGGCCCCAGTTCTTTCAAAATGGTTTGAATTAATATTTTAATCACACTTTCCTATAAACCGGTTGATTCTGTCTCATCTATGTATGTATACACACCCACACAGAGAGAGAGACAGAGGCAAAAAGTGAAAACGATAGAAGGGAAAGCAAAGTTCTCTTCAACATCTTATTCCCTTTTCTCTGAAGCTATTTCCTTTTCCTGGGGTTTCCAGCATAAAGTGTGTGTGTGTGTGTGTGTGTGTGTGTGTGTGTGTACGCTGAAGAGAGATAAGGATCCCAACTACACCCTGTTAACTATTTTTCCTTTTGATTACAAGAAGCCTCAGATCACCCGGAGCGCGTTTGAAATGTGGGTTTGTACACGGTTAAAGGAGACAAACAATAAGAGAAATGCACAATTTCATTTCAACAGCCATTCCTTGGTAGAAAGCACTCGCTCCGTGTGGCTCCTAAGTGGCTGTCACTGTCGTCCCTGACACAGTTATATTCACAACAACAACAACAAAGTATGCGGAGGAAATTAAATTATATGGAAATCAATAGCATCTGACTGCTTCAAACAAATGTCTGTCACCGCGATTATTCTCCAGGAACCTATTTATAAACCATGAAAGAAAAAGGTTCTTGCAGCAAAAGACAGCATCTTCTGCATTCTGTGTTATTTATACCGTATACAGAGGAATGCACGGGAATAATTTAACATACAAATGCCCAGCTGTATACATTATATAACAGCTTGTTAGACGTCCCGGAGAGGAGGTGTGCCTAAGTAATGCGCATATATTCAGGGCTTGCAATTCGAGTTGCGGCGCGGGGTGGGGGGCGGCGTAGGAGGGAGGGAAACCGCCCAGAGGCTAGCAAGCTTCTATCTTGTCTTTCTCCCCCCCCCCCCCAAAAGGTGCCTACCCTCAGACAATAGCTGGCCCTTTTGATCTTCCAAACCCAAGGTGGGAAAGGTGAGGCGTGCAGTGCGCATGTCCGGGTAGCTACAGGTGCATCACCTGCGCTGTCCTTGCTGGTGGTCACTATAAGAGCGGCTCCCACGCGCCGGTCGCGGCCGGCGAGCGCGCGCGCGCGCAGACGCACGGCGCCGCGGAAAGGGAGAGCGCGCGTCAGACAGACGGAGACAGCTGATGCCTGTCAGCGCGGCGGGCCCGCGAGCTCTCGCGAGAGCTCCCCGGACCGGCCGCGAGAAGTGGGGCTCAGGTGTAAGAGGAGTGCATCCCGTCGGCGCACGGGGCTAGAGCTCTCGGAGAAGTGGGATCGCGTGGCCGGTGAGCGGCGGTCTGCGCGGTCAGAGGGAGCGCCGGGCGGCAGCGGCGGCGGCAGAAGCAGCAGCGGCCCCCGGCGTGTCCACCGGCTCCGCGCCGCCAGCCGCTACGGCTGCAGCCTCCGAAGGGAGGCCGGGGGAGCCAGCGTGCGCACTTTCCCGCGGACTTTCGGAGTGTTTGTGGATTTACATGCCAAGCCATCAAGATGATGTCCATGAACAGCAAGCAGCCTCACTTTGCCATGCATCCTACCCTCCCTGAGCACAAGTACCCGTCGCTGCACTCCAGCTCCGAGGCCATCCGGCGGGCCTGCCTGCCCACGCCGCCGGTAAGCGCCCCACGCCCGCGGACCTGGCCCGCGCGCCCGGCCCCTCCCAGTCTCAGAGACGCTGCATGTCGGGTGCTGATGTGTGCCCAGGTCCCGGTGCGGGAAGGGATTTTTAGAAGAATCCCGCTGCGAAGCACGCTTTGTACAGTGGCGCTTAGTGTCCTGTTTCCGTCGCCTCTGCCTCGGTGTCTGGCGCCGGCGATCGGAGTGGGGAGCTCTGGGGCCATGACTCTCGACTTCCCTCCACTTTCTCTGATAATTTCATGCCTTGGAAAGGCGGTCTCTGTGCGTGTTCGGGTGCGTGACACGGGTCCCCAGCTGCGAGTTACATCTCCATTTCTTCTTCTTTCCCCCTCCTTTTTCGTCTCCCACGCCTGTCCCCCGAATGTGTTCCTGTGTGCCATTCTCCTCTGCATCTTCCCCTCTCCCCACACTCCCGTCCTTTCTCATCTGACCCCCCTGTCTCATCCCCAATGTGTCCCTATTCTGTCTTTCCCGGTCGCCACTATCCCCACCCCTGTTGTTATTTTGGTTGTTTTGTGTTTGCCTTTTGCCTGTTGTGCTCTCCCACTCGTGTGTGGTTTTGTTTTGTGTTTTTGCTTTTTTGGTTTTGTGGTTTTTTTTGGTTTGGTTTGTGTCGCCTGCAGCTGCAGAGCAACCTCTTCGCCAGCCTAGACGAAACGCTGCTGGCGCGGGCAGAGGCGCTAGCGGCCGTGGATATCGCCGTGTCCCAAGGCAAGAGCCACCCGTTCAAGCCGGACGCCACGTACCACACGATGAACAGCGTGCCATGCACGTCCACGTCCACCGTGCCGCTGGCGCACCACCACCACCACCACCATCACCACCAGGCGCTCGAGCCTGGTGACCTGCTGGACCACATCTCGTCGCCCTCGCTCGCGCTCATGGCCGGAGCGGGCGGCGCGGGCGCGGCGGGCGGCGGCGGCAGCGCCCACGACGGCCCGGGGGGCGGCGGCGGCCCGGGGGGCGGCGGCGGCCCAGGCGGCGGCGGCCCCGGGGGCGGTGGCGGCGGCGGCGGCCCTGGGGGAGGTGGTGGGGGTCCGGGCGGCGGGCTGCTGGGCGGCTCGGCGCATCCGCACCCGCACATGCACGGCCTGGGCCACCTGTCGCACCCGGCGGCGGCGGCCGCCATGAACATGCCGTCGGGGCTGCCGCACCCCGGGCTGGTGGCGGCGGCGGCGCACCACGGCGCGGCGGCGGCGGCGGCGGCAGCGGCGGCGGGGCAGGTGGCGGCGGCGTCGGCAGCGGCGGCCGTGGTGGGCGCGGCGGGCCTGGCGTCCATCTGCGACTCGGACACGGACCCGCGCGAGCTCGAGGCGTTCGCCGAGCGCTTCAAGCAGCGGCGCATCAAGCTGGGCGTGACGCAGGCCGACGTGGGCTCGGCGCTGGCCAACCTCAAGATCCCGGGCGTGGGCTCGCTCAGCCAGAGCACCATCTGCAGGTTCGAGTCGCTCACGCTCTCACACAACAACATGATCGCGCTCAAGCCCATCCTGCAGGCGTGGCTGGAGGAGGCCGAGGGCGCGCAGCGCGAGAAAATGAACAAGCCCGAGCTCTTCAACGGCGGCGAGAAGAAGCGCAAGCGGACTTCCATCGCCGCGCCCGAGAAGCGCTCCCTCGAGGCCTACTTCGCGGTACAGCCCCGGCCCTCGTCCGAGAAGATCGCCGCCATCGCCGAGAAACTGGACCTCAAAAAGAACGTGGTGCGGGTGTGGTTTTGCAACCAGAGACAGAAGCAGAAGCGGATGAAATTCTCCGCCACTTACTGAGGGGGATGGGAGGTACCGGGCGGGGCGGAACGGGGAGGTGGAGGGGCATTTCGGGGGGCTTTCCTCGGGCCTGCTTCTCCTCCTCCAATTTAGAGTGTCCGTTGTTATCCTGCTTGCATTTGGGGAGTCCCTTCTTGAGTGTTCTCCACCTCCTCTCTGCTCACCCTGCCCTTATCCTCCCCCAGCCTGGAGGACTGGGGTGCATGGTGTGGACACAGGAGAGAAGGGT
Source organism: Phacochoerus africanus (assembly GCF_016906955.1). Classification (NCBI taxonomy): domain Eukaryota; kingdom Metazoa; phylum Chordata; class Mammalia; order Artiodactyla; family Suidae; genus Phacochoerus; species Phacochoerus africanus. Next base: position 50,588,530 of record NC_062556.1, on the reverse strand, counting down.
GGGGGGAGAAGAGGAGCATTTGGGAGAGCGGGGAGTGAAGGGAAGGAAAGCGGAGACAGGAGGAGGGGTTTTGAGGAGCAGGATGGTTCTGGGGGAGAGGGTGGGGGGGGACACTCGGGAAGGTTAGGGAAATGGACTGTTTTTGACCAGAGACACTTATCAAAATCTCCTGGGGACCAAGGAACTATGTACAAAAAGCAAAAACAAAAAACCTACCAACCACCAAAAACTAGACAAAAAGACAAACTAAAACAAAACAGAAAAGCCAAGGGGGAAAAAAATGCTTTAGAAATTTAACTTCGGAGAGCCGTATTCTGCAGCTTCATCCCCCCCCCCCCCCAGAGGAAAAAAAAGAGCACCACCACTCTTATCACCGCCCCAGCCCTACACACATGAACTGAGTCAAAAATCGAAAACCAGACCAACCAAAAGGTGAAATTCTCGGGTAGCGAAGCTAATTGTTCTGTGTGTTTAATTCCGTTTTCCTTCTAAGTCTCGCCCACACCCCATCCAAGTCCTCTTTGATTTATTTTCCCTTTTCCAATGAGACTCCGATGGCTGCTCTCCTTAGCCAAAAAGTGGGTGGGAACACAGCTGAAGGGCTTGGTGGGTGGGTGCTTGTTTAGGTGAAGTCCAAGTTTTCCAGGGATCAGGCCTGAAGGGTTGGGTGGGGGTCTTGAGGGAGAGAGAGCCGCAGTCTTTGAGCCGACTAAAAGGCAGAAATTACGGGCTCCGAAATAAATATTTTATTCTAAGAAAACAAAACCGTTTTAAACAGGTTTTTCTCTTTCCATTTTTGCTCTTATATCTAAGATCTTGAGAACAGACTATTTCAAAATAAGCTTTTCCCCTCACTCATAGAACTTGCCCTTTTATTTATTTTTTGAGCGTTTTATTTTTAACTATCTACTGATTTTTTTTTTCCTATTGATTCAAATGGACTGATGGGGTGGCAGATAGTAGGAAAGATGCTCTGTCCCATTTTCTCCACAGAACTGGACCCATCTTGCTCTTCTAGGTCCCCTTTCCTTCTCTCTTGGAGAACATGAAATCATTGAAATATTGAGAAGTTTCTGCTTTCACTTGGAGCAGGACTTGGCTGTGAGAAAATCAACTAAATCCCAGATGAGAGGAAGACAGGTTTAAAGCCCTCTGTTTGTTTCAAAAGGGTCTGCATGTTGGGGTGGGGGGGGAAGCAGAACAACTGTTTCATTATTATTATTATTATTATTATTACTATTATTATTATTCAGAAGTAATTTATTGCTGGGGAAAATGTTGGGTAGCAAGAACTTTAATTTGCACTATCAGTCTCCCAAATAGAAAATCATGTATAGTACTTCATAGTAATTATCAAGGTACTTTATGAACTGCTGATGGGTTTTTTAAAAAATGAGAAAACAATTGAAGGTGGTTAGGTAAAATGCCTGCGTGGTGCACAAAACACTCTTTTGATCTCGGGCGGAGATGGTTTATAAACTATCCTTTAATAAGAAGTAAAAATTGAAAACAAATGAGAAACAAAAAACCTGCCATTTAACAAGACTGAAATCATGCATGATCTGAAAGGTGCAGAAAGAAACACAACTAGGTCTCACTCTGGTTAGGCATTATTTATTTAATTATGTTGTATATCATTGTTTGCAGCGCAAACATTCTATGCATTTGAAACTGAGCACTAAACTGGGCTAGCTTCCTGATAGACCGTTTTGTGGATAGTGTGATTTCACAGTCTACTGCCTGTTTTCACCGAAAACACAACATTCTTGTCATATTCTTGTATTTAGAGGAAAAGGAAAAAAGGAAGATTACTGTAAATATTTTCTTTAATGCACACACTCCCACAGTGGTTACAGACTGCCAGTGTTAATCCTGAAATGTCTCACAGATTGATCTACCTGTCCATGTATGTCTGCTGAGCTTTTTCCTTGGTTGTGTCTTTGCTCTATTATCTTTCCCTCCTCCTCACTTCTATCAGAACCACTTCTGTGCGCCAAAATACAACAGGGGGATGTGTCCCAGTACACTTGCAAATAAAACATAACTGAAAGAAGAGCAGTTTTATGATTTGGGTGCATTTTTGTGTTTATACTGGGCCAAGTCCAGGTAGAGCCGGTCAACAAATGAGACTCAATTCAACCAAATATACAGGGAAGGAGAGGATGTTGAAAGTGGGGGTGAAGAGAGGAAAGAATGAGAATGATGTATTTTTCTGCTGAATCAGAATTCACTTTCAGATAACTCATGTGAAAGCAGTGCTCTGAATAAAATGAATTCTGTATTGGTTGCCTGTGTTTACCAAAGTTTTCTTCTTTTCTTTTTCTTTTTTTAAACTGCAGAAACTCTTCAAGCACAGCCCTCGATTCAGAGTGGTGGAAGGTAATAAATAACCAGGCACTCCCAAAATATTTAAATCAAGGTTCAGGGGCAGAGGCATCTGGAGGCTTATGTATGTGTTGTTCTAGCCTAAAAACATTTCTAAGAAAATGTTGTAACCGACTTTTCTTTGGAGGTTAACACAAATAAAAACCATACACTGATCTGTCCAGCCACCGTGTCAAATGCCTCTGTTCATTTGGAACTTTAGTGTGCCACCTACTGCTCCAGAGGGACCAGAGATTCTCTGTTGGTGACCTGGGACTAGATCAAATGCCAAATGTATAAAGTTTCTTAATAGCTGGGATTATATCTTCTGAAGTCATCATATTTTAGCCAAATCTTTTTAATTTCACCGGCAAATCTGTGAAACACAATGCTTGATGTTCAAAAAAGAAGAGTACATTTAAAAAGCTGTGATTTTAAACAGTTAATGTTTAAAAAAAAAGCACTAGAGGTATTTTTAAAAATAGATCTCTTCCATCAAAATTGATTTGTTTCTGTTGTTATTAACTTGAAATGTCATAAAAGTTTTTAATAAAATACATTTGCTAAAAAAAAAAAAACCAAACACGTTATTTTATAGAAAAGTATCACCGGATTTCATTGTTGAAGAACCAGGAATGAACAAATAAACAGATTTACAAAGGCTTTTTTTTTTTTTTTTAATTTGCCCCAAACAGAAGTGTTGCAGGCAAATACCTTTGAATTATATAATGATGACCAATGTATGTAATAACTTAAGCATTTGTTTTGTATTAAAATCCTTACCAAATAAAGAGAAAACAATTATTATGTTAATAAAACATCATAAAAATATATGCTTTGCAAAATTTCCTATTTTATGTAGTAGGAAACTGCAAAACAAGAAATGCCTTGCTATCTGGTGAGTGTGTGTACTGCCTGAAGAAATAAGACTATTTTAAGATACCTTTAACTGTCAATCCGTAAAGAAATAAACAAGCAAACAAACGTCCTCCTGGAGAGAGTGCCAAGGCTTGCTACTCCGCGTTATTAGCCCTCCAAAGTTTTCTGGCTCTGAAGAGTGGAACTTCAAGCGAATACAGGCACCAGTGGGTGGAAAGAGCGTGGCCCTGGTTCAAGTCTCTAAATATGTTGGAGAGAATGGGGGAAATTGTGCTCTGTTTGCATTTCAGGTTCTCGGGAAATTCAGGAGGTGGAGTAGGAAAGGCAAAAGCAAACATCAAATGCATCTGCCACGTTTAAGCCATCCATTCGTTTTAATTTTTCTCCTTTCCCCAGTCCTAGCTTCAGGTCCTGTGCCTTCTGTAGGTCTAGGAATGATGTTCTCAAGACGATTCAACTAACTTCTGAAAAGATGTTTGTTTAATGCGTGTTCTGAAATCGCTCTCAACTTTGATTACACCGTCATAAATAAACCTTAGGCACTCACTGCCGTGACTGTATCGATTTTTAATTTCTTGTGATATTAAGACGACTTCGGTCCCATTCCTACACATGGCCGCGCCACCCAGGGAGAACAGAGTGCCTTGGGCCCAGGACTCCCAAGCTCAGGCCCCTGCTCCGGCCTCTCCAGCCCACTCTGGAAGCAGCCCTACTCCATTTTTCACTTGGATGGGCTTTCATAGTCTCATCTCTGAAGTTGGAATTGTGACATAACCTGGCTAAAAGCGTTCCCCACCCCATCCGAATGGCCTTGGTGGCCGCGGGGTGACACAGGTGATTCCCACAATGATTCCCTCGTGTGGTTCTGCTGTTGGGTGTTACTGCTGCTGCAGACCTAACCCCAGTCCTCGCGAGAGGTTTCCAAGCAGAATGCAACCTTAATTGCTTTTTTAAAAATAGGAGACCAACTCCAATTCTCACGGGGAGGAGGGCTTCTTTCTCACCTGCGAGATAAGCCTTTGTCTCAATAATTATGTTATTTAATATTTATCAAACCTTTGTGCCACCGAGGTTGGCGGGTTCGGCCGCCTCACGCCCTCCCGGGGCAGCCGGCAAGCAGCTCGGCCTGAGTCGGGCCGGGCACGTGCAGCGGGGACGTGCGGCCGCGCTGTTCGGTTAGCTTGCCTTTTGAATAATTCATGGCCTGAGAGTTCTGGAAATTAATAAAATGAATGATAACAAGACGCTAATTAAAAACTTTTCGTAATTGTTGTCAAGTCAGCTTGGTGGGAGACGGGCAGCCCTCATTCTCCCCGAAATCCCACGGATCTATAGGGCTAGGCGCGGGCCCGGAAGGGCCTCGGAACTGGAGCGGCCAAATGCGCCTGCGGCTCTGGGAGTGATTTCGGGGGCGGCCTCGTTTGCTGCTTCCTTCCCCCAGCCGCCTTCCGCTGTTCGCCTGTCTCCCCCGCTAGACTTCGGACATAGGAGCTAGTGAGTTGGCGGGTGCCATTTCAAACCAAAGGCGAAGCTGATTGGGTCTGAATTTGCAGCCCGGAGGGGACCCGCCCTCCTCCGACCCGGGCAGGGTACCCTTCTCTCCCTGGAAACAGCCACCCAACCCCGGCAGCCCGCGCGGGAAATCACAGCGCCCCAGGCGTGCAAGCCACAGCCGAGTGACCGCGGTGTGCCGGGTCTGCGCCCCTACGTCGCCTGCCCTGAGACTCGCAGTCCGGAGGGTTCCAGCTGCGGGAGGCCGCAGTCCTCGCGGGCGACGGGACAGCTACCCACTTGCGGCCCTGGCCCGAATTTATTCAGGCGATGGAGGACCCAAGCGGATCAAACGATCGACACCCCCCCCCCTCCCCCCGGCGCCAACCCCGGCGTCTGGCGCGCGTGCGCAGGCGTTACCAGCGGGGCGCGGACCACGGGGAGCGCCGGGCGGACGGGACGCGCACGAAGTGCGCAGGGAGCGCGCCGAGCTCACGCATGCGCGTTGCGTGCGTCAGTCCCCTCAGAATCGAACCCGAATTCCGCCGCAGGTACTTTGGCATTCCCGAAGGTCTTTTCCCACCTTGTTAAGTGCTCTTGAGGGCGTCCTGCGAGAAAAGAGAATGGAGCGGTGGCTCACCGAGGTTAAAAAATACTCCCCTCCCCACAGTTTGCCTTAGTCAACAGACATCTTAAACGCCACAAAACTTTCAAAACTGGTTGACATTTTACGAAAAGAATTGAGAGCGATAAGGCCTTGGCTTTTGTTTGGTTGGTAGGGTGCGCACCCGCAAAGCCATGCTACGAATTAGAATTTGACCTTATTAGGCAAGAATTTATAGCCAGGGCAGGAGGAAGGCTGGCCGCCGGGCATTCGACCCGGAGAATTCCGTGTTCTGGATCACAAAACGGAGGAGGAAAACCTCGAGTCCGAGAGAAGCTCCGAAGCTCTTGTAGGGAGCCAACGTCCCGTTCCCGCAAACCCAGCGAAAAGGGCGAGGAGCGCCCGCCTCCCATCCCCTGCCCCAAGCCCGAGTGTCCCGGAGGTCGCTTCTCTCCGATGTAGAAAGCGAAGAGAATAGTAAAAGAAGGGAACCGAAGAAACATGGAAGGAAGAAGTGGCCAAAGGAGGGATGGAAGAGGAAGGAAGGCAGACTCCCTGCACTGATTAGGTAAAACGAATTACAGACAAAAGTTTGGTTTACTCTGACGGCTGGCTTTTGTGCAGCATAGTGCATACAAACTTTTGTAGGCATGGGTCAGAATAAAACAAAGTGTTGACAATTTCCAGCCGTGAAAATTCACTTACACCAGTTTCCCCCACCCCCTTCCCCGCCAAGTGTTGACAATAAACATTTAATGAAGGCAGGGACCTGGCTGTCTCCAGTCAGTGTCAGAATACTTTAAGCAGACCATTAGCACGGCTTTTTCCACTTCAAACATCGCGCGCTACACTCTAAACATTATATATATATATAAATACAAAGTGTGAGACAATAATATGTTTATACGGATATCTTAAGTGGTCTGCAGTAGTTCTGATACCCCTTGTACTTATTAACAGAAACTAACTCATGGTAGAGTACTCGCGCTTAAAAAAATGTTAAATACAGTTAATGCAATATTAATCGCCCTTTGGTGATATAAAATGCAATATTTTCAGGCAGCTATCGAGCTTTTCTAGAGGAAGAGCTGATGAAAAGAGTCACAGCTGAATAGTGGAGAGAAAAAGCCCGGTATTTATTGCTTTTGTTTGGCTTTTGGCTACAGAGACAGGAACCTTCTAATGGGGTAAGGACATTTATTTTATCTGCAATCTATTGCTTCGAGAGCAGGGGCGGCAGATGGGGCTGGTGCGATAGTCACCGTGTAATTTAGAGCAAATCCTAATAACTAATAATGATTTATGTTAATTTTGATCACTTATGCGACTTTACCAAAGCGTTGTGGTGAAAGAATGCGAAGCAGAATACGACAAGGAGCTCCGAGGCTAAGGTTGGAGCTCAATTACCCTGCTTAAAATCTGTTTTATGAGTTAGCAATGGAACTGTAGGCATTTAAAAAAGCAGGTAGGATCCACTTGACTCCAAGCAGAGGTATCTCCCCGGGGGCTTTCATTTCTTCCGGAAAGATACCCAAAAGAGAGGAGCCACAACGCTTTTGAGCTGGAGTCTCTTTCATCCCAGTTTTAAAGAAAACAGATATGTTTCCATTGTTTCATTTCCTTATATTCCATGAAAGGATCGTGGGGGGGCGGTGAGTGCAAGCCGGGGTCCTCCTTCCAAAGTGTAATCTGAGCCCCAGGTTTGAAATCAGCCTTAGAGCCTCTGAGGAGGCTGCCGCTCACCGGCGCCACGCCTTATGCAAAAGTTTTATTACTGGGTGGTTAAACAAGTTGTCTTTTCTTAATCTTCACTTCCCGTCTGATATTTGTCTAGAATCAACTTTTGGGAAGCTTTGCCTTCTCTGCCTTCCGTCTCCACCCCTCCACCCACCTCTCCCCGCGCCCCAAGGGATCCCAGGGCTTTTAAACTTAAAAGTGCTTCCCCTCTCCTCATCCTCCTGGTTACGTGGCGCGGGTTCAGAACCCCAGAGGCCGCCACCGCGACGCAGTTCTGCACAGGAACAGGCGATTTTCGGCTGCCACGCAGTGCAATGCAGAGAGTAGGAGCGATTTTGAAAGGGAGGGTGCGCCTTGCTTGTGGCAATTTACTTTTTCGGTTACCTTTTGCGCGTTTCAACGCCTGGAGGCTATAGTTTGAAAGTAAAACAGCATCAAAGCACCTCCTTATTAGCTCTGTATTTGAGAAATTCGAAGATGAAACTACCTAAAAGGTTTAATAGGGCGGAACAGCATTTATTTGCCAAGCAAACAGCCAGAGTACAGTTCAAAAGGGGTACAGTGCTTTATCAGCAGGAGGCTGAAAGGAGAAGAATATTGGGTAAAGGGAATTTCAAGCTTCAGTTACGACGTTCAAGTGAATTAAATAAGCTTCGAGTGGGATGTCTGCTTTGATTTTGAGTATCATCTCCCTCGCCAAAAATTTATACATGCATACATACATTCATGTCTATATATTATGTGTATGTATACATATGCATATATGTACATCCTAGAGGCTTTCTCCACCTTTCGGAGTTGTTGTCAAGACTTTATTTGCTTGTAACTTTTAGGGTTTGTAGAGTAATAATAGTTATTTCTTCAGGAATTTCATGTGCAAATGTATTTAAAATAGAATCACATCTTTTAATGTCCAGATTTTCATTATTTCCTTTCTTTTTCTTTTTTTAAGGCTACAGAGGTAAAAATGCACTTAATTTCTTCTACTAGGGAAAAACAAGAGGCTACATTCATTTTTTTCCCCAAACACTATGCTATATATGTATATTTTTTCATTTTTGAATCATCTCCATCAGTAACTGTATTGTTATTGTTCTGTTAGTATTCCTGGTATAAAGAGGACTTTAAACAAAATAAATCTTTAAACAAAATAAATCCAGGCAGCTGACGTTGCCTGTTTACTGATAATACTCAGGAGCTGGTGCGTGTTTGTGAGCTTGAAGCTACGCCTCCACGTGCATATCCATAGACAAACAAATGTAAGCACACTTTCTACTGTTGTTGAGTGTAGCAGAGTCTCATCTCTTAACTTTATTCTGGTTCTGTCCCAGTGTTTCAGCACCAGAAGCAACTCCCTTAAAATTGAAGAGGGGTGCATTATTGAAACTCTCTATCCAACAGCTCTGGGGTTGCAGCTTTTCTGAACACGCCGGCTCTAGATGAGGTCTGACTGTCTGGCTGCACATAAGCCCCTAATATGTTAATGGCCGTAGGGGATGCCTAAGGTACTATCTCAAGCTGCTTCGCACACCATATGTCAGGCCGTTAGCCACATGGATCTATTAATCAAAAAGAGCTGAAGATGGAGAAGAGGGTCTTGGAAAGGGGGCAAATGAGAGCAATGGGGGAGGGGGGAGGGAAGGAGAAAGCATTTTAAAACCCTCATCATTTTAACTTTTTTTAAAATTAAAAATGAATAAAGGAGACTCAACCACTGCAAATTTCCTTTCTGTCAAGGTAAAGACGGCTCTTGAACTCCTACCAGAAGAATTGGAATAGTGTCTGGTTCTATTAAAATAGAAGGCGGTTTTTACCTGGAGGGTCCTCTTTAGGGTTTGTTTATTGCAAAACTTTCATAAGCCAGACTCTTGATCCAAAAAATCATTTTTGTCATGTAGGTTGTTTTGTAGATGAGCTTTATTAAAAGTAGTGGGGGAGGTGGAATGAGGCAAATGTGTGTTTAGGGGATGGATGGGGGGCCATGGAGGGAGGCATCTGGAGGATTTGTAATGAATATATAATTCATCAATATATAGCTGCATGGACTGAGGAGTTTGCATCACCTTTAGGTCTTCTGATAGTGAATGTAAAGTGTTTACATTTTTATCCTTTTAAGCTGGCTTTATGAAAAATGTAACTGTAGAGTCTACAGGGTGCAAAAAGTATTTATTTTAGATGGGGAGGAAATGGGAAAACATTTAAAACTCTCATCTTTCTCACTTCTGCTTTGTTTAGGATTATCTCTGCCCTTTGACCATAATTTTGGTTAAGATAAAATACTTTAGGAAGTTGGCACAGCTTTAGAATTAATTACGCCCTCAACATGAGATGGTGTACATGAATGAGTACGTTAAGTCTATTTGAAAATGTTAGATTTTTTTTTCTTGACGTGGAGAATATGTTTGCCATGTGCCACAAACTTAGCTTTTTTTAGGGAAATCAAATGAAAGTACTGATTTTAAAATGTCAGAAACTCTCAGAAACAGAGCAGTGAAAGGAAAACATATAGGCACCTAGATTTAAAAGTTGCTTTCTTTTCATGTGTTACCTGGAGACAGAGAAAAATATAAAACCAAACATCAATTTAGGTATTATTTTTTAAATTGATAGTGATTATGAATCACATGAAGACTCAGTTTCTGGATTATCAATTTTCAGTTTACAGTCTGTAATTAATGATAAAATTTAGGAAATAATATGCTTGAATATGATTTTTAATGTCATGGTTAGTAGGCTTATACTAAAGTATTTAATTTATAGGAAAATGGAATGACTGAAAAGTTTATTCATCTTAGGTTCATATATGCAAATGATTGACTACCTACCTATCTATCTAAGAACATAGATTATTCACCCATATCACAAATCCTGTCATTAACATAGATTCATAGTACTCTATTATACTGAACTTGTAAAAGAGAGGGGCAGCAGAATGTTCTTATTTATGATTTAAAAATACAGTAAAGAAGATACTTGGGAGATGGTGTTCAATGATAAACAAAAATCATACAAATAACATTACATTATTTAGAGTCTGTAAGTGGAGTACTTTGTACTATATATTAGATTAATTGTATTAAATATTTTTTCATTTTCAGAAATTCACCTATTTGCGTTTATATAGAAGTAAGTTCTTAGTTACAAGGGAAGGTTAACATTAGTAGCTGCCTTTAATTAAAAACACCGGTACATTAGGGTTTTTTGGTTTGGCTGAAAAATCATCTGTAACTCTTTCAGTAAGAGGGGGAAAAAAGCATTTAAAAAATAGAGAACTGTATTGTGGAGAACTGCAGTCAATCTGTAAATATGAGAGGTTCTAAAGTACTATATTTCATCCAGGAGATGCTGAATACATAAAGACAGATCATCTTGAATCTCAAGAGTAGCTTCATAGAGAGAAACACTTATTATCTTTAAATTTTGGTGCATGCCACACAAGCCTTCATTTCTTTCCTTGTAGTTAAAAAGGTAGCCCATATATCTGTCGCATTGGGTTTCCAAAGACTCGTAACTTAATTCCTTCAGGCTATTCATCAGCACAGTAATTAAACTAGCAAATGGATGTAAATAAAGTGAAATTGGTTTCATGACAGATGAGGCGAAGAGGCCTCTGACATGAAACAAGGCAGGACAATAATGATTTCGGCAGCAGTGGGCTATGGAAGGAACCCCAGCTGGATTTATTAGGTGCTGCAAGTGATTTGCTGGAAGCGGGCAAGACATGAGCACTCTTTAATTTGACAGGAATTTTGCATCCTAAAGAGCATATTGAAATATAAATCCAGAAACAAGTTCAGGCAAACTGTAAACAGATGCATATTGGACTGAAGGTACTATTCAATATTAAAAAGCAAAAAGAATGGAGAACTATACCCCTCCCTAGTAGAAGAGATTCAATTGCATAATTTATTACCTAATCTTGGGAAATGACAAAATAATTATGAAACATTCTTTTCTACTTATGAATTCTATCACTATTTTAGGGCTCGCAATTTTGTATCTCCAAGTTTATTTACTTGGGAAAGCAACTAATACAATAGATGATTTAAAAACCAGTATGATGAAAACATATGTAGGAATTATGGGTACATGTATACCTGGGAGGGGAATATGACAAACTGGGAGAGAAGCTCAGATGGGCACCTTGTTTTACAGAGTGCAATTATTACTGCATTTAAATAAAATCTGGGATAAAGATCTGGTACCAGTTTATTGCCTCTAGTGGTCTGTGCCTGGATACCTAGAAAGCAGATTTCTAGCCACAGAGAGAAATTGTCTCAAGCCCTTGATCTGACAAAGCTTTAAATCAAATATGGATTTGTCCTTGCAAAATAAGCAGTTCCATGGATTAGGAGGAACCAAACTATGGCCAAAAGTTGAGAAACCAGTGAAAGAGAAGGTACAAGAAATGAGTTCTTGGTTGGCTCCACAAGAGTTAAATGGAAATTGAGTCACCAATGCCACTACGATAAGGCATAGAATAAATAAAAGGCAGACTTTCACACTAGGAGCAGATTAGCCCCTTATTCCAAGAAAAGATGAGGAATGAACTGCTTTAAGCTTGAGTGTAATCTCAATTATTTAAGTCCCTTTCAAGAGGAGCAAAAGCTTCCATGAGTGGTGCCCTCCCCTCCTATAAGAGTCACGCAGGATTTTCAGCACCGTGGCCAGCTCCCAGGAGGGGGCGGGGCAGCGGCGGGTCGTGTGAGAGAGAGAGAGAGAGCAAGAGGGAGACAGAGATCTAAATACCCCTGAAATTCTATGGGCAGTTTATTTAGCAGTGGATTCAGATACACGACTGGGGTACTATCCTAGCCCAGGTTCTCAAATCTTTTGGAAAGCTGTGTTTAAAAGGAAGGGATTGGGGGAGGAGACTGTAGAAGAGTAGGTTGTTAAAACTCTTAATGAAAATAAGATCTTTAAAAAACTAAACACCCACTGCATGCTCACTATTACAGAATAGTGGGTGACTTTCAGGCCTCGAAGGAATTTACAATGAAACTCAATTGGCTTTCTCCCTGAGCCTGTCCTTTTTTTTTTTTTTTTTAAACAGAAAAATATGCCTAATTATTTTAAAGTTATTTTCCAACAGCAAGGCATCGGCACGTCCTTTAATTATAATACAGTCTGAATAGGGGGAGCATATGGAGGAGAATGTCAAGAAGAGGGTGCCAGGGGCAGATCCTCAGAAATCTGTATTCATTTCGGGCTCTTATTTGTTCAGTAATCTCTACCATCATAACTAAATCTTGAAGCACTGATGTAGTTCGAGTTGTTGTTGACTTAACGTCAAAATTCAATCACTGGGGGTTTTGCATCAGCCGGGCTACTTATTTGTCTAATAAATCCGTCATTTTGTAAGAAAAATATTTGAGCAGCCGTACTTGACCTCTTGGTATCCACAAGTCACATTTATTTCTCCCAGTTTACAAATGCAAAATCGAGATGATCATCTCATGCCTGGAGGAACTGTGTTGATTTCTGATTGGATTTTAGATGGAAATGTCTATTTTAAATACCTTGTGATTAAATTGTACATATAATAGAATCCATGCATTTTAAGCTGATTCCTGCTTGGAAACTTAACAACCCTCATTGCTAGTCACACATACCGATGCCAAAAAAAAAAAAAAAAAAAAAAAATCCCACAAAATATCAAATCCACCTTTTCCAAACACTTAAATTCAGTCTCAATTGTAAGACATTATTAAAACCAGAGTCTTATTTTTTGTTATATTAGAATAGTTCTCTTATGGATGGATTTTTTTCCCCCCAGAAAATGTTCTAATTCCTGGAGGGCAGGGCTTCATTATCCCAATCTCTGGGACAGCACACATAGGAAAATTCACAGCTGGCACTTCAGTCTTGGGGCTGCAGTGTGGAGTGTACTGCCAAACTCTAGCTCAAGTCCAAGAAAATCCATATCTCCATTTCTGAATATTATTAGTCAAGGGAAAGAATGTGTTGTTTGATCGAATTAACTTTATTCTCCAGTATAGTGATGTGCTCAGAGATTGAAAATACTGCTTCTACCTCTCACCTGATCTCCTTTTAGCACCATTTAATGCAAAGACCCCTTCACAACTCAAGAATCTTTCTGAAATCTTTGGTTAAGGCACACCTTCCAGAGTTTCTCTGGGTAATGAATCATCACTGGGACACCATCTGTTGTGGCAAAGTGCTTTACTGGAAATAGACGTCTTCAGAATCAGTCTGGAGAAGTGATTTTGTCAGTTGGTGATGAGACTGGGCTAACTGAGGCCTCGGAAACCTGAAACAACCGAACTCGTACATTTATCCACTAGGCGTGTCCTTGGATGCAGTCCCGCCCGCTTGGGGTGGGTGGGGTGTAGACTGGTTGCACCTTGGCTGAGGGAGGAGCAGGAATTGGCGGCCCCCCAAGATTTGGACCCCCGTCGTTTCAGACCCCCTTTGCATTTGCTTTCTTGCTCGAGGGTGTGTGTGTGTGTGTGTGTGTGTGTGTTCTATTCAGTAACTGGGAGATGTCTAGAGAAGGTGTTGCTCAAACTTGTTTGTATCTGAAACCATCTCGGTAGCTGGATCCCATATACAAGAGAATTAAAGCCCTAAGAGGCCAGTATAGGGAGAGGGTCCCTGAGCCTTGGCTGCCTCTGTCCTAGCTCTGCCTTGGGTTTCCGTCCCTCGGAGTCCCGCGTGGTTTGGTGTTCATACGTTGTTTCCTTCTCCTGCTCAGTTTACGGGATCCCTGAGACTTCGGCTTTTCTGTTGTGGTGATGAGACGGATGCTCTTCCCCAAAGTCTCGGCGCTCCCTGCCCTGGCCGCCAGGAGCCAGATCCCGGCAAGGGGCTCTGGTGCCACGTCTACGGCCGGTTAAGGCTGGCGGGTGGCTTGGGGCCTCCTGGATGGGACGCTTGGGCTCGGGCTACCCTCCGAAAGGTGCTTGCCTCCTCTGCCAGGGCGCGTGTCAGGGATACACTCCTGCTTCTGCTCGTTTCCCCCTGAAACCTGAAGGGGTCGCTAGTGAGCAGCAGATTTCTTGCCTCAACTAGCGGCCATCCGTGCACTCCAGAGGCTTAGTAGATGCGTGTTTCGGACCAGTTCTGCAGGAAGGCTGCTGGGATGGGGAAATTCTTCCCATAGTATTCATTTTTGAGCTTTTCTCATGAGTATTTCACTTCCATTTCCAAATCAGCCCTCCCACGTCTTGATTACTTCATTTTCCCCTCATAGGACCTTAAGGCATTTCATATATTCAGAAACTGGAAACAAACAAACAAAAAAGCAACACCCAGTCTTCAACTCTAGGCCCAGCTTCCATGTAGGAACACCTATCTACAGATCCCTACTCCCAGTTCCAAGGCTTGGCGAGGGTGGAAGGACCAGACAAGCCCACAAAGGGGTTTTTTTTTTGTGTGTGTGTGTGTGGTTTATGCCCTCGGTCTGGCTGGACTGACAGATCCAATATGAAGAGGGGAAAGAATCATTCTTTAGTATATAATGAAATTGGTCAGACTGAATTGGCAAATTTGTTTAATATTTGTTTCTGTTATGAAAACATACTGAGTGCCTCTGTCCCATTCTTTTGTCTCATTCACCTCTCCCAACTTCCCCTCAGTTCTGGAGAGAACTGGGGAGGAGCTGTTCCTGGTATTCCTGGGCTGTCTTCTCCTAGTTGCATCTTTCGCCTTCAGATGCAGAGATTCAGAGGGAACTTATTCCTTGAGTGTGGTTAGGCTAGGGAGACAAGGGAGATGTCTAGGAGGGCCCAACTGCCTGGCTTTTGTTGCTGGACAAAGTTTGCTCAGACCTCCTCTTGGCTTTCAGATTCTTCTCCATCCCCTGAAATACTGGAGAAGGCAACTTCCATAGGTTGCCTTTGGTTTCCCAGAGTCAGTTACTTCATCAGAAGCTGGAATTATGTGCAAGAAGGGAGTTGTGGCTGGCGGGATCCTTAGGAGATGGAGATACATTTTTTTTTTGGCCCGACCTACAGCATGAGGAAGCTCCCCTGCTAGGGATGGAACCCCAGCCACAGCAGTGACAACACAACGCCTTTTGGTTCTTTAACCTGCTGAGCCACCATGGAACGCTGAGAGATACATTTTTATATGCAGATAATCCTATACTTACAAATGTATTAGACACTATTTCTTGGAGAAACCTTATTTACTCAAAACTTCTACCTATAGGGTTTTAAAGTTAGCTTTCACCTGCGTAAAGCAGTGTCAAGTTTGTGAACTTTTTAATGAGAACAAAACTGGAGTGAAAAGGAGGAAGGACTTTGGCCATTTGAAAATATTAATGTTAGCTTGTGGAAATGGATGTACTACACTGTAGTTATTAACAACTTATAAAATCTTAAATCAATACAAATTAATTTAATTATGATTTGTAATTGCATTATGCATGATCAATTTGAAACACTACATTAAAGATAATTAGAGCTGGGCGCCATCACTCAGTTGCTCCCCTAATAGCTTAATGAAAAGAAATGTCATGTACCACCTTTGGGTTAAACCTGTAAATTAGGATAAATGCTTGTTTTCCAATAAAAATGTGGTAAAATAATTGTACTTTTAATAGACATTTTTATGGCTCAATTGTGAATGTATAATGGATTTTTTGGGGGAAATTGTATTATTATTTTTTTCCATGGACCTAGTTAAGTATTTATTAGGGTTGATTGAGCTGTCAGTGTTCTTTTCAGGATCAGACCTCGAGGATTTGAATGAAGACTAACTTTTATATAAAAATATCATGCTGTCCTCGAAGCCTGTGCCAAGAGGTCACTACAGATGGAGGTCCTAACTTAGCATAATGGGTTTAACATTTCCATGACATCATCAGGGAATCTGAAAGGAGTCTAAGGATAATCAGAGTGGTCATTCAGAAGAATAGTAAATATTTTATGAGGATATATAGACGACAGGAAAGATGGTCAGAAAGGTGATTCTAAGCTCCTTAGAGTTCCGTGAAAGAGGCTTCTCAGTTACTTGAAGTTAAAAGAGCCACTGCATATTCTTATGTTAGTGAGACCCATTCCAGATGCTCAGAATAAGATCCAGATTAGGTATTAGTTTATATATGATTATTGTTGTTTCCTGGACACTTCATATTTTGTCAAGCTGCCTGTATTTATTCTTTATATGTTTGCAAACAGGAATACACATCCATTATTCCTGGGACTATTTTAGTTTATTGATTTCCCAATATTATTTAGCTCTTCAAGACAGGTTCTTTACTTTTATGATGATAATTAAAGTAACCAGAAGCATATCAGAAGTGTTCATGAAATTAGATGAATTCTGTAAACTATTATTTTATTTTTGCCCTTTATTAAATATAATATTTGAATTCCTATTACTACAAGTGTTTATATGAGATTCACCTTTAGCCATCACTGAATTTCTACCGCTAACCCCAGGCAGGCATTGAAATATCTATATATCTCTATCTCTATCCCTTCTATCTATCCAGAGAGTGAGAGAGAGAAGAAACAATTTTAGAAATCCACAAAACTGCGTGATTCAGAATCTGAAACATCTTCTCTTAATTATGATAATTTTTGTTCCCAGCAAGATTTTACATGAAAGAAATAAACTTTTTTTGTTGTTTGAAAAGTAGACATCTTCCCCCCCCCCAGAATATATTTAAGTACACTTGCTTAGGTTTATTGGTTTCTGTTTTTATCTCACTTTGTTTTAATTGCATTAAATGTCTGACATTAACCATTAAAATGGGTATTTTCAGCTCAATTGCAGAAAAACCAATTGGAATGAGCACTGAGTCTTCATAAATTTATTGTTTATTTTCAAAAAAATCCTTTTGACACTTATGAAAATAAAACAACATTAACCATTCTATGCAGAGGACATAAAATGCATTCAGTGTTGGGAAGGGTAGACAGAATATTTTAAAGTCTAATATTTAATCCTCTCTTTCTCCCAAACTTGATCTTTCAACATTTTAAGAGGGGGTACACCCTTAGAAGCCCAGGTGCTGTCACGCCATGAAGACATCCATCATCTTCTAGCCAGAAAGAAACCTATTTGTGAATTCTAAGGCACATTTTTCCTTTCCTTAATCTTTGGCCCACATTGCTTTCTGTTGTAAAGTAGTCATGTTCGCACCCCTGCCTTTCTACCATAGTAAGGGCTTCAAGAGAAGAGAGTTTATCTTCTCTCTCTTAAAATTTCCCGGAAGGTCTAAGACAGTATTACCTATCGTAGGTAATAAAACTTCATGAATACATGCGTTAAGAAATGCACAAAGTTTTTTTCCCCCCGATTATCACATTGAACACGTGTGTAAATAAATAATGCAGTTTCTTGCCCCTTTTACCCTGGTGATTTCATACGCAGTGGACAAATGGCAACACTGACCTTTTCAGACCGAAGTTATTCTCATCTTCATGTTTTAATTGTAAAATTGTTGTGTCAGTTAGAATTCAGTTTCACAAAGCTCCGTATAGTTTTATTTAAGAAGAAATTTAAAAGATGTTAATATTTTAAATATTGTAATTGTTTATATAATTTGTGGAAACAAAATCTGTGCACTTGCCTCATGTTGCAATTGGCTGTGGATCTTTCTCATGACCCAAAGCCCCAATTCTTTTGCCTAAACCCCTGTACTCTGTTATTTGTCCCATTGTATGCAGATCTTGCCTTTAGAACTTGGCATTATATGATTGCCAGAGAGTGTCTCTGCATGATTTATCCTTTCTTTCCCCTTTGCACAGTCACTGAATATGGCAATGCAATAATTTCTGCAAGTGGACCAGTCAAAAGTCCAATAAATCATTTCTTTATAAGATGCAAAGTTTAATGTGCCAGTTAGCAAGTTTTGCTTCTTGGTAATGGGGCTCAGCAAATTTTACTTTCTGACATATTTTATGACCCTTCAGAGTATGTACAATAATTACGGTGACTCAACTACCACACCCCTACTCGTGCCAGGCTCTTGGCTATGTCTCTCTGAGAAGGCTTTTGATTGCAACTGAGTAACTTTTAGTGATTGATACTGTGATTTGATCAGTGCATCAAATGTTACAGTGTTATTTTCTGGGACTCTGATGCCTATTGGTTTCCAATACAGGAAGGGATTATTACTGCTCCAAACAAAGAGAAGCATGCTAAAAGTGGGTAACATAAACATATGTTATTTGACTATTTCTGTTTTTAAATATAAAATCCATCTTGCATTTTAAAACAGCAAAGAAATTTTATTTGCAATAACTTTTAACTCTAGTTCCTCATCTGAGGAATGTCTCATGCTCCAAGTTTTTCTTTGTCTACAATAGATAGGAAAACACAGCATTTCTAGGTCCAAACCTTTTCACATTAAACAAAACTCCCAAAGGGAAAATTTATCAGTTCTAGGCCTGAACATTACATTTCATGAAGCCACAGTGACCAAATATTTTGTTAATCACCATCCATATTTTTCTTCATATTTTGAGCTGTTTGCCAAACAAAGAGAAAGCAAAAACTATATTTCTACACTAAATGTAGAAACATTAAAAATTATATTAGGAAATAGATGAATATAATGACCTTACCCTCAATCATATGCTGCCAGCTAAGTGTTTGAGACTGAAAAATTGCACTAATGAAGCTATTTGAAGGCTTTTGTGGACAACTGCTTCCTCTTTGAAGATTAAATGAATGATGTTGATGTGATTAATCTTAGTACAGGGAGTGATGCAGCAGCTAGAAAATACCTTGGTGATTTTCATAATTAAACTGAATCAACATTTCAAAGAAATGCCAGTGTTATCACTTGTATATTAGAATTACATTCATTAGACAGAAGAAACAAATAATTTGAGCAAACAAGATTTTCCTTTTGGTGTACTGAGACTTCTGTCATGTCTCAGAGTATCTTACTATAAATCATCATTACTGTTTAATTTTGTCCTTGCCTTTTTAGCTGTTTTTGTATCTCTGTGTGCATGCATAGTGCTGTGAATGATTCAAAGCATCTTGCTTCCCTTTTGGTTATTTTCCAACCTTTGAATTTTGTTTTTTCTTAACTCTACTTCCAAGGTAGCTGTTGGCTCACTAGGAATTTAAACAAATAATATATTTTAAAAAGCTGATTTCTAATAAAACAAGATTTCTTGGAGTTGCTCTATTACCTGGCAAAGAATTGAGAAAATCATAGCTCTGGTCCACATATCCTTGATATATTTTAATCTCACAGTACACTATAATCTTGATCCATTTATTAGTTGTTAAGTGATTTCTAAAAAAAAAAAAGTTTTCCTTTTTTTTTTTCAGAGAAGGGTAATTCCCGCAAAGAGTCACATTTTTTAGTGCGTTGTGGGTAGTTTGAATGAGAAAATAATCAGCACCATTCTCAATCAATTAAACTGTGGGAAATTGCCTTGGTAGATCGTCTAGAAACAGTTCTACGGACTTAATGCAAGTACAAATTCGGTTCAAGGGTTAAGGATTACTGCATCAATAGAGACACAGTGTGTTACTTGTTCTATCACCACTTTAAATTATTTTAAAGGTTTCTGGGTGACTCTTGGTAACCCTGATATTTGCAGTGCTCGTCCAGCTGTTGCACGATCTTTCCTTCCCCGGGAGTTTCATAGAAATAAGAAATGCTTTCTTTAATGTACTGTATAAAAGACTGGTCTTTCTCTTCTGGGACCCCAATTTGAGTTCAACCTATAATTGTAAGTGAAATGAGTCTGGTGCCTGGTTCTGAGTCACTGGTGAATGAAAATACTCGGCCCCAAACTTGTTTTTCCTTTCACTTTGTAGTGCAGACAGCGATTAGGTGCCTAATAGATCTCGAACAAAGCTCCTAAAACAACAGTGTGCCAAAACTGATTTAAGATGCTGGTCCTTATTTCCCACTAGAACTCCTCTGCAAAAACATGACCTGATGGTCTGGAATCTGTTGGCATTCTTCACGTAATTTTTTGCTTGCATGAGCTTGAGATGCCAGCCTGGAAGTTGCCAGTTAACCATGACAGCAGATGAAAAACGAGACTGGCCCACCGCATTTGGGACTGTAGGGTGTTCAGTACAAACAGGCTTTCAGCATCTCAGGTTACCCAAATGAAAACAGTAATTACTGAACCAAGAGCACAATTTTCCCTCTGATCCTTTCTCCCATGCTCATCACTGGTAACCATGGCTGTCACAAAAACTGGGAGAGAACAAGAGTTAAGTGGAGACTTGGGGTGCTGAGGTGTGAAGAGACCTCCTAGGAGAGGAGAACCCCCAAACCCTCTCTTTTGAAAGTTATTTGCCATGAGGCAGATGGGGAAACCAAAAAGCACGACTGGAGCAAGAGGAAGGGAAGATGCTGTAGCACACAAGGGGCTCAATTTGCTTGGGGAGCAGACAGTCCAGGGAAGATAGCATGAAGGAACAATGGGAGAAGCACAAAGGGAGCAAGCACTTTGGATGAACATACAAGGGGTCGGTAAACAAAATGACTCTAGTGGCAGGTGCAGTCAACAATCCTCCATCAGTGAGGAATGAAGATGGGCTGGAAAGGGACAGAGAAAGGAAAGTGAAAATTGTAGAAACTGTGCAGAAAGGAAGTAGAGCTGCCAAGTGACTAACTGGAAAGTTGTGTATCCTTGAGAGGAAGCTCTTCGGGAGAACTCTGCAAATGCAATTCACCCGACTTGTCTGCTGTCCAGATCCAGAGAGCTGAGGGCGGAAAGAGGTAATTGCTCAATAAATCATTCTTATCAAGCACACTTTCTCTTTTCTGGAACACTGTAGGAAGTTGGAGAGATTGAGAGGTTATGAAGTTGCTCCCTGTTCCCCTTCCAATATTCTGGCCATATTCCTGAGTTAGCCTAATTCACCCTCTTTCTTAACTTTTCTGGTGACACATTCAGACACCCCTGCCTTCTTCAGCATCACCCTTTTTTTGGCCAGCTCATCTGTAGTGTCACCTTTCCCTCAGAGATGATATATAGATGTGTTTCCATTTCTCTTTCCTCACCTCCCTTTCTGCTTTTTGCTTCTCAGCTGATTTTCCTTTTTTTTTTTTTTTTGTCTTTTGCCATTTCTTGGGCCGCTCCCACAGCATATGGAGGTTCCCAGGCCAGGCGTCGAATCGGAGCTGTAGCCACCGGCCTATGACAGAGCCACAGCAATGCGGGATCCGAGCCGCATCTATGACCTACACCACAGCTCATGGCAACGCTGGATCGTTAACCCATTGAGCAAGGGCAGGGATCGAACCCGCAACCTCATGGTTCCTAGTTGGATTCGTTAACCACTGCGCCATGACGGGAGCTCCCCTCAGCTGATTTTCCTTTAAGGATAATCTTCCAAAGAGAAGGTGGCATTGAGAAAATTTCCCCCAGTCTGCTTTTCCTCCAGGCCAGGCCTTGATGGCTCTAACCACATTTTAGCCTGAAAACAAGTCTGCCATAGCCCTAGGAGACAGATCACAAAGAGACCAAATTGAAATGGACTCTCAGCACTAAAAACTCTGGCCCTTTGGAGGCCATCCCACGCTACCTAAAAATAAACTTGCATTGGTCTTTATCTCACAGTATTTTCTCCCGTTTCATTTTGCCAATAGTGAAATGATCGTTCAGAGACCTCTACACCTTGAGAGCAACTTCATTTGTCTTGGAATGTAACAAGATACGTTTTGGAGATAATGTCTTTTAACCCAATTATAACTTTGCCCTTTTAGGATTTCAATTTTCACTAGAAGTGTTCTGGATTTCCATAACCTTCCCCATTGTAAGTATCTCATCTAATTTCTCCTCGTCCCTACCCATCCTGGTCAGATTGGCCTCTTTACTCCCCATTGGACACTCCATGGTCATTATTCATCTTGCCAGAGTTCCTTGCTCCTTGCCTGGCTGTCGTCTCTTTATTCACCACGTTCCAAGTCTGTCCATTTTCTCCATGAACCTCTTCAGCCCTCATTTATCTTCTTTTTCTGTAAATTCCTATAGCACTCAACTATTTTGAGGGTCAGTAGAATCTGCTGGTTAAGAGCATAGCGTGGCGAATCAGAATGCATGGATTTGAATCCTGGGTCTGTAATTTATTAGCTGTATAACCTTGGCAAGTTACATAAATTCTCTGTGCTTCACTTTTCCCATCAGTAAAGTGGAACTAATTATATATTCTACTTCATAGGATGGTGGGAGAGTTTAATGGAATAATATAATCAAAGCACTTAGTGCAGTGCATATTTAGAATGAGTACTGTGTGTCGGTCACAATTTGTGTTTTGTATTTTTGTTCAGCTATATATTACACAATGGAAGCAGAGGTCATCTTTTATTCTCTTTAGCAACTCCAACAGAGCCAAGAGAGAACTAAGAACAAAGAGGCATTTAACCTCTTGCTTATGGATTCATTGTGTCAATTAAATTAAAATATCTTTTCTAATATGCCAAGCGGCAAGAAAAATTCACCACGCATATTAGTCCAAGAGTTAGTTATATGAATAAAACTGTTACTGAATCTTATGAACATCCCTAAGCCTTAAACAGAAGTCAACAGGAAGATGAATGTTTGTTTCAGACTTAGAGCTTTTGTCCATGCCCACACTGCTGCTACTGGATGGGTGAGGCAGTACCCACTTATCTCTGACTTGTCTTTCAATTTTCTTCTTACTATCAAAGAAAAGAAAATAATTTGTAAACTAGGCCAACAGAATGTGTAAACTAGGACCACAAAAGGGAGTTGCAATAAAAGTAGAAAAACTGGAGTTCCCGTCGTGGTGCAGTGGTTAACGAATCCAACTAGGAACCACGAGGTTGCGGGTTCGGTCCCTGCCCTTGCTCAGTGGGTTAACGATCCGGCGTTGCCATGAGCTGTGGTGTAGGTTGCAGACGCGGCTCTGATCCCGCATTGCTGTGGCTCTGTCATAGGCCGGTGGCTACAGCTCCGATTCGACCCCTCGCCTGGGAACCTCCATATGCCGCGGGAGTGGCACAAGAAATAGCAAAAAGCTAAAAAAAAAAAAAAAAAAGTAGAAAAACTCAGCTTTGATGTTTGATAGGAGTCATTTCTTGCTTTTCTTTCACTTTCCCTTAAATTGTCAAAGATTTTGTGGTCCTTAGCTTTCTATCTGAATTACAAAAATTCCATACTTTAAACTCACCACTCTTTTCCCCAGAACTTCAGATGAGAACTAAGTTGTTATCCCTGTTATAACAAAGAGGTGTCAGCAATCCTTCTTGATTACTATTTTTAAGTCATCATCTTATATTTTATTATTTATTTATTTAATTAATTAATTTATTTTTGTCTTTTTGCTATTTTTTTGGGCCGCACCCTCGGCATATGGAGGTTCCCAGGCAAGGGGTTGAATCAGAGCTGTAGCCACCGGCCTACGCCAGAGCCACAGCAACGTGGGATCCGAGCCGCGTCTGCAACCTACACCACAGCTCACGGCAACGCCAGATCGTTAACCCACTGAGCAAGGGCAGGGAGTGAACCCGCAACCTCATGGTTCCTAGTCGGATTCGTTAACCACTGCGCCACGACGGGAACTCCATCATCTTATGTTTTAATAATATAGTAAATGATTTGTCATCTTCTTGAATTCCATGGCTCCAAACACACAATAGAAATGTAGTGTATATGTGTAAACATACTTTTATTATTCTCACAACAGGTCACTTTGGCTAGACATTTTGATATTTCAGTGATACTCTTTGGTGTGCTTTTCAGAAACATGAAGAGATAATCTAGGCTGAGCCCAGTACATGGGTCCCTTATGTAGAAGGTCCAGTCCTTGGGACCTAACCATCAGTAAACCATCCTTCATTTGGATGAATGAGTGAAAGTATGAGTTGATTGTTCTTGTCTATTACTGAGAAGTGCCCTGGATCTTCTGCTATGTGGGGACAACTGATGTTATTTTCTCATTTTCTTCATGACAGGGATGGAGAGGATTGGGGGGTAGGGATGAGGTAGACTCTAGAAACACAATAATCTTGTAGTCCTTAAAGGATATTTTAGAAGCCAAGCACAGTCTATGGAGCTGATCCTTGCTGGGATGAGTAGTATGTATGTCTGAGGCAGGGATGGGGGGGTGGGGGAAGATAATGGGGAAAAGGGATTGATAAGTTGACGTAAGAGAAGGAGACAGAGATTTGCTGATGAAGCCACTAGCATAAATGCTTAAATAATTCTGTTATCCAAGACAGCTGTTATAACAGTTTCCTTCTATGTTTCAGTAGCAAGATTATATCTAGGATATATATAGACTGAGTGCACATAGGCTTCTACTCTCATGTTTCTCAGTTGTACTGAAGAATCAAACATAGTTTTGATTATATACATCTATGTAAAATGGAAAAAAGAGTACATATAAAATGGACAATAATTATAAATAAATGCAAATATATGTTTGCATTTGTGATGTATAAGTATATATAAATAAAATTATATAGATAATGGAAAAAAGAAATCCCAGTCACTTCAACGTGACTCATGCTTTTATTGAATAAGTCAATTTCTGTATCATTATATGGATATTAGGAAGAGGAAGGTTATGTAGAATTAAAATGATTTTTCTAAGTAAGTTTAATTTAACTGGAAAAAACTGATATAAAACAAGCTTCATCTAAGAAAAGCTCGCTGATCTTTGGGGCACCGAATTCTGTTTTGGAAACAATTTATTTTCTATGGATCATGTCATAGAATGCTCAGATTGACAACATTTTCAATATAATTCCATTTAAATCTAGATTTTTTGATATTAGTTTAACTGTAGTTCAGAGTTAATCTAATTTCTCTTTTAGAAAGCACGTATCAAGACAATTTTCTGTTGAAACTGCTTGTAGAGGTCATACAACCAATTCTGTTTTCACTCTTTTTCTCCTTGTTCAACCTTATTCCTTGACCTAAATACACTGCTGTTGGACTCTAAGATTCAGAACATCTGTCTACACCTTTTGCAGATACACTCTAGGGGCCGGGCTTTGCTCCTGACTGTATATTGCTAACCACAGTAGAAGCCATGAACACATCTAGTTTCCCTACAGGTCCCAGATTGCCTGATTGTCAGTGACAGCAAGTTACGCTCCTATGACCACTTACTGCTGCACCACACTTAGATTTTATGGTATTAACTCATGGATCCAGTGATGTTTGTGAAACTCAAATGGGTGAGCAGCTCTCTTTGTTTTATAAGCCTGTCTTCAGAAATGCTTTCCTGTTTAAGTTTTTCAGAATTCCAGATCCCTGAAAAATCATAATACTTATTATAGCTGCTTATTCATTTGAATTAGACCAGCAATGCCCCAAACCTAGGAAAATGTGGTGTTGAACACCAGGAATGCCTCTTGCAAGGCATTTTGTATCTTCTTGGAAATGTTGAGTAAATAGCAATATCAATGGGGTAGTATTCTTTAATGAGTTTCTCTGTAACCTTCATCTAGTCATACTAAATTGTGATAGAAATGTACCTGAATTCACTTTTATGAAGGTGGACTACAGCACATCATGTTATAATTCTCCTTAAAGAGCCAACTCTGTCCTAGGACTCAGGGATCTTGCCTCACTAGCTGTTAGAGTGTCTGCAGATTCTTCCAGGATCTGATTTCAGACAAGGAAACAAACTTTGGAGGTAGCAGGCATTCTTTTTTTCGGTCTTTTTGCCATTTCTTGGACCGCTCCTGCGGCATATGGAGGTTCCCAGGCTAAGGGTCTAATCGGAGCTGTAGCTGCCAGCCTACGCCAGAGCCACAGCAACGCGGGATCTGAGCCGCGTCTGCAACCTACACTACAGCTCACGGCAACGCCGGATCGTTAACCCACTGAGCAAGGGCAGGGACCGAACCTGCAACCTCATGGTTCCTAGTCGGATTCGTTAACCACTGTGCCATGACGGGAACTCCCGGTAGCAGACACTCTAATGTGAATGCTTGGAACAGGCTTGATGCAGTTTGCTGCATGGAGATGAAGCTCTTGGTCCTTTAGTATGGAAAGAGACTGTTGTCAACTGAAAGAGAATGAATCAAAGCCAAGCTGATTATAAGCCCAGTGAAGAACAAGAATTGCAAAGAGCAAAAGCACATCTGATGTGGATTTTTGAAGGCGGTCTCAAAGATGCAGAGCAAAGCACAGTGTGTTTGGAAGGAAAGAGAGGAGATGTGGGACAATGGTGTGGTGTAATGGTTCCTGCTTTAAGGCAAGGGCCAGGGCAGGGAAAAGTGGAAGGGGTTAATGCTGGCAGAGTTACAAAGTGCAAAGGCTTTTGCGATTACAGTAAATCAAGGGAATAGGAAGTTAAAGAGAAAGAATAAACTACATAAGTATGTTTGTGAAATTCATGATGGTTCTAAACTGGCTTTTTTTCCCTTTTTGTCTGCACCTGTGGCATGTGGAAGTTCTCAGGCCAGGGATCAAACCCACACTGCTACTATGGCAGTGACCCAAGCCACAGTGATGATAACACTAGATCCTTAATCTGCTGCCCCACCAGGGAACTCCTAAACTGGCTTGTTGAGCTCAGAGAAGGGCAGTAATGCGTAGTAAGTAGGAAAACAGGTAGACTTTCAGGTTGAATGGATTCTTTTATTCCATTATCTGCTCTTACCTTTGTGGCATAAGACAGGAGACCTAATTCTTTCACATGCTGCATGGTAAACTGAGTCTCCATCTGTTTCTGTGGGAATATAAATTCCAGGGATATACTGACCTCTTATCACTTTGGAGCTCTTTGGAAGGGCACATGTAAATTCATGTTCATTTAGTAGAGCCTTTGTTCCTTGTTTCAACAAAACCAAACCAAACTCAAATAACTAAAAAAATTAAAAAGCCTGTTGAAAGATCTGGGATAAGCAACCAAGTTCAAAACTGAAGGCCTCTTGAAGGTAAGAAGCTTGTTGGCACCAAGCCCAGTGTCTGGCAAATTTAAGCCCTGTACTGTTTAGGGTTTTGAAGAGAATTCCTAAAATGGTTAAATTAGTTTTTTTGGGGAAAGTTGGATTCATGAAAGGTATTTTGTGAGTGGAGTTAGGATGAACATGTCAGTCTTGTTTCATCACTATAGAAGTAAACTAATTTATTATTGTCTTGCATTTTCTGGAGTGATATAAGTCTGATATGCAATGCTATTTAAGCCTTTTGAGTGTGGGCTGGACCTGGTGACTTGCTTCTAATGAATAGACTCTATCAAGAATGCCGGGATGGCATTTCCGAGATTACTAAAGGACTGTGACTGCCTTTGTGGTGCTCTCTTGCGCCCTCTCTAGGTCAGTTTCCCTGGGGCAGGTGTGTTGCCATGGTACAGGCCATCCCATGGAGAAACCCAGTGCCAGGAGAGGAGCTGAGGCCCTTAGTGTAACGGCACAGGAGGCTCTTGAGGCTGGCTACAACAAGGCAAGGAGATTGGGAACCTAATCATTTGGCTCTAGTTGGAAAGCTAAACATATGGACTTGAGATGACCAGAAATAACCCCAGATGGTTGCTTGACTGCACTCTCAAGGGAGCCTTGAGTCTGAGGGACCCAGCCGAACCATACCCAACCCACAGGAACTAGGAAATACTACTTTATATTAAGAAGCTAAGTGTTGGGGTAGTTTGTTTTGCAGCAGTGGGTAATGAACACATGGTTAAATAAAAAGAAATGCTTGGGTAAAGTGTTTGAAAACTAGAGTTGTTGTCTCCTAATAGTTTTTACTGTTGTTTTTGTTGAGGGCTCCTAGAAAGAGAGAGGTGGAATGGGTGAGAGGGAGAGAGAGAGACAGAGAGAGAGAAGGGGGTGGAATAGGGGAAGGAGAGGAGGGTAAAGAGAGAGAAAGGATTATTTCTCTTTCCTTTTATTCCATCAAGGACTCTAACTTTTGTCTTCTTTGTCTTTAAGATAGCAGGTTTGGGGAGCTGAACTGAGAGCATATTGGTTTCCAAACATGTCTTCGGATATCAGAAGACTGGTTATATAAAATAATATAAAAAAATATAGTATCCTTGGAGTTCCCATAGTGGCTCAGCGAAAACAAATCTTAACTAGCATCCATGAGGATGAAGGTTCAATACCTGGCCTTGCTCAATGGGTTAAGGATCCAGCATTGCCGTGAGCTGTGGTGTGGGTCTCAACCACAGCTCGGATCTGGCATTGCTGTGGCTGTGGTGTAGGCAGGCAGCTACTGCTCGGATTCGACCCTTAGCTTGGGAACCTGCATATGCTGCAGTTGTGGCCCTAAAAAGACAAAAAAAAAAAAAACCAGAAAAAATTTATAGTATCCTTAATGATTGATGGCACATGAATATTTTCAAAAGTATTTAGGAAAATGTAAAAAAAGTAAGAAGATAGTGAAACAAAGACTAAATTTACATAGTTATAAAACTTACAGTGTATCTTTTCATTTAGTTATTAGTATTTTTCTATTAAATTACTTATACTAATACTTATGAATATTTGCTAATATATGTAAACTTGTTTCATGGCTCTATTTTGGCAATCCATATTGCATTTCACCTGCCTGTGCACCTATTTCTTATATTTTATATCTCATCATAGAGAGTGGCATTAGTTTGCAGGCTTTGGTGATACCAGGGAGTTAAATTATCTTTATCTTTATTTTTATTTATTTTTTTAGGGCCATACTCATGGCATATGGAAGTTTTCAGGCTAGGGGTAGAATTGGAGCTGCTGAGATCCTTAACCCACTGAGTGGGGCCAGGGATCGAACCTGTGTCCTCATGGGTACTAGTCAGGATGGTTACTGCTGAGTCACAACAGGAACTATAAGTTATCTTTAAAATGATATTCTGTTCATGAGTATATCCTGTCTGGGATCATGTTCAATTTTATTAACTATGTCTCTGAAACTTCTGAAACTCCTTGGGATGAAGAGAAATGTTTTGCTTTTTCCTTTATTCTTGTCACATATGGTAACTTTCTGAATCTATTATTTTTATAGCATGCCATTTAAAAATGAATATTTTAGAAGTGAATTGCACAAATCATAAATGTGATAACCATGAAAAACACACTGAAGCCGGTTTTGCCTTTTTAGCCAAAGACAGAATCTGAAGAAAATGCCTTGTTTCCTGATAATCAATGCATATTTGTAATTACCTATAGGTATTGTACTAATATCTGCAGGCTTTTTTTTCATTCAGTGAAGGGTTGCCAAATTCACCTATGTCATGAAGTTTTATAGAAGTAACTGTTATCATCATCCCTTAGACTTGCATCTAAGACTTAGACTGCTTTATAGTTCACAAGGCATTTCCACATGTGTCATTCTCTTACTGCCTCCAAATGGCCCTGGAATTAGGAGGCATATTTACTATTATTATTATTTTATAGAGGAGGAAATTCAAGCTAGAGGAATTTTATTTTTATTTTTGTTTTATTTTTTGTCTTTTTAGGGCTGCAGGTGAGGCATATGGAAGTTCCCAGGCTAGGGGTTGAATCCAAGCTGTAGCTGCCAGCCTACACAGCTGACATACATAGCCAGCTTACACACAGCCACAGCAATGCCAGATCTGAGCCGTGTCTTTGACCTATAGAACAGTTCATGGCAACACTGGATCCTTAACCCAATGAGCAAGGCCAGGGATCAAACCCGCATCCTTGTGGATACCAGTCAGGTTCATTACTGCTGAGCCATGACAGGGAACTCCTCAACCTAAAGGAAACTAAGTGACTCTGCCATTCAGGGGGTTAGAAAGTAGTCTGCTTAGGTCCCAAATCTATCTTCTAACTTCTGGTTCCATAGGTTGTTTGTATATTATAAATTCCTGATAGGTGCAATCACACCGAATTTATGATTAATAATAGGTTTTGAAATGTTGCCTGACTCAGATAAGTAGATTAACTTTTGAATGGCTCAGACTAAGTGTGAATGGAGATTTACTCCACCTGCAACTATTCATTAAACCTAGTGAAAATATGCAAGTCCTAGTAATGGGGTATATTCTTGGCACTTATTTCCACTTGGATTTATGGCCCAACTTACTTAAAAAGTGATAAGGGAGGCACCTCTGGTTTCAGCTCAAAGTATATTTAGAATTAGAGGAATTGATACACTTATTATCCCATCCTGGGGAGTGTTCAGTTGGAATCCAATCTAGGGCTTAATGATGGCTTTATCTGTGATAAGGAGTCATGTGTGCAAAGATATGCTTGACACTAACTGCACTGAAAGTTCTGTCGGCAGACTGAGGCCCCCAGTGGAGACTCGGATGTTTGAGCTGTCCACACTTGCCACCCTGTCCCTTGTTAGGAGTTGGATATATCTGTCACATGACTACCCAGCTTTGAGACTGTGGTTGAATCCTCCAGTAAGGATCACAGGCCTGTTGAACATTTTGACTGCTACAGGATTCCTACTGGTTGAGCTGCAAAGCATTTATTTATTTTTTTTGCTTTTTAATGCCGCGCCTGCAGCTATGGAAGTTCCCAGTCAAATTAGCACCGCAGCTGCTGGCCTACCCCACAGCTGAAGCAACTCAGGATCCTAGCCACATCTGCAACCTACAGCGCAGCTCACGGCAACGCTGGATCTTTAACCCACTGAGCTAAGCCAGGGATTGAACCCGCATCTTCATGGATAAAGTTCGTTACTGCAGAGCCACAATGGGAACTCCTGCATTTCATTCTAATGTGCACTTTTTAGGTGTTCAGAAAATACTTGTTAAAAATAAATGAATAGGAGTTCCCGTTGTGGTGCAGTGGTTAACGAATCCGACTAGGAACCATGAGGTTGCGGGTTCCATCCCTGCCCTTGCTCAGTGGGTTAAGGATCCGGCGTTGCCGTGAGCTGTGGTGTAGGTCGCAGACACGGCTCGGATCCTGCGTTGCTGTGGCTCTGGCGTAGGCTGGTGGCTATAGCTCCGATTCCACCCCTATCCTGGGAACCTCCATATGCCGCAGGAGCGGCCCAAGAAATAGCAAAAAGACCAAAAAAAAAAGAAAATACATACTTTCATAATTGAAAACTTTCAAAACCCAGAGAAAATGTTTATACATTCCCAGAGCTGGGCCTATTATTTTCTTTATCAGATTTTCCTTGAAGTTGAAGTGTTTGTTAAATACTAGCTTGAATACCCTTCACATTTGGGGTTCTGTATTCTGATCAGTGGTAGAAAAGCAGCTGCAGTGTGGTGACAGGGGCACGAAAGGGCTCGCAGTGGGTCTCTGGAGGAGTCATGTCTTATGCAAGGGTGGGGGTGAATGCTGGGCTCAGAAGTGCCTGGGTCAGCCAACAGTTTTGATCAGTTACCCAAGAGGGAGTGATTGAGTGGGAAGCACCAAGGTTAATTTGTTGATTAAAATTATAATTCAGCATTTACATTTTCAAAGTCCTTTCTGATTGCTAATGAGTTGTTCTTCAAAGTGGGCCTGGGAGGAAGGTCAGCATCATAGTCCCCACGGTACAAAAGAGGAAACAGAGACATTGGATGTTAAGTGGCTCACTCAAGGTTGCCCAGCAAGTTCACTGTGCAGGAGGCTTGGTTGAACTTCAGGGACTGGCTGTCTACACTGGACTCAAGGTCTCCCCAGGGGAGTTCACTCATCCTGAGGGCTCTATTGTTTAAGTGTGGGTTGCTCTGTATCTGAGATATTCTAATGAAATAAGTTCAACCATCCTCAGTCCTGAAGGATGTCAAGCAAATGTAGCACTGATGGCTGGAAGAATAAGTCTGGGAATGCACGACTTTGACCTCTCCTGGTGCTGGAGTAGCACCAGCATGCTATGTGGAAACTATTATGGGTGATATTTTACATAATTTCATATGCTCTCATAGGCTTTCATGTGCCTCCCCTGGGTACATAATTTCCTGTGCAAATTCTGCTCATGAAGATTATTTCTGGGTTCCAGGGTCTTTGCTTTCACGTTTCATCAAATCTCCCAGGAAAGCTTTTCTTACAAGTCTTCTCTTTGAGATAATCTCTCATTTCATATTAATCCTTTTAGACTTTTATTTAATTACTATACACTTTTTTCCTTGTGATAAGGAAATAAAGCATCCCTAATCAGTGCTTATGGGAAACACAAACCTTCAAAAGCTCTTTGAGTCATGTTGCCGATGACATGTCTTCTTCTTAGCTCCCCAAGCCACTGTGCAGATAGAGACCTTAATTTTTGCATTTACAGCATTGTAATGCATCTTTTTCTGGCACCTTCTTGGAAATTTTTCACTACTTTGTCTCTCTACGACCATGTACCATACCTGTCTAAACATAGGCACTTAGGAGTTCCCATCGTGGTGCAGTGGTTAATGAATCAGACTAGGAATCATGAGGTTGCAGGTTCGATCCCTGGCCTTGCTCAGTGGGTTAAGGATCCGGCATTGCTGTGAGCTGTTGTGTAGGCTGCAGACTCGGCTTGGCTGCTCCTGCATTGCTGTGGCGTAGGCTGGTGGCTACAGCTCCGATTAGACCCCTAGCCTGGGAACCTCCATATGCTGCAGGAGCGGCTCAAGAAAAGGAAAAAACAACAACAACAACAACAAAAACCCCCCAAAATAAATAAATAAACATAGGCACTTAGTATTAAATACTTATTAATAGAAAAATTAATTTAGGTCACCCTTTTTCTTTTTTTTCAACAAATGACTGTAAACTTTTTGCTTCTTTCCAGGAAGGAGTAATAGACATAGAGTGAGAAAGAGGAAAACAGGAAAAAGAAAAAAAGGAGTTGATATAAAGAGGAGTAGCACCAGCATGCTAGGTGGAAACTATTATGGTGCTATTTTATGTAACCTCATATGCTCTCATTAATAACTCTGTTTCATTGGTGAAGAAATGATAAGAGGCAGAGAAAGGGAGGGGAAGGACATAGGTAGATAGAAACTACTGGTTTCCAAGGTGCAAATATGTCCCACATTTGTAGTTTTATTTACAGTAAAACAAAATTAGTTTCAAGTTGAAAAAAATCATCTTTACCTCAGCCAAACTCTGGGAATGCTAATAGGGGAATTATCTGGAAATTGTATGACCACTGGTTTCAAGGGCCTTGGTCTGAAAACTGTGGATGAGCCAATATTCCAACCCCTGCCCCTACCCCAACCCCCCAGAACTTCCTAGATTTTTCAGTGTGGTTTTTAGTTATTAGGGAGTAGGGGTGAGGCATGACATGCCAATCCCTCACCAGCATATCACCTGTTTTCTATTTTTCGTTTATAATAGCCCAAACCCTACAGCCTGTACTGGCTGAACATTGAGGTATCAGTTCTTGGAATCCCCTAAGGGGAGGCTCGGTCACATTCCACAGTGGAGGTACTTCAGGAGAAAAACCTATGGTAATTGAGGGGCTGCACACAGATGCCTTATCAACTGAAGCTGTATATTATGAGGTAGCTGTATGTATGAGGTAGGTGTGTTGGCCACTGTGTAGCAGTATGATTCAGAGATCTGAGTTTGATGTCTGTATCTGCCATTTACTAGCTCTTCTGAGCAAGATACTAGACTTCTTTGTGCTTCAGTTTCTTCACTATTTTATAAACAGGGGTAATATTTATTTACATTAGCGATGATGTGAACACTAAAAAAATAAAATTTAAAAAATAATCATTGAATTAGGGAGGAGGGGAAAATAAACAAAGCAAAGGAAAATTTTTCTTTACAGAAAAATGTCAACAAATGAATGTGAAAGGAATGAGGAATTCCCTGGTGGGCACAGCTGGTTAAGGATCTGGTATTGTCACTGCTGTGGTTTGGGTGGCAACTGTGGTGTGGATTTGACCCCTAGATCTGGAACTTCTTCATGCTGCAGGCATGGCCACAAAAAAAAAAAAAATGTGGAAGGAATGATAAAATTAGAAAATCATCACTTTGTAGTTCCTAATGTCGTAATTGATTCAGGTGTGAGCATGATCAGTAGGTGCTAAAGCCATTGAGTGAAAGGATATTGAGGAGTGAGATATTCATAGTAAACACTTGAGAGTCAGTTTACAATGGAGTGGTCAGGTGTCACCACTTTTATCTAGTGGTCAAGCTTAGCATGACTTCTGGAGGGACAGCCTGACATTATAGTCAGCCCTCTGTATCTGCAGGTTCTGCATCCATGGAGTCAACCAATGGAAGATTGAAAATATTTAGAAAAAAAAAATTCCAGAAACTTCCCAAAAAGCAAAACTTGAATTCGTCCTGTGCTGGTAACTATTAAAGCATTTTACATTGTATTTATAATTATTTATGTAGCACCTATCTTGTATTAGGTATTATAAGCAACCAGATATGATTTAAAGCATATGGGGGATATGTGTAGGTTATAAGCATATACTAAACTATTCTATAGCAGGGACTTCAGCATCCATGGATTTTGCTATCACCAGAGGTCCTGGACCACTCCCCAGATACTGAAGGATGACTATATGTGCTACTATATAATAAAATCTGAGGTATCAGTACCACTTGTGAGTTATTCTGGCCATAATGTTTAATCTATGTCCAATCAAGCTTCTAACCTAACTTCAAGTTAAAGAAACACAGCAGATGGAGGTACAAACTAAGGTGCACAATGAGAAACCAACTGGTTAAATCCAGAATGTGGGATAAGACAGTTGGACCTGAATGCTTATGAAAGTTCGGTATCATGGGAGAAAAAAAGGCAGGAGAGGGGACTGATCTGGATTAAAATACAATAAGGAGCTCTCACAGCTCCATGAAATACATAAAACAGCACAAAAAGTGTTAATGACAAATGAGCTATATGATGCCTTTAAAAAAATTTTGTGGTCAAGGATAATTAGGAAAATATGAACGACAACTGGATATAGGTGATCTTTATGAAATAATTTTTATTCTATAAAAATTCTATAATAATTTAAAATTTGTCTTAGGTATAGTAATGATATTACAGTCTATTTTAGAATGTCTATATATATAAAGACAAAGCAAGTATGAAAAATATTAACACTTGTTTTATATAAATGGAGGTATATGAGTGTTTATTGTGTTATTTTTGCATGTTTTTAAGTTTAGAATTTTCCGTGTTAGGAAAAAAAGAATTACCTAAAAGATACTCAAATGATAAATCTATGAAAAAAATGTAAGCTGTTTTTAATGTAGCAATAGTATCTATAAGGTATCTACAATGGCATGGGGAACTGTTGACTAATCTGTTGATGATGAGAAGGACAGGAACAAAACTTATCCCAAAAGGAAGTAAAATTCACACAGAAAAACAAAACAAAACAAAACAATTCAAAGACTGTCAAACACCTAGGAAATACATAAAATATTTTTCTTTTTTCTTGAGTGCAAGTCTTATTAAACTTACAAATTGGTCTATCATCTTCCTGATCTGAAAACAAATCCAGATAATGATGCTTTGGGGAAAACTCAGGAACAGTATGTTAACTGTCCATTGCATTTGTAAAGCATTCCTTATTTTCTTAATCTTAATGCACCCTCAAAATACTTATGTAGCCCCACCAAATATATCCAATCATCTAACTATATTCACACATAAATTCTGGGAGACAAATAAGCCAAGGATAACCTTCTCAATATATCAATGAAGAAGCTTAGTCTGGAATGGTACATGGGTTACAAATGTGGAACTACAACTGATTATCACTCCCTGCTCAATTAGAGTGAATGGGGAATGATTTTATGTCAGACATACTTGGCAAGAATATCCTTGGATAAAGTATTCCAATCTGTATTATTACTAAGATATTTTGAAATTTTTTATGCCTTTAATTGTGAGAAGTTAGCTTGGACTTAAAAGCTACTAGTTATAATATTGTGCATCAACTGCACCTCAGTAAAATATAAAATAAAAAATAAAAGTTATTAACTATAATGTCCTAATAGACCATATGTTGTGATGTCACACCATTAAAACTGATATATTGCCTCTATAAGAACAGATGCAATTGACCTTACACTTACAGCATAAAGCTAGGTATTTTTTTCTCCTGAAAATAAAGAAAATGAGAAATTGAGAAGATTTGGATTGCAAATATTTCAATAAAACTCCAAAAATTTATTAATTTTTTGCTACCACTTATCGAAAACTTAAAGCATTGACAATATTTAAAAAAACCAAATATATATAGAGTTCTCATGTGGCTCAGCAGAAATGAATCTGACTAGTATCCATGAGGACGCAGGTTTGATCCCTGGCCTCGCTCGGTGGGTTAAGGATCCAGTGTTGCCATGAGCTGTGGTATAGATTGGAGCCACGTTCCTGTGGCTGTGGTGTAGGCTGGCAGCTGTAGCTCCCATTCGACCCCTAGCCTGGGAACTTTCATATGCTGAGAGCTAAAAAGCCAAAAAAAATTGAATTAGATAATTATACCTCAGGCTTTTGCTAAATATTGGTTTTATCTATCTGTATTTTTTCCTTTTTCCCCCTCCTCTCTTGTTTCTTGCTTTTCTTTCCATTAGTGTTGTGTATTGCAAGAAAAAAATGTATAGTGGATATGACTATGTTATAAAGTTGTATGTTTTTTGTATTAAATTTTTAGAAGTAATAAATGAGATATAAATACACTTAAACAACTAAACAAATCTAAAATATGTCACTATTTGCAGATAGCTTATATTTTCTTTCTGTACCCTATCAGAAGAATAAATTCCATTTTTTGATGGAATTTGCTAATTAGTACAGTACCATAGTAATTTTAGAAAATCATCAATCTAAGAGTCAGATGACTCAAAATAAAAAACCTTCAAATAATTATCATCAGAAATCCTATCTTAAAATAATCAAGGATGAACACATTTATCCAGAATCATCAGTTCAGGCATGAGTGCCACCCCTCATGGATTTTCCAGAAAAATGTTTAAGTGGTCTGAACTTTTAAAGCAGATTACCAATTCAAATGGAATGTTTTAAACATCTTTTATGTACCTCCTTTCATATAAACACTTACTATGCAGAACATAAGCTAATATGTACTTAGCGATTCAAGGTTAATGATTATGAATAGGATGCCTTTAATCCACAAAACACTGGTTTCTAGATCGTCTTCACAGGCTTTCTCATTCGATCTTTACCACAGCTTTATGCCATCAATGGGGCAGGTATCAATATTCCTGTTTTACTGAAGAGGACACTGAGGCTCAGGATGGCTAAGCAATTTTCCTAAGATTCCTCATAAGTGACACAAGCAGAAAGCAAAGTCCTCTAGCTTCAAGCCTGTGCTCCTTCCCATATGCACATTGCCTCCTCGGACTAGTGACTACACAGCGGTGTTTACAAAGATAACGAAGTGGTAACACGGACCGTTTTTCCTTACTCTAAAAACCCTCAGACTCCTAAGGTTTTATGTTCTTGCATTTGCTTTTTATAGTTTTTACTGCACAGAGCCTGGCATATAATAAGCATTTAGCCATTGTTCCTGTCAGCTGTTGGTTGTAGCATACCTGGCACTAGAGAGTTATCTTCTTATCAATATTCATTCATTCATACATGCATTCATTAATTCACACATTCCAAAAATACTTATTGAGAAGGTACTATGTACCTGGCCTCAGGACTAGATGTGGGGATAAATGCTGCATCCATAAAAAAGCTTAAAGTTCAAGAGCTTATATCAATCACACTCAA
Organism: Phacochoerus africanus; assembly: GCF_016906955.1. Classification (NCBI taxonomy): domain Eukaryota; kingdom Metazoa; phylum Chordata; class Mammalia; order Artiodactyla; family Suidae; genus Phacochoerus; species Phacochoerus africanus. The sequence goes on along the minus strand of NC_062556.1, from coordinate 50,550,991 downwards.
GGCCAGGCTTCTCTTCCCAAATCAAATGAAGCTACTTGGAAGAAGATGGCAATGATTCTATGTGTGAGTTTGCTAGGGCTGCCATAACAAATACCACCAGACTAGGTGGCTAAACAATAGAAGCATTTTCTTTTTTTTTTTTTTGTCTTTTGTCTTTTTGTTGTTGTTGTTGTTGTTGTTGCTATTTCTTGGGCCGCTCCCGCGGCATATGGAGGTTCCCAGGCTAGGGGTTGAATCAGAGCTGTAGCCACCGGCCTACGCCAGAGCCACAGCAACTCGGGATCCGAGCCGTGTCTGCAACCTACACCGCAGCTCACGGCAACGCCGGATCGTTAACCCACTGAGCAAGGGCAGGGACTGAACCCGCAACCTCATGGTTGCTAGTCGGATTCGTTAACCACTGCGCCATGACGGGAACTCCTAGAAGCATTTTCTTGTGGTTGTAGAGGCTGGGAGTCCAAGATCAAGGTATGGGCAGGGTTGGTTTCTATGGAGGCCTCTGTCCTGGGGTGGAACATGGCTGCCTTCTGGTGCTTCTTCACATGGATGCTCTATTTGCACCCCAGCCTCTAGTGTCTCTCTGCTTGTCCAAATTTCTCTTTTATAAGGACACCAGTCATACCGAGTGAGATTTCATCCATATGGCCTCATATTACCTTAATTACCTTTTTAAAGGCTTTATCTCCAAATACAATCACACTCAGAAGAGTTAGGGCTTTAGCATATGAAGGGGGGGGTGGGGGACACAATTCAGCCCATAACACTATAATAATTACTTTGTTTGTTTTTTCCCTTTTTATGGCTATACGTGTGGCATATGGAAGTTCCCAGGCTAGGGGTCAAATCAGATCTGTAGCTGAGGCCTATGCCACAGCCACAGCAATACTGGGCTGCATGGTGACCTACACTGCAGCTTGTGGCAATGCTGGATCCTTAACCCACTGAGCAAGGCTAGGGATTGAACCTGCATCCTCATGGACACTATGTCGGGTTCTTAACCTGCAGAGCCACAATGGGAACACCCTGCTTTCCATGAAGGGTCTATTATGTGTCAGCCCTTCCCAGGCACTTCTATTAACACTGATGCTAACAACATCCCTGTAAGTCAGGGTATAGTTGAAGGCATGCTCAAGGCAGCAGAGTAAGTTGTGTGAAATACAGCTCCTATGTGGTCAGGCCTGGATATGAGCCCAGCCATTCTGACTTGACATTCATTGGTGTCTAAGTAATGGTGTAGAAGTCTTTTCTTATCCTGGTTCTTGTGTTTCTGGATAATGAGCCCCAGATAAATGTTATGCTACAGGACAGCAGGATATTTGCATATACTTAAACTGTCCATCTCACTTAAAAAAATTTCTGACTGAACCTTTTTTTTTTCCCAAACAGCAAAGATTTATTGTGTGCACACTACATGCCCAGCAATGTGTATGGTCTTTTATAGGCAATATAGCTGCAGATTTGCTTATTTCCTGTACTACACTAAGAACATTGCTTGCTTAGTTGATGGGCCATCTGGCTTTAGGTGTTTTTTTTGTTTGTTTGTTTTTGAGGTGATGATTGAAACAATCCTTTAAAATCTATATCCTTATCCACATCCCTGTGGTTCAGAAAAAGCAAAGCAAAGTGTGGGAAGGATCAATAAATATTTGTGGAATGAATTATGATCATGTCCAGCAGGTTTTGCACTTATTTTTATTTGGGAGCATATATCCTCTTGCTATATACTTTTTATGATGTATTTATGGAATTCTTGTCTTAGAACCTCGGTACCCATTATAATGGTCACTAGAAATGTGGTTTTAAAGCCAACAGATGATGATTGCATTGGCATATGGAATTTGAAAAGTAAATTTAACCCAATTAGTAAATATTATTGGAGTGCACTCCAGGTGCCAGGAATGATATCAGGCACTGAGGATACAAAGAGGAACAAGTCGTATCCCGTGGCCTCCCCTAGACTATCCCTCATGGTCTTTTCAACAGACTGTGGCCTTAGTCTCTTGACTACACTCCTCCCCTCCATCCTTGCCCCTATTTAAGAACAAGCCACACCGCAGCACAGCAGTCCTCCCAAAATGGAATCCAAAGTGCAGAAAGTCCAAAGGCTTTAGCATCATCGTTAATCCCATCAAGACACTGTCTCCCTCTCTTTCATCTCCTATCATTCTTCACCTTGACACTGAGGCAGAACATTTTTCTTGTTCCTTTCACATAGCACTGGACCTCATCAGAGTTACCAGATGCCACAGAATCATGCACAAATTTCTCTCAATTTGATATCACCATCAGACCTACTTCCATCCAAGAAATTATTTTGGACTCTGCATAACTGTAGCATTTAACACCCCTGAGTATTTGACAACCGACTTTGGTTGACTTGTACTACCTCAGTTCATATCATAAAGTCAAGCAAAGCAGAAATATTTTGGATAAAATACCCAGTCTGTGATGTGATCAGAAGTAACTTGAAATGTTTATTTTATGTGACATAGTACAAATGTAACCTAGTTAAATTATCTAAGATTTTAAGAAATCAATAGACTTTTTGAATTCAGGGAGAACATTAATATACCGCTTTATGTTGTTGGATACATTTCCAGGAATTCCTCCCTGGGCTCCTCAGTTATTCTCGTCTGATGGGTGGGTCTGAAACAGTATTGTAGTTGGCTAGTGGCTACTTGTATTTCTTCAAACAGCCTCCACTCCTCAAAAACATCTGTCTATCGTCCTGAGAGAAACTGTCCTCTCAAGGAACACTAAATCTTCCTCTCTCCTCCCTCTTTTTTTTTTTTTTTTAAATGACTATACCCGCAGCATATGGAAGTTCCCTCCAGGGATCGAATCCAAGCTGCTGCTACCTACACCACGGCTGCAGCAATGCTGAATCCTTTAACCAACTGTGCAGAGCTGGGGATTGAACCTGTATCTCCACAGTGACCTGAACTGCTGCAGTCAGATTCTTAACCCACTATGCCACAGTGGGAACTCCCTATCTTATTATTGATTTATATATTACTGGATTTTAATAATTAGAGGCTTAGAAATAGGTGCACTTATTTGCTAACTAGCTAGTTATTACTTAGCAAATCATCTAAGTACACTAAAACACTACAGCAAACCCTCAGTAAACTGTAATCTTCAGGAATGGTTACTTGACTTAACCTGTGGGTTAAAAACAGATAAAATCTCTGGTTTAACACTGTGTTTAGAATAGTTTGAATAACTTTATTGTAAATATAATAAATGTATAGATTATACAGTACACAAGCATAGCATATAAGAAATACGATAGACTTGTATAAGATCTTTGTTCAAACAGTCTACACATAATTTTTTTATTATTGAACTATAATTGATTTAAAATATTGTGTTAGCTTCAGGCACACAACATAGTGATTCAGTATCTTTGCAGATTCTACTTCATTATAGATTTCACAAGATAATGGGTATAATTCCCTGTGCTATACAGCATGTCCTTGTTGCTTATCTATTTTATATATAGTAATTTGTATCTGTTAATCCCATACCCCTAATTTGTCCCTCCCCACTTCCCTTTCCCTTTTGGTAACTGTTAGGTAGTTCATTTTCTTTCTTTTTTAGTCTTTTTAGGGTTGCACCTGCAGCATATGGAGGTTCCCAGGCTAGGGGTCGAATGGGAGCTGTAGCCTATGGCCCATGCCACAGCCACAGCAATGTGGGATCCAAGCTGTGTCTTCGACCTACACCATGGCTCATGGCAATCCCTGAGTGAGGCCAGGGATTGAACCTGTGTCCTCATAGATACTCGGGTTCGTTACTGCTGAGCCATAACGGGAACTCCCTAAGTAGTTCATTTTGTATATCTGAACATAAATTATATTTTTTTAAATTTAAAAAAAGTTATTGAAGCATAGTTGACTCACAACATTGTGTTCATTTCTGCTGTATAGCAAGGTGATTCATATATATATGAATCAGTCTCTTTTGAGAAAGAATACACACACACACACACATTCTTTTCTGTATTCTTTTACATTATGGTTTAACACAGGATACTGAATATAGTTCCCTGTGCTCTACAGTATACATACCTTGTTGTTTATCCATGAACATAAATTCTTAATAAATATACTGACTGAATGAAGTAATAATGTAGCTGACTTTGTACTGCTCTGAGAACACAGCTTAGATATATTTTAATTTGCTTGAAAAGTTAACTCTAGCATTGGAACTACATCTAGTCACTTATGATAGAGCATGATAATGTGGGAAAAAAAGAATCTGTACATGTGTGTGTGACTGGGTCACTTTGCTGTGGAGTAGAAAATTGACAGAACACTGTAAACCAGCTATAATGGAAAAAATAAAAAGCATTATTAAAAAAAGTTAACTCGGGAGTTCCTGTCGTGGCGCAGTGGTTAACGAATCCGACTAGGAACCATGAGGTTGCGGGTTCGGTCCCTGCCCTTGCTCAGTGGGTTAACGATCCGGCGTTGCCGTGAGCTGTGGTGTAGGTTGCAGACACGGCTTGGATCCCGTGTTGCTGTGGCTCTGGCGTAGGCCGGTGGCTACAGTTCCAATTCGCCCCCTAGCCTGGGAACCTCCATATGCCGCGGGAGCGGCCCAAGAAATAGCAACAACAACAAAAGACCAAAAAAAAAAAAAAAAAGTTAACTCCGTGTTATTTTATCATTTGGTTTGCTCTTTCTAATGGCAGTAGAGATCAGGAAAAAAATTTGGTTGATTGAGGGTAGACAGTTATTTGGATTTAGATTTTAGACTCTGATATTAGAGATTAGAAACATGATGGCCTGAATTACAGCTTTTGCCACACACTGTATAAGCTTGAGTAAATTCCTTAACTCCTCTGAACCTCCTTTTATTTATTGTTAAAATGGGGATGAAAATGGTACCCACCAATAGGGTTTTCATAAAATTTGAATAAGGTAATGTGCTTAGAGGTCTTACCTGGATGCTGTCAATAAATGGCAGCCATTGCTGTCATCCTGCTCAATGACGTTTAATGGAACTGCATGAGTTCAGTTTGCCTCGTTCTGATTCTTTCTTTGGTGGATGTTGACTGCCATCCTGCTAAAGGCTGCCAGGTAGCTAGCACTCCTTCCTCCTGGGCCAGCCCTGGGTGAACTTTTCCCCATCCTCTAGAAACGGTGTGTTTACTAGAGAGCCTTGCTTGATTTCAATCATTCTAATAGCTCATGAACTTGGCACATTTGTAGTTTTCCTGGTGGCCAAGGGTTAAAATATGAAATACTCACATTCCTCTCACTAGAATGTAATCTCTCACTCTTATTCTGGCTGACAGAAAAATAGAGAAAAGGTTTGACCATGTCTTCCTTACAATTTATTCTATGGGATCCACAGACTACTTTAAATATCTGTTTCTTAGCCATCCTATTTTTTTTTGTCTTTTGTCTTTTTGTTGTTGTTGCTATTTCTTGGGCCGCTCCCTCGGCATATGGAGGTTCCCAGGCTAGGGGTTGAATCAGAGCTGTAGCCACCGGCCTACACCAGAGCCACAGCAACGTGGGATCCGAGCCGCGTCTGCAACCTACACCACAGCTCACGGCAACGCCGGATCGTTAACCCACTGAGCAAGGGCAGGAACCGAACCCGCAACCTCATGGTTCCTAGTCGGATTCGTTAACCACTGCGCCACGACGGGAACTCCGCCATCCTATTTTTAATTCCCCACTTGTGCTGCCCTTCCCTCCCTCAAGTTCCCTCTCTAGCTAATGATACTTGAGTTGTAAATACCCAAGTCATATCTATGGCAAAGGAGAATCTCTTGCAGTGTCCACAAACTTGGTGTTAAATGAGGTTAAGTCCAAAATAGACTAAACCATGAGTAAGGAAAAAAAAGGAGTTGAACATGTCACTCACAACATAAGTACCATACTTCCTTGGCCCATTGTCATTACACCACGTACATCAAAGCCAGGACACAGAGAGGAGGACTGGCCATGATGCTCAGCTCTCTTCATTACTGGAGTACTTTGTGATACTTTGGTGATCAGAGAGGCAAAACGTTTCTCTCACCTCGTATTCTCGTAATCAGCTGAGCTGATTACTGGGATGGAATTTTTGCCCAGTAAGATTTTACTTATTCCAATTTCCTGACATATGTGAGGAATGGCAGTAGAGTAAGCATGACATCTGCAAAAAATGGATTTTGGAATTTAAAAGATCGGGGTGTGACTTTTAACTCCTATGTATTAGTTTCCGTTTCTTCACATGCAAAACAAGAGTGGTTGCCCCATAGGATTGTGAGAATCAAATAAAACAATGCCTGGGGACATTGAGTTTATCCATCCATCTCTCCATCCATCCATTCAATTCATCCATTCCTCTATCTCTCCGTCTATCCATCCATCCATCCATCCATCCATCCATCCATCCATCCATCCATCCATTTCTCTATTGATTCAATCAGCATTTATGATAGTTTTCTTTCACCTGGTCTTGCATTTCTATAATTAAAATCAAAAAGTTTAGCCAGAGAATTGGAGCTTCTGATTTGGAATAAGGAACAACATCCTAACCAGAATTTCTGACCTTCTGCTGCGCCCTACGCTTTGACAGCCCTGGGCACAGTTGACAAGCCTTCCTAGTTTTACCCACAGGAATTGAATTCCTGTGTTATCAAAAATCCCCCCTGCCCCCCCCGCCCCGGAACCATCATCCACATGAGGCCAAAGGATGGAAGTATAATTGGATGGTACATCAACAGATTTTCTGACGTTTACCCAGAGGGGCGAGACTGGGGAAACATGCACGTGACCCCTCAGTGAGTTGATAATCCCAGGGGAAAAGCTGTGCGAAAGCGTAAAGCTTTTAGACAAATCTAGCCCCAGGCAAAACTATGAATCTGATCGAGAATGTCTTCTACCTTCTGGCCCCAGAGCCTGGGATCCTTCCTTCTCTAGCCGTGTCCACTCTCTCCCTCAGCCTCACAGAGTGCTGCCTGTCATCCTTTGTGTGTTCAGAAGAAGCAGAAAATGCCTCCCCTCTTAGGTGCTGTGCATTTTTAAGTAGGCATCAAAGCCGTTAGTTAAAGGAAATTTCTTGGAAATGGTCCGCAGGCAGGGCAACCTATACTTTGGATCTGCTTGAAGTCTAGCCTTTAGATACAGACGGGAAGGTCAAATGGTCAAAAAAGCTAAGACAAGGAGGACAATGAGGATGGCAGGTTCTTTTCCCTTCCCTCTGCTCTCTGGTCTCGTGTGGCATGGCACGAGACCATGAGCTGAATTTACATCGTTGTTCCCTCCTTTTGGGACTCATTCATCAATTTCCAAAGAGTGGTGGCGATAGCCCCCAACTCTCCTAAGCCTATCTTTTTTAGGAGCATAGAAATCTAAGAGCAGAATGGTCACTGCCCAAGCTATCTCTGAATGGTGCTCTGTGCAAAACACTGATTAAGCCATCTTTAAATTAGTCACGCTGGAGAGTATTTACCTTTTCTACTACATCTGAAACAAATAATTTTGTGAAACTCTAATCAATAAAACATTTAACAAGATATAAAATCTTCTCTCAATCCATCCCTCCACAATGGGCAAACTAAAAGACCAATAACTGTAGATTTTATATTCCTTTCACTGTGTCAGGTGACGACAGTGTGTGATGGTGTCTTCCCCTTAAATTTGATTAAAGCAGATCATTAGTTAAAAAAAAAGAGTCTGCAAAAAAGGACGTCTTTTTATGACAACTCACTTATGGTTTTGAAGTGTGCTTTAAATGGTAAAATCACAGTAAGTAACTTAGCTGAAGTGTAATAATTGGGTTCCAAGTGTTATGATTGATACATTTCATTGAAAATAGCACCCTGAGGTTTTTCCAAATTAAAGATGAAATCTAAATAAAACCTTAAATAACCCATGTGGAAATACTTTATTGTAGTTAATAACCAAGCAAAAATATGCTTATTTTGTCTGCAGACTCATTCCAACAGATTATACCTATTGTGGCTTCCATTTGAAAGGCATCTCACTTGGCTTATGTAAAAATAATGGCATTCCTAACTATTAATAGCAAATAAGAGAGACATTTATAGACATTCATACATCATTTATACATGACCCTTATGAATAAAGTGTTACGAGGATTCCATTAGCATAAGTTCCACAATTATGGCCTGCATAAAAGATATATTTTCCTTCTTGAGTGCACATATAGAAAGTCGCCATTTACTTTGTTGAAATTTTATCCATAATGCTTTAATGTATTTCAATGCCGCTAAATGGCTATACACCTAAATACATGGACATGGCTGTATCCTATGGGTATGCAGAGGCCCATGGGAGCCTTAAAAATGTACGTCATTGGGACCCAGGGCACAGGACCATGTCTTCCCCTTGGATAGTGGAGTTTAGAATGTGCTTGGACTTCTAGGACTGGCTTGGACAAACTGGTAGGGAATTAAGGATCCTAATGGGGACCTTGATCTTGTTTTTGCCTTTTCCTGGCATCTCTCAAACCAGATTCTTGAATACCAGCTTACCTCCTTGCAATGATGTCCAACTTTGGAGTCAGTTACCTCCTCCAACTTCTGATGGAAAGGACAATTTAAAAGACAATTGTAGGAATTCCCATCATGGCGCAGTGGTTAATGAATCCGACTAGGAACCATGAGGTTGTGGGTTTGATCCCTGCCCTTGCTCAGTGGGTTAACGATCCGGCGTTGCCGTGAGCTGTGGTGTAGGTCGCAGACGCGGCTCGGATCCTGCGTTGCTGTGGCTCTGGCGTAGGCCGGCAGCTACAGCTCCGATTAGACCCCTAACCTGGGAACCTCCATATGCCGTGGGAGCAGCCCAAGAAATGACAAAAAGACAAAAAAAAAAAAGACAATTGTAGGTTTTATATTTCTCTCTCTGTGCGAGGTAAAGTCAATGAGTGATGGTGGCATCATCCCCTTAAATAAATCTGATGAAAGCAGATTATTAGTTTAAAATTTAAAAAAAAAAAAGGAGTCTAGGAAAGGGATATCTTTTTAGGCAGCTCACTTGTAGTTTTGAAGTGTGCTTTGAATGGTATTATCACAGTAAGTCATTTAGCCAAGGGGTGGTATCTGGGTTCCAAGTGTTATGATTGATACATTTCATTGAAAATAGCACCCTAAGGTTTTTCCAAATTAAAGAGGAAATCTAAATAATATTTAAATACTCCAACTTTGGAGTAATCAAGCTAATATCTTCCCTTGATGACCTAGTGAGAGAAGCATCTTTCTGTGATGGGAATGCAAAACAGGAGAACTAATGGTTATTGAGCTCCTGCTTTGTACAAGTGTCGGATACCCTCATCTTGCTGACTCTCATAAATACCCCGTTTTGATGTGTATTTTGATGATTAACCTATGAGCTACATTTTGTCACACTTTTTTTTTGAGGAAGCCAGAGCTCAAAGATGTGACATAAATTCCCCAAGACTACGCAGAACATGGCAGAAAGTGCTTGACCCAAACCTATGCATGTCTCACCATAGACATCCCCTGACCCCATGGCTCTGCTGGAGAGCAGGGTACCAGGTCTCTCAAGCTCTCCCAGTCAACTCTCCGAAGATGTAAAATGACTTTAAACACAGATGCACTTTATGTAGGACATTATCATTAATTATCAGGAGCCTACCTGGCCAATGAGTTCCAAAGCTTGACCCAACGACGATGCCAGTAAGGCAGTTATAATGAAGCATATCCTCCAGCTCTAAGTTTACCATATACTGTTATCCCTTATCATAGTCCTGCATCGTCTGAGTGAGACCATCTACTGTGGGCAGGATGTCCTAGCTGTGGTAGGGGTCATTTTCATGAGCTATTGCCATGGTCCCTTTTCTTGATTGGTCAAGATTTTTTTCCTTTTATTTTTAATTTATTTAATTTTTTAACTTTTTATTTCGATATAATTTAAAGGTACTTTCCACTTACAGTTATTACAAAATATTGCCTATACTCCCCATATTGCACAATACATCCTTGAGCCTGTCTTATGGCCAGTAGTTTGTACCTCCCACTTCCCACCCCTATAGCGTTCCTCCCTCCCCATTGGTAACCACTAGTTTGTCCTTTATATCTGTGAGTCTGCTTCTTTTGTGTTATATTCATTAGTTGTATTTGCTAAATTTGCTAAACTCAATTTGCTAAAATTCTTGAGAGGGCAGTGAGCTGGCTGTGGTGCCCCTTCCTCATTTTCCTCAGTAACTTTCATACACTCCCTTGTCGCAGTGACTGGGAGCATTTAGGCAACAAAAAGTAGCTCTTCCATTAAAAAAAGTTGGGGCCACCTCTGCTTAGGAATGCATAATCAATGAGGAATGAGGAATTTTAGAAGTGGAAGGGGACCATTTGCTCCGCCCTCAATATATGTACAAAGGACACATATTTTTTTGTGCTTAAGAATCAGCCAGACCTGAGTTTCAGCCTCCGTGACTCTGCTATTTACTGAATGTGAGACTTTAGGCAAATTTTTACCTCTCTGTTGCCCTCAGTTTCTCATCAGCAAAATGGGAATAGTAATGGTACCGGTAAGGGTTTAAGAAGATTTAATGAAATGATCGCTGGTCCAAAAAACTTCCGATAAATGATGGCACCCACTAATAGTCTCATTATTTTTATTATTATTAATTAGTCCAACTAAAATCATACTGCTAGATTGTAGCACTTCCGGCACTGGCACTGGAACCCAGGCCTCCTTACTCAGACCGGTTCTTTTTCCTCTCTGTTTCAACCTAAGATAGATTGTACTTTTGATATCAATTTTTATTATGAACCTATAAAATGTTTATAGCTGACCAGTAAAAACAGGCTAAAAGCATTATATTTCTAATCTTGGCTTTATTAAATAACTCTAGTTGTTGCTTTAAAATAGGCTGTGTTTGCTAGTTTTCTATTGATTACATCAGCATTCAATCAACTCTAGCAAACGTCTGTTCCCACATATGTTATCAACTATTAACTGAAAAAAAAGAATCATTTTTTTATCCTATTCTCAATTTTCATGCAACATGTCAGCTCAGCTTGATTTGCCACATAATTCTCTAAGAGTTTGTCTCTCCAAAGTTGTGTTTTTTCCTTTGAGGGCAAGATCAAGTCAGATGAAGACCTGTTCTGACGAAAGCAGTTGGAGAATGAGTACTGATGTTGTAATTTGCAGTAGGAAAGCCTTGCTGATATTTACAAAATAAAGTCTAACTTTACAAATAATTTATCCCTGCATAATAGACTTTACTTTTTTTTTGGAGATTATCAGCCTTAACCCTAAAATTAGGTCCAAGGAAATTGTAGTTTTTTAATGAGAATAATTTTTTCACCCTGAAATTTATTGATGAATAAAATAAGATCATGAACAAAGAATCACTATTTTCCCCATAACATATGTTAACATACTCCTTTAATGCCTTCCAAAAATCTTTAAGACAATGATTCCTAAAACCAAAAACTCTCTTTGTAAAGAAATGGTAATTAGAATAAAATTTTAAGGTTAACTGTGTTTATGTTCATGAATGATTATCATATAGGGATATTAATGATAATTACAGAGATTTGTACATAAGTTATCCATGGTAAACTACACCAGGACTTCTAATTTTCTCTTTTACTTTGCATTCATTGAGCTATTATTTAACTATAAGCTATTTAGCAATTAACTTACAGATTTTTTTGAAATTTTATGGCTCTCCTCTGGATAAGCAAAACCAGATATCTGTGTAGAAGATATTAACTCTATAGCCTTTATTTTATAACCAACAATTCTTTAGGGATTGCTTGGTTGTTTGTTAAAAATGACCGAAGATTATCTGTTTATGACAAGCAGACGTATCATAATTTTATTCAAAACTTGAAGACTGTGAAAGCCCTTATTTTGAAAGATCAAGGCAAACTGCATGTAAATCACAGCAGACTTTCAAATAGTTTTCAAAAACCATCAGATCTGAAAAAGACTACTTACTTCACATAATTGAAATTGAATTGCTCAAGTTAACCTGAGCCTGTCTTTTCCTCACTTGTTCTGATCTCAACATTCTTAAGAGAATGCAAAAGGCCTCCTGACTCAAGTATATCCCGTTAAATCAGAATTTTATGCAAATGTCTTAAGAAAGAGATAAAAAATATAGACTACCCTAATTATTTAAGTCCAAAGATCTGACACTTATTAGGTCTACTCCGGTTTCTACTTGTCACATTGTGCAGAGGGACCAATATTTACTGTTATACTTGGATTCCTTTATGAGATAGAGGGCTGCCAATTTTGTAGTCAATTGAGTGTGGCAAAGACTTGGACGGTGGCCAGTGTCCAAACAGGCTCAGAAAATGTGTTCTTACTGCAGTGAGAGGTGAGTAGACAAACTTGCATTGTTTCTGTTAGCTCTATGATAATTAATTTCAACCATATTATCTGAATTAAAAAGTGACATTTATTCCCTGGACTGATTTCCTGGAACCTTTCCAATTTCCCTAGCCTATTTTGGAAAAAGCTTGGCTAAAATATGAACAAATCACTGAGCATTGATGCATTACAGGATGTACGTGTTCATATAAAATATGACTTCTTTAAAATATGATTTTAAAACAACATTAGGAGGAAAGAAAATGTATATGAGGAAGGATCCTAATTCTCCCTGGCATAGCGGGAGTGCCTTGAGATGGAAAGTGAAAAGGGCGGACTATTAGCAGACCTTTGGGGCGGCCCTGTGTATCTAATTCCTCATAGAAACCCGTGATGGCTCATTTGCTGACAGCAGTGATGGACTGTTGGGTCATTGCCTGCTGTTCCCCCTTCCTCACTTCTGGGGATTTCAACACAGGAATCCTCAGTCAAGGTTCCATTGATTATCCTCAAAATTTGCTCCTGCTATTGACCAAAATAGGAAGAAAAAAAAAACAAAAACCCTCCCTGTGCCTCTGAATTATTCAGAATGAAAATATACACAGAAGAAATCGATAAGGCACATCTGATATTAAAGACAAATTAAAACAGGCAGTGAAAGGGGGGCTCGAGGCAGCTGCTACATACAGAGAAGAAGGCATTTTGGAGATAAAGGAAAAGTGTTTTTGCTTTCTGAGAAAAAGATGTTATAGCTGTCAAAGCTTTTCAAAATTAATAGCTTTATTAATGGAGGCATTAGGGCTTCCTGGCCAGATAGTTCCTTATAACTGTTGGAATTGTACTTGAGATGCCAGCTCCGTAATTGCTTCCTAATATTACCACAGTCTTTTTAACTTAACCGCAACATGCAGTGCTGGAAGGATAAAATCATGGGGAAAAGGTCAGGTCAAAATCAGGATGCTCACAAATAACCAGAGCCTGCATGAAATCCCGGTAAAACTTGATAGGAGTTAGACATTAAATAAATGGAAGAAAGATGCCCTTCTCACTCACAGAGCTGTGGGAAACACACCTACTTTGTGTCTTAGAACCAGGCTCTGGAGCCTGTTGGAGCAGGTGGGGATGGGAGTAGGGAATCTGTGGCCAAGGAACTTGACCCAGTTTTACCTGGATTTCTGAGAGACGAATCTACTCAGGGTTCATTGCAGTGGCATCAAAGTGGACAACTGGCAATTGTCTGGGAATTTGATTCCCTGGGAGAGTTCCACAGAACTTCAAATCCCCTCTCCCCCCTTTTTTTCCTTTGCAAACAGATGAGTTTAGTCCAAATTATTCAAAATAATTATTTACCATCTCCCCCTCACTCAGTCTGTGAAGTTTTAGTCTGGGTTATTCATCCATTCTCTGCAGGAGGCAAATTACCCAGTAGCCCAGGAAACTCGGGACCAACTCCTACTACTCGCTCCAAGGCTCAGGGACCAACTTGAAGAACCAAGACCTTTATTAGGATTGCAGTAACAACCTTCCTTGACTCTTGGTTGAAATGTCACTCAATTAGGAGTCTTCCCCTGGACTGCCGAATGGAGAAAGCCACTCTCCTGGGATGCTTCTCTTCCCGGCCCTCCTCCTGAAGGGAGGCCGCTGAGTTGGGGAAATGTACCCTTTCTATGAAATTTGCAGGGACACTGACTATGACAGGGAAGCCTTTGGGTGACTGAAGATAGAACTCTTTCAATTTTTTTTTTCAATCTCCTCTTGGGATTTCTATTCTTAAAGTTACTGCCTTAAAAATTAATTAAATGCACATATCTGTGAAAGTTATATATATATAAAATGTGTGTATATATATATATATATATGCATAATTAAATGCAAATATCTGTGATACTTCATGGTCATGTCCAAGAGGCACATGGGCAGAGTGATTTGACAGTTGATGTTTAGGTCTGATGGAAATTTGTTCAATATTAGATGTGTAAAGATTTTGGTAGTGTTTTATGGCCATACTAAAACTATAGAGGTGGGCTGTGTCATTGCTTCTGGAACTTTCCTTTGTATGGTCTGTCAATTGGAGTTACCGCTATTGGGAATGATCAGAAGAGGGAAGAAGTAGAACATCCGTCCATCCCCCCTGCGATCCCAGGTCCAGGCTTTCCTCTGCATTTGCATGCTCATCACTATCCTGCCTCTTGGTTGCTATCGGCTGATCTCCTTCTCACTCTTGTCTTCTCTTCAAAATTCCATCACTCCTGCACTTCCACCGCCATCCTCCCTCTCATCTGTGACCTTCCTTCCTCTTTCTGTGAGAAATCTGAAGGAATCAGATAGCATTTGCACATCCACCTGATTCCACTTTCTGTACCCTCCCATCTGCCTTTAAAGTCTCTGGTCAGTGCGCCCACAGGCAAGCTAGTTTGTAGCCCCTTTTTTTCTTTTCAATGACATTACTCCAGTGATATTTTCTTTCTCTCATCATCAATTTTTATCTTTCTACCAGGTAATTCCCATTGGCCTACAGACATGGTGCTGCTTCTCTTAGCTTAAAAACAAACAAGCAAATAAATCAAACAAAAACCTTTTTTGACCCCATTTCCTCCTCAAGCTACCATTTTTTTCCTTACCTTTTTCAGGAAAGCTCTGTGAAGGAGTTAACCTATGCTATTAATGCTAATTACTCTCTTCCCATGTATGTTTTCTAGCTTTTTATTCTGAAATAATTTTAGATTTGCAGGAAAGTTGCAAAAGTAGTACAGAGAATCCCCATATACCCTTCACTTCACTTCCTTTCATGTTAACGTCTTACATGACCACAACACATTATCAAAACCAGAAACTCCCATTTACTTTTGAACCCATTGCAATTGTACGTTCTTGCCTCCAAAGAAACAATGACCTGCACATCACTATATCCAAAGTCAACTCTCAGACCTTATCTGGTGTGACCCAGCAACAGCATTTCATAGGGCTGACTATTCCCTCTTCTGCCACGTGCTTTCTTCCCTTGGATTCCCAGGTCATCACCACCACACCTTCCTTCTTTGTTCATTGTCAACCTTTGCCTCTTCTCCTTGGTGCTCTCTGCTAGTTTTTCTTTATCTGGTTGACTTTGTAACATTAGAAAGTCCCAGAGTTGAGTCCATGGAGGACCTCTTCTCATTCCCTACTGTTCAGACTCATTTGGTGACCAATCAACTCGCATTGCCTTAAGTATCATCTATACACTGATGACCTACATATTTTCTATCTTCAGCTTAGACTTTGCCTCCCAACTCTAAACACACATGTCCAGTTGTTTACTTTTTACCTTTACTTGGAGGTTGAATAGGCATATCAAACATGACATTTCCAGAACTGAACCTCTGCTCTTCTCTATTCCGCCAAATGATTTCTCACACTGTAGTTCCAGTGCTGGTAAAGGGCAACTTAATCTTTCTGATTGTTCAAGACACAAATTTTGGAAAGAGATGCTTCTTTTTTTCTCCTATCTCATATCCAGCCTCTCAGACAATTCTATTGACTGCACCTTCAAATTCTACCTAGGATCCAGTCACTTTTCAACACCTTTTCTGCTAGGATCCTGGCCTAAGCCACCATGATCTCTGCCTACGTTGTTTCCACAGCTAACTAAGTGGTCTCCTTTCTCTGCTTTTCCACCTCATATCTCCATCTATAGTGACCTTGTTAAAGCATAAAACAGATCATTTAGCTTCCCTGTTCAAATGACGGCCCATCTTCAGTGGCTCCTCGTCTCAGCCGAAGTCCTGACAACAGCATACAAGGCTCTGTGTGAGCTAATCACCCCTCTGTCCCACAGGGCTCCCTTTGTTCTAGCCACACTGGACTTCTTGCTGCCCCTTGGATATTCTACCATGTTCCTGCCTCAGGGTCCTTAACACGTGCTGTTTCCTTCTTCTGGAATATTCTTTTTTTCCTGATAGCCTCATGACTGGTTCCTTTACCTTCACTCAAATGCCATTTCTCAATAAGGCCTATCTTGATCACCATATTGAAAATGACCTCTTCTCTTTTCCAAGAGTTCTTGTCTTCTTTCCTATTTGTTTTTTTAATTGCACTTCTAACTCTCATAGTACTACACATTTTATTTTCGTATTCTCTGCCTTTTTCTACTCGAATTTACAATTTCCCCAAGCACAGAAGTTTTCTTTCTTGACTCTTACATCCCCCGTTCTTACACATTATCTGCAACACAATAGATCCTCAAGATAGACTTGTTGAATGAATGTGTGATGGTCCCACGTTTCCATGAGACAGACCAGCAAGTATCATTTTCCCACTTGATTGTGGTGCTGGTGGGGGAGAATAAAGAAAGTATTGAGAGGTTAAATAATTCGTCCAGAGTAAACAGAAGTTTGAAATGAAAGCCTGGTTCACTTCAAGTGCCTGGGTATTTCACTACATGTGGCATTTAATTCAGGAGAGGGCATACAATCTGAAGATCATGCTAAAGTTTGGTAGGTGAGGTTTATAAGAAGAAATCTGGGGCAGAGGAGTACACTAAAGTCATTGGTGGTCAGCCAGTTATATTCTTTGCATCCAAACTTCTTATTACGAGAGAGGAATTCCACGTAAGCTTTCACTGCAGGGTGACAAGAAGGAATATTAATCTGCTGGAGCAGCTGTTTGCTCTTATAAAATATATCAGTCTTCATAATAATGGAAAATCCAAGAGGCAGCTTTGCTGATTGAATCAAAAGTCAATGGGAATCAAGGAATTGTCCATGTTGAATTATTAAGTAACTATTTCTAAATTAAGCCTTTTGGATGAGCAGTAAACAGGACTGCAGCTTTCACAAATCTATGTTTTCCTCACTTCTCTATGAGGAGAAATTACATTAGATGTATGCCAGCACATCAATCAAAGACCCCAAAACAGGTGTGTGAAATGCCCATCCATCAGATGGGATCTTTGGCCACTCCACAGCATAGTGATTTGGAACTCATTCAATGGATAATGCACAGGAAAAAGGGAGAGGCTGTGCAGAGCTATTAGTCTGAATTCAAAAGAGCGTGGAAAATGCAAACTGATGCTAGAATGAAAGCTGAAGATCCACTCAGCAGTTTGTTTATTCTGATGTAGACAGCCAGTTTGAGAAATGGAACAATAATTCAGGCATGTGTGGAAAGGGCCTATTTTAAAATAAACATTTTGTTTTAAAAGACTTCTAGATCTACAGAAAAACTGCAAAGATAGTGCAGAGTTCCCTTATATCCACACTGATCTCCCCCATTATGAATATGTGACATTAGGAGTTCCTGTTGTGGCACAGCAGAAACAAATCCGACCCGTAATCAGGAAGTTGTGGGTTTGATCTTTGGCTTTCTTCAGTGGGTTAAGGATCCAGCATTTCGTGAGCTGTGGTACACACAGATGTGGCTCCTGTGTGGTTGTGGCTGTGGCGTAGGCCGGCAGCTGTAGCTCTGATTCGACCCCTAGCCTGGGAACCCCATATGCCATGGATATGGCCCTAAAAAGCATAAATAAATAAATAAATAAATAAATAAATAAATAAATAAATAAATAAATAAAACAAAAGGACATCTGACATCAGTGCAGTACATTTGTTAGAGCCAATATTGATACTTTATTACTTACCATAGTTCACATTTTATTCTGATTTTCTTAGTTTTTGCCTAATGTCCCTTTTCTGTTCCAGGATCCCATCTAGGATTCCACAGTACATTTAGTTATCATGTCTCCTTAGGCTCCTAGTGGCTGTGCTAGTTTCTCAGATTTTGCTTGTTTTTGATGACCTGCACAGTTTTTCATTTTTGGCTGTGCCCGTGGCATGTGAAAATTCCTGGGCCAGGGATCCAACCTGTGCCAGAGCAGCGACCCAAGCCGCTGCAGTGTCAACACCAGATCCTTAACCCACTGTGCACAAGAGAACCTCCTTGATGACCTTGACAGTTCTGAGCAGTACTGGTCAGGTGTTTTGTAGAAGGTCCCTCAACAGAGATATTAGATCAGGATGATGTGTTTTGGGGAGGAAGATTATAGAGGTAAAATGCCATTCTATTACATACCCAGGGCACCTGTTATCAATAGGACTTTACTACTGTTGGTGTTAACCTTGACCGCCTGGCTCAGGAGATGTTTATCAGATTTCTTAACTATAATTTGACTCTTTCCCCCCCTTTCCACATTGTACTCTTTGAAAGGAAGTTTTTTATGTGGGACCTCTTCTTACGGAATGGGAAGTTACACCCCACATCCTTGAGGATGGAGTATCTACATCAATTATTTGGAACTCTTCTGCATGGGATATTTCTTGTCTGTCTGTCTATCTATCTATCAAATTCATTCATTCAGTATGGACTCATAGCTATTTATTATATACTCTGCATTGTAATCCAAAACTACATTTTTGCTATTTTCCAGTCTTGGTTACTAGGTGCTCTTTCAATTGGCTCCTGTGTCCTTTTGACATATTAACCCCATCCCCCATAAATGTGTCTATATATCTATATCCATATCTATATCTATATCCATACCTATATCTATGTACCACTTCCTTACTAGCACTGTAGTCTGCTCAGGCTTATTTTGTATATTTGCTGCCTTATACCTGCATCCTTTATTGGGAATGGTATTAGAAACTAAGATCTGGCTTCTAGGTATGTTCATTGTTATTGCAGTATATTTGATTCCAGATGTTCTCAGTTGACAAGGGCAGGGGAGTATATGTATACTAACCTATCTATCTATCTATCTCTACATGTATGTATGGAACTGTCTGTTCTCCATATAAGCTAAACATATATTTATACTCATGTATCTAACACTAACCTCTTACCACACAGGTCATTCTAGTCTCTCTTTGCTTATCTATAACCTTCCAGTCCAACAGTGAGAATTTGGCTCTCATTATCTATTATTACCTAATTGTTAAATATCCGTATATATGCAGAGTGGTTCCAGAATTGTTAAATCACTCCCTCGTGAGAAAAAACCTTATCAACTATAGTACACTGCTTATGTACTGTGTTTTGTTTTGTTTTCCCACTTAATCTTATAGACTCTATTTACTTGGAAAATTACTTAGTTTAGCAACCTTTTCACCCTACCTCTTCAGTGAAGTTATTTCACGCATTGGTATTATACTTAGATTCTTCAGTTACATTTGTATCTCATCTGGCATCTTCTGATCTCCTGAATGATTTTTTAAAAAATTGTAATAACTGAGGCTCCTTCTTAATGCTGTAAAGTTCTATGGGTTTTGATAAATGCATGGTGTTATGAAATCATCATTATAGTATCATACAGAGTAGTTGCACAGCCTTAATGGCCAAATAGCTTCACCAACTCAATCCTCACCCCTCCTGGATCCAGCCCTTAGTAACTGCTACTCTCTTCACCATCTATCTAGTTTTGCCTTTTCCAGAATGTTATATAATTGGAATCATACAGTATGTGGCCTGAAAGACTGCTTATTTCACTTTGTAAAATGCACCTAACTTCCATCCATGTCTTTACATGGTTTGCTAACTCATTGCTTTTTACTGCTGAATGGTATTCCGTTGTGTGGATGTACCATAATTTGTATACTTCTTCACCTACTGAAGAATATCTTAGTTGCTTCCATTTTTTGAGTGATTATGACAAAATCTAATGTAAACATTTGTGTGCAGATTTTTATGTGGACATAAGTTTTCAAATTAGTTCAGGAAATACCTAAGAGTATGATCACTAGATCATACATTAAGACTAAGATTTATAAGTAAGTGCCAGACTATCTTCCAAAGTGGTTTTACCATCTTGCATTCCTACCACCAATGAATGGGCACTGCTGTAGCAGAGTATTCTTGCCAGCAATTGCTGTTTCAGTTTTTTGGATTTTAGCTATCCTAAAAGGTGAGGTGTTTAGTGGTCTCTCGTTGTTTTAATTTGCAATTCCCTGATGACAAATCATGTCAAGCATCTTTTCACATGTTTATTAGGAAAGGGCTTCTTTTTAAAAATCCCAAAACCCTTACATGATGTGAACTGGCTTTTCTGTGTCAGGAGTTTATTGCTATTCAGCCTATATTTCCAGAGGTTAAGAGAAGGAAATTTTGTTTTGCTTTATTTTGTTTTTTTCTTTTGAGGCCTATGCCTGTGGCATATGGAGGATCTCAGGCTAGGGGTCGAATCAGAGCCGCAGCTGCCAGCCTACACCACAGCCACAGCAACACTGGATCCGAGCTGCATCTGTGACCTACACTGCAGCTTGTGGCAACACCAGATCCTTAACTTATTGAGCAAGAAGAGGAAATTTTTTTTTTTTTTTGTCTTTTTGCCATTTCTTGGGCCGCTCCTGCGGCATATGGAGGTTCCCAGGCTAGGGGTCGAATCAGAGATGTGGCCACCGGCCTACGCCAGAGCCACAGCAACGCAGGATCCAAGCCGCGTCTGTGACCTACACCACAGCTCACGGCAACGCCGGAACCTTGACCCACTGAGCAAGGGCAGGGACCGAACCCGCAACCTCATGGTTCCTAGTTGGATTCATTAACCACTGCGCCACGACGGGAACTCCCCAAGAAGAGGAAATTTTTAAATACAAAATTTGCTTCCTTACAATTTCGAAATGGCTGAAAATAGTGCTAACATTTTTACAAAATGGACAATGAGGAGATGGCAATGTCCTTTCTGACAGTGAGACTATCCTGTGCAAAATGATTTAAAAGGAAGTTGATTTGTGTTCCAAATAATACTATTTAAACATTTTTTGGTAGACAGTATTACTTTTCAATGACTTTTCCCAAATGTTTTTTAAAAAAACTCTGCCTCATCTCTGACTAGTCTTGATCCTCTGATTAAAGGGCACTGGACAATTGTCAGGATCACCTTATAGACTTCCAATGCTTCTGGCTTTAATATTCTGTGCTAGATTCACAGAACTCTTTTACAGATGCTAAGCATTCAATCCTGAAGGCTCCACTTCATCATCAGGTAATTAGTATTTTCATTAACTTGCTTATTGTCAAGGAAAATGAGCCTTGATCATCTAATTTTTCCTCAATGAGTTGAATATTGTAATATATCTATAATTAATGTGCTTTATGCCACAAACGTGTAATGGAGTGGAAATCTGAGGCTGCTCCCAGCAGTCACTGTCAGTAAATGTTTGATGAATAAACAGAGACTTTCTAATGGGAAATGGTGGCGACTTTTATAAGCAGACACAATAAAGACTTTATTAACATACTTAAGAAGCATTCTGGGAAATAGAATTGAATGCATTATTACTGTAGGCTCCTTTTGTGAAAAGTAAATTTTACTGTCCCCATAACAAATGTTTACTTGTTTGATGCAAGTTGTAGTATCAGTATTTTATGGCGTATTCTACAATTTAATACAATGAAGCTTAAATTAGCTACCTATTCCTTACAGATTTGAGACTGTGGGGGAAAAAAAAGTAGCAACAATTCTGTCCGTGAATCATTTGCAAACCTGGTTTACATGGAAAGGAAACAGTGCACCTATTTGGGGATTTTTAAGAGCCCAAAGATAAATTTTAAGGTATTTATGCTAGCCAGTAAAGAGAAGAAGTAAACACGGATGTGTTTTAGTTTCACATATAAAGAGCGCAGTTTTAAATGGTAGATCATAAAAAGGGCAAATGGAATAAATTTTAGAGTATATATCCACATGTTCTAATGCAGAACCCAGAAACATCTGGATTACATTACATCAACATACCTTTATTTATTTATTTATTTTTGGTCAAACCACAGTTGGACTTAAGTATTGCTCTTTCTTCAATTATTTGTGGAACAGAATTGCAAGGGCGGAAGGGAGCCCCGTCCATTGTTCTGCCTTCAATCTAAAGATGAGGTCTCTGCAGCGGGAAGATTTAAAATCATTTTCCCACGGTTTTGTAGCCAGCATCTGGCAACCAGGGAACTAGAACTCACCTGACCTCATTTCCTCCCTGCACACTCTCCAGTGGGTGTGGCTTTGTAAGTGGTGAACCCTTCCATCATTGTAGTTGGGCAGCTCTCACAAAGCTGTCCCCAGTACTAGGGGGATGGCAGCCTGCAACTTACTTGAACGGGTAAGAGTCATTTCCAAGTGCACCTTAGCTTGGCTCAACCCTGGTTATAAGACGAGAAGAGAAAATTGGGGCAAAGAGTAGCAGAGGGTAACATTTTAACCCTGGCAAGAAGGGAACTAATCTGTCCTTTACATTGTAGACAACATGGGTTTCCCAAAAAAAAAGTGAGATCATGTTATTTCAATGACTCAAGACTCAGTGGCTTCCCATGGTTATTGGTTTAAAGACTAGACTTTTTATATGGCCTGTAACCCCTGCCTAGGCCTCCAGCATCATCTCATAGCGTCCCCTCCTTCACCTCCTTTGCACAGACAGGAGTACAAGAGCCTTACTTCAGCTCCTTAAAGCCATGTTCCCTCTCACCACAGGACCTTTTCCCATGCTGTTCTTTAACCATTTCCTACTCATCCTCCAGAATTTGGCTCAAACATCACTGTCCTAGGAAAGCCTACTCTAACACAGCTTCTTTTCTTCTATATACGCAAAGAGCTGGGAACTGTGTTTCTTTCCTTAGAGCCTCCGACCCCATCTGTGTGGTTATTTGAGTGTAGTCTGTCTCCTCCCACTGACTAGCAAGTTCTTTGAGCTGGATTTGTATTTGTTTTTGCTCACCATTTTGTTCCTAGCACCTACTATGGTGCCTGGCACCTAACAAGCACTAAGAAACATATCTTTTAAATAAATAGTTATTTACACATTAAGTATTGAAATTCAGTCATTTCTCTCATAGACAGGATTTTTTTTTTTTTGTCTTTTTAGGGCCACACCCATGGCATAAGGAGGTTCCCAGGCTAGGGGTCCAATCAGAGTTGTAACCGCTGGCCTACGCCACAGCCACAGCAACACGGGATCCGACCCTCATCTGCAACCTATACCATAGCTCACAGCAATGCTGGGTCCTTAACCCACTGAGCTAGGCCAGGGATCGAACCTGTGTCCTCATGGATGCCAGTCAGATTCATTTCTGCTAAGCCATGACGGGAACTCCGACAGGATATTTAAATTACAAAGATGTTTACAGTCTGCAGGCTACTGCTAAGTATAGTGTTTATGAATAAAGAGGTTATAATTACCTCAACTCTTCCTCTAATATGTGAGAAACTATTGACAAGAGAATGTAACATGAACAGAGGATGTTGAAAGAGGGAAAGAATCAGTTCCCTTTTCTCAAAGGGTTTTCAACAGCTGGGAATTTTTTTCTGAGCCAGGTCATCTAGGCCAGTTATTCCACACACTTGCATTCTGAGCTCCAGGTACTTCCTTCCGATGGCCTCCTAGACGGGCCACCTGTACATGGGTACATTCTGCAGGCACCCTGAATTCATTCCCCTCCTTCCCAAACCTGGTCCTCTTCCTTCCTGTAACACAAAAGTTATTTTCTACTCCTTCTGACCTCTCAGCTCCCAACTCCAATCTACTAAAAAATTCTTCTCCTCGTAAAAGGGAATCCTCCTACACCATTGGTGGGAATGTAAATTGATACAACTACTATGGAAAACAGTATGGAGGGACCTTAGAAAACTATACATAGAACTACCATATGGCCCAGCAATCCCACTCTTGGGCATATATGCAGACAAAACTTTCCTTGAAAAAGATACATGCACTTGCATGTTCGTATGTTCACTGCAGCACCACTCACAATAGCCAAGACATGGAAACAACCTAAATGTCCATCGACAGATGAATGGAATAAGAACATGTGGTATATATACACAATGGAATACTGGCTCAGCCATAAAAGAGAACAAAATAATGCCATTTGCAGCAACATGGATGGAACTAGAGACTCTCCTACTAAGTGAAGTCAGCCAGAAAGAGAAAGACAAAATACCATATGATATCACTTTTATCTGGAATCTAATATATGGCACAAATGAACCTTTCCACAGAAAAGAAAATCATGAACTTGGAGAAGAGACTTGTGGTTGCCAAAGGGGAGGGGGAAGGAGAGGGATGGACTGGAAATTTGGGGTTAATAGGTGCAAACTATTGCCTTTGGAATGGATTAGCAATGAGATCCTGCTGTATAGCACTGGGAACTATATCTAGTCACTTATGATGGAGCATGATAATGGGAGAAAAAGAATGTATACATGTATGTGTGACTGGGTCACCTTGCTATACAGTAGGAAATTGACAGAACACTGTAAACCAGCTATGATGGAAAAAATGAAAATCATTAAAAAAAAAAATTCTTCTCAGAGTTCCCGTCGTGGCTCAGTGGTTAACAAATCTGACTAGGAACCACGAGGTGGCGGGTTCGATCCCTGGCCTTGCTCAGTGGGTTAAGGATCTGGCATTGCCGTGAGCTATGGTGTAGGTTGCAGACAAGGCTTGGATCCCACATTGTGTGGCTGTGGCATAGGCTGGCAGCTGCAGCTCCGATTAGACCCCTAGCCTGGGAACCTCCATGTGTCACGGTTGTGGCCCTAGAAAAAGACAAAAAAAAAAATTATTCTCCTAAATATCTCCCCACACTATTCCCTCCTTTCCATCCTGCAGTCAATGACCCACATTTAGACCACCTTTAGCAAGGGCTGCCGCCTCAGCTTCCCAGATGGTCTCTGCTGCCAATGACAGTCCCCACCAATGATCCTCTGTATCATCAGAGTTTTCTCTTGGCATAGATCATAGTGGAAGATAATACGAGAAAAAGAATGCATATGTATATGTATGCCTGGGTCACTATGCTGTGGACAGCAGAAATGGACTCAACAGTGTAAATCAACTATACCCTAATAGAAATAAATACATAAATAAATAAAACCTAAATGTGCCTCTCCCTTATTTAAAATCCTTTTTCTTTTCTTCTTTTTTTTTTTTAAGTGGGGTAGGGGATGGCTAGCTCTGACCTCCAGGAAAATATGTGAATTCCACAGGAGTGCAAATAAAGCCTTTTACAATATCATTCCAACATATCTTTCCAGCTTCATCAATTTTCTTTCTGGAGGTACACCCTCAAACCCCAGTCATTTTTTTTTTTAGGATGGATACATCATCATTTATATTTTATTTTTATAATGTTTTTTGTTTTCCCCACTATAGCTGGTTTACAGTGTTCTGTCAGTTCTTCACTGTACAGCAAGGTGATCATTTGACTTTTCTTCTTATCCTTCACATTTTGACTTTTCTTCTTATCCTTCACATTTTGACTTTTCTTCTTATCCTTCACATTTTGGGAATCATGAAATATTTCATGCTGAAAATCCTCCAGTAATATCCCTAAACTATCAGAACCAAATGGATCTAGAGAAACTTTATTTTTGTAAAGATTATACTCATCAGTGATAAGTAGTCTAGGTTTGTGGTCTTTTGAAATAAAATAAGAAATAGAACAGCTTTATACTTTCTGAGTACTTAAACTTGATTATAATTTTCAGGGTATGGCATAAAGAGTATAATAAGGTGTTAGAGTTAGTTAGTTATTTCAAATATAAAATACTGTCCAAATTAATTTCCTTTACCCTCGCTGCCCTTGACACAGCAGAGCAACACTTTATTAAGGCTTGGCATTTGTGTATGAGACTTGGAGTCAGACAGTCTCAGTTAGAAGTCTTCCTCCCTGTTTCTCTTGCTTTTAACCCTGGTCAAGTTGCTGTTTTCTTAATCTAAGTTTTCTCGTTTGTCTATGTGGATAACAGTAACTAATGTAGGTGTGTTCTGAGGGTCCCTTCGGGGAATAAAATCCCATATAAATAAATTCAATCGTATTAGGAATTGAAGTATCTCTTTTGAATTTGATTTCTCATTTGCTCTAAATTCCAGACAATAATTCATCTTATATTTTTAGACCCTACAGTCTGGTTTTTGATAGATGTGGCATGGATTAAATGGATGCAATCATGAGATTTTCTGAGTTCTGTTGGAAGAAGTTTATAAGCATTGCAGTCAAACAACTAGATATGACAGCTTCCTTATTTTGCATTTTAAAAAAATTTTTATTTATTTATTTTTTGTCTTTTTGCCATTTCTTGGGCTGCTCCCTCGGCATATGGAGTTTCCCAGGCTAGGGGTCGAATCAGAGCTGTAGCCACCGGCCTACACCAGAGCCACAGCAATGTGGGATCCGAGCCGCGTCTGCATCCTACACCACAGCTCACAGCAATGCTGGATCCTTAACCCACTGAGCAAGGCCAGGGATCGAACCCACAACCTCATGGTTCCTAGTCGGATTCATTGACCACTGTGCCACGATGGGAACTCCTGTTTTGGACTAAAATATCTTGGTCTAAGATTTACTGTCTTGTTGATTCTTTAATCCTTTTTTTTTTTGTCAAAAATAAGCTAAGACTTACCTGCATTCGTTCTGCATTTCCAATGTGTCGTACACATCCTCACATATTCTATAAAACCTAATGTAGAGCTTAACTTGTCTGAATACACAGAAGTTGTGTGAGACAAATGGAAATACTATAAAACTATTCATTGTTGGGTTATGGATAAGGCATTTGTGTTTGTTATATTTCTTTCCATATTTGATGAATCCATGTTTATACATATGCTCATGGACACAGAATTTGAGAGAATATGTAGAAAATGAAGAGTTTAAAGGGCCCATTAACTTGGGTATGGTGGTATGGTGGTATGGTGGCTTGGCCTATGGTGGTTTATTTTTAAACCTTTTACTCTATCCTACAAATGATCCATGCAAATTATTAGCAAGAATAACTATAAATGTGTAAATATTAATTTTTATCATTATTCTTATTCTTGCCACGCCCTTTTCACCAAAAACTGTCTCAGAATATTCACTCATACCCTGAGAGTATTATGGTTGTAGAAGGCTCGAAAGCACACAGGTTAGAGGGGTATGAGAATTAAAGAAGAATATTTGTCCTGCACCTGACGTGTATCTAACTATCTAACAGTCTGTCCTCAGGACATTTGAAATTTGAGCCTTATTAAAGCCTTAAGCCAGTGTAATTAATAAACTCTGATACTAACGTCTTCGAGGGTGGATGGCTGATGGTCATCTGACACCTGATTTGGTAAAAGCCCCTACCATCCTCCAGTGGGGCCCTGTGGGGTTGGACCAGAAAGTGGAGAGGTTATTTCAGCTCTGCCACTTTGCAGAGTGTGGCTTCTGACACTGGGTTACCTTTCCTGAGTCACTATTTCCTTAAATGCAAAATGAGACAAGTGACAAGGGTGATGAGATCATTGCAGTAGCAATCATCTCTGTATGCCTAGTCTAACACAGCACCCAAAACATAATCTCTTCTTAATGAATAATAACAATAATAACAATGCATTGTTCCTCTTCCTCATTTTTTCTGTCTTACTCCTTTCCCTCTTTCTCCAGCAACAAAATCATGAGCAAGAAGGAGCTGCAATTAATCTAACAATTTCAAAAGGATTAACCAGAAAAAAACAAAAAGCAAAACCAAAATACAACAGGTATTTTAAGTACCTTCAAAAGACATTAGAGGTATTGATCAAATAAAGAGAGGATGGTACAAATGTCTGCAGATTTTATACCTTTCCAGTTGTGGCTGGAAAATCAAATTGTTGAGCAAGGGTCACCACCATAATGCAACATAAAGTCAAAAAAAGGGGAAGGTATTTTTGTCTATTTGCCTGCTGATGGAGATGCAGCATTGTCTTTCAGAATAAGAACTACATTAGAAAATGCAGTAGGGGAGTTCCCGTCATGGCTCAGTGGAAACAAATCTGACTAGCATCCATGAGGACACAGGTTTGATTCCTGGCCTCGCTCAGTGGGTTAAGGATCTGGCATTGCTGTGAGCTGTGGTGCAGGTTGCAGACGAAGCTTGGATCCTTTGTTGCTGTGGCTGTGGTGTAGGTCGGCAGCTACAGCTCTGATTGGACCCCAAACCTGGGAACTTCCACAGGCCTTGGGTGTGGCCCTAAAAAAAAAAAAAAAAAAAAAGACAGACAGAAAGAAAGAAAATCCAGTGGGAAGTTCCCACTGTGGCTCAGCTCAGCGGTAACAACCCGACTAGTATCCATGAGGATGAGGTTTCAATCCCTGATCCCACTCAGTGGGTTAAAGGATCCAGCATTGCCATGAACTGTGGTGCAGGTTACAGATGCGGCTTGGATCCCTCGTTGCGGTAGCTGTGGTGTAGGCTGGCAGCTGTAGCTCCCATTCGACCCCTAGCCTGGGAACTTCCATATTCTATGGGTGCAGCTCTGAAGAACAAAAAGCAAAAAGGAAAAAGAAAAAGAAAATGCAGGGAGAGTTCATTAACTCAACTACAAAGCTGTTACTATTACCCTACTCAAAATGCTCATCTCTTTGTAAATAGCCTACTAACCTTACTGTAAACATTTTACTTTCACATAGTAAGAGATCACCATTTCACATAGAGATCACCAATTGTCCTCTCCCTCTGGACTCAACTTAATAATATATTTCTGAAGTGACAGTGAAAATACTGGAACAGAATAGGCAAAAGTTTCAGAGTGTAGTTTAATGACTTATGGGTATACATAGAGCAGATGCTGTTATCTATACAAATAGAAAGATCCTAGTGATCCTCAAATGACAAAAAGACTGACTTATTTCCTTTCTAAATTGTTTCTAAATGATTGTCCCAGATTTTACTGATTTATTTTTCTATTTTAAGTTTCTAGTTTTATTTATTTATTTATTTGATTTTTAGGGCTGCTTCTGCGGCATAGGGACGTTCCCAGGCTAGGGGTCTAATCAGAGCTACAGCTGCCGGCCTTTGCCACAGCCACAGCAACACGAGATCTTGAGCCACCTCTGCAACCTACTGAGCAAGGCCAGGGATCCTTAACCCACAACCTCATGGTTCCTAGTTGGTTTTGTTTCCTCTGTGCTGCGATGGGAACTCCTTAACTTTCTAGTTTTAAACAGGTTCAGCGACACAAACACAGAATCTTTCAAGAGAATAGTACAGAGGAGAATCGCAGTTTAAGGTGTAAAATCCGTAATAACTTAAAAAAATATCTGACATAAATGCAAGAAATGTGATTATTTTGCTGGATGAAGACAGAGGGGAGAACAAAGCGGGCAAAATAATCCATGTAAAGACATCTAAGTCCTAAGGCACTGACACTTCCCTAATGGACTACAGTGCACATAAAAATAATTAATCATGGGGAGAAGGCATTGCCAAGGTTCGAACTGAGGTCTCTGGTTTTTAATGGAAATGTTCTGAGCATGAACTGAAAGAACAACTTCCCTAGCTCAGGCATTAGGGCATCTGTCATACTTAACTCAGAATAGTTCAGGAGTTCAGTAAAATATCAGACAGAGTTCAGCACTTTTATTTCTCAGAGTATTAAAACTATATATAATAAGGAAAAAAAGGGGTGGTGATAAACTACCTAACATGGTGGGTAGAACATCAAAGAGGTTCAACTTAGAAGTTCTGAAATCTCAGGGAAAAAAAAAAATTCCCCTATAACAGCTATTTCATTCCGTAGGATTTTTGTGGTTATTTTACTGTGTGCTTCTGAAGACACTGAAGTAATGATATGCGAATATATAAGGAAAAACCCAGGCTGCCCTAGAAAGAGGAAGTCTTGAATGTATTTCATTGCTTAGTTTCAGAAACCAGGTAAATGTACTCATTTGTTTTTGGCTCCTGGAGAAAGTGTAGATGGGTAAAATTAGGATCTTCAGGGGGGCAAACTAATGATTAAATAGTATACTTCCTTTCTCTGTGGCTGTTTATGGAAAAACTCCTTTTCTAAGGACTTGGGGGGTGGGCGGGGTGAGGTGTGATTTTCCTGGGCTTGGGACTGCGAGGGAAGTAGAAGGGAATGGATTCCTGGGAAAGGCACGCTCAGTGCCCTGCGGGTCAGATGCACAGATCAAAAGACTGCCTTTCCTTGGTCCATTGACGCAGATGAGCAGACTGTCCTCACCCAATAATAAGATGAATTCTTTCAGTCCCAGCACTAATTCCTGGGAGTAGTTCATACACTCCTACTTGGAGAATTTGACTCAATAAGCAGGAATCTTTGCAGAAGTGGCCCAAATTGGGATGGAGGTGTTGGATCTGTGATGCTGGTTGAGGACCTCTGTTTGAGAGGCCAGGAGAGGAATCTAGGGGCACCCAGGTGATAACGTTTGATGATTAAAGGGCTACTCTGTTTTCTGAATCCACAGACTGGATTTCACACTCCAGCCTCATTTTTAATCTCGTGAGCACCCTATGGTTGGATGACAATATTAAGACCTTCCAGACAGCGGTCCTGGACAGGATGGGGTCACTCTGTCCTCTGCCTAGCCTCCCCACCTTCCCAAACCCTTCACCCCAAAGGGAGTGGGAGGGAGAGGGGTGGCTGAGACTTATCTGGGGCCACACTCAAGTTAGTAAGCCTAGCTTCCCACGAGGCCTCTTTGCCAGACTGGCTTGAACCTCTGGGGCTGGAGCATTCTTTTTCTTGCGGGTGACCGTCTGCTCTGAATTTTGCTTCTTGCGGTTTGAGATTATTGATGACTGCCCTGGGAGGAGAGAGTGTTTCTTCTCCGAATCGAATGCGCACAGAGAACACCACATGATTCGCAAATGCTTTTCTTTGATTTGTTGAAATAGTAAATCCCAGTGCAGCTCTGGGGAAGGTGGGAGGAGGGTGATCAATCCTTTTCATCCAATAAGCACTTGTGTTACTAGGTGCTGTGACTAACTCTACGACCCGGTCTTGTGCTCGGTGGAGGGATTACATATTAATGTTTTGAGAGAACTGGAGAGACGTGGTGGAGCGATCTGGGGAGAAACATGAGGGGATTTGCCTGGACTTAAAAAGGCTGCTTCTTTGAAATACTCCGAGTTTTCCAAAGCATCAATTAGCTCATGTAAAAATGCAAATCAAAGAAAAACTTTCTTAATCTTTTAAAATATAAATTCATAACTCAGTTTCCTGGCCCATCTTTTAGGTGCCCCCACCCCCACTTACCCCATGAGCACACGATGATAAATTACAGTGTTGGGTTTACCTATTATTTTAGGAGGATGGCTGTTGGAAAGAACAACACAAAAAGCATTTTAGATGTTCAGGTGCTAGAGAGCTTTTGAGGAGAAGCTTAAGATGGCATACAATGATTGAAATGATATATAGATTTTATTAGCTCAGACACTAAAATCAGCTAGAAGACTCAAATATTGTCTCTACCACTTAATAATTATGTGACCTTGAGCAAGCTGATTTCTCTGAATATCTTTATCCTCTCCTGTAAAATGAGATGATAATGGAAACCTATCTGTTAGTGTTGTTTCCAGGAATAAATAAGAAAATAAATTAAAATGCCTGGCATGCTGTCAGGCACTTGAGAACATTTTACAAAATATTGGCTATTTTTATAATTGTTGTCATCATGACTTTAATTCCCCAGCTTGGTTTTATTTTCCTTCTCTATCCTAGAATTTTCTGTGTTCGGTTTATCAGGAATAGATTAAATTACATTGACAAATTATACAGATCTTCTTGTCCAGTTTTTAATCTGCGACATTTGCCATGACCCCTGTCTACTTTCACAAATTTCAACTCTGCCACTTTGCAAACCAAATATAAGGAAACCCCCTGGAATGCTTGTCACCTACATATATGCAAACATCAATTTGAACTTTTGTTTGCTTTTTCATGTAGGCTCAAAAGTCTTAATTTTTAAAGTTTTTGTTTCTCCAATGCATCTTTCAATTGAGTTTGTTTTCTATCATAGTTTTCTGGGATCTGTAATGAATATTTAATTGCTTCACCCTTCTTTCATCTGAATTCTATTAATTAAGCTTGTATATGTTTCCCTTTTCCCTGGTGTTCCCGAAGCAATCTTTTAACTCGTAGCTACTTTCCATTTAAAAAAACCAATCTTCAGTTTTCTCTTCTTCCTCCATCTGCTCTCCCCCAATTGCTTTTTCTCTGGGCCCCAAAGTAAAGCAGTGAAAAGCCTTTGCCTCTTGGCTGCACCCCACTGGGCTATGTCGGGGCTCTCCCATCATGACAGAGTAGATTGCCAGAAACTTGTTCTAACACACCACTCTTCCTTGTAATCCCTTCCCATGCTGTAAGCAAACTGAGTACATTCTCTGCCTTCCTCAGGCGCATAATTACTTCCCCTCGTGTGGCAGAGCTTCCTGTAGGACAATCAGAGAGCTGCGGTGTTCAGAGGCCAGACGACGAAGAATGCCTGCCAGCATCCTCTTTCTATGAGGCTATTATGCTGGAGGAAGGGTTCAGCAGCCCAAGCATCAGCTTTCAAATGCCAGGTTCAAATTCTAACTTGGCCATTTGTCCTCATGTAACATTGGAGGAATGCTTGTGTTTGCTGTGTGTTTGGCGAGGGTGTCTTGCTAAGCAAGAACACTGCCTCAGCTCCCCCCATCTCTTTTTCAAATGGGCCCAGGACCTAGGGAAACATTGATCATATTTTTGCATCATGGTCATAAGAGCTGTTTTTTGCCCCCCTTGAAATAATTCCCCATACATCTCAGAACTTCTTGTTTGGGGAGAATTCTTTGACCTTTCTCCTGCATTTTCCATTCATTGAAAATGGGGATGATGTCATTTTTGCCTATTTCTAAATAGCACTGGGGGTGATCCCTTAGCTACTTCTAACAGTCCCAAGATACAGAATCAGAAAAATGCTTTTGTGATCCTTGTTCCCTGCTGGTTTATGTGGCTTTGTGGCATACCTCTTTATTTTCACGTGGAAGTTTCAAGTAACTTTATAAGTCATATAGGATCTAGTTGGGGCTTGAACATAACCTGTGTATGGTCCTTCTATCACCTCACTAGCTCCTGACATGCTACTATGGAGAGATAGCCCCAGCATCTGGGGGAATGTTCCCCAAGTCTTGCTGTAGCTCAGTACTGGTCCTAGAAGGGAGCTTGAATCAAGAAGGCAGCAGCTCAGTGGAACTGAGAACTGGGAAACATCTGAGTCAGAGCTTCTTCTTCTGCTTGGAGCCTTGCCCTTTCTAAAGACGGAAACTACTTTTATTTGCATTTTAGCCTTTAAGTTAATTAATGGGAATTAATACGTGTGTAAGAACTTCAGAAATTTCCCAAAGGCTCATTATAAATTTAGTGTAAAAAGAGCAGTGGATGTTTTTTTTTAAAAGCTAGGGCTCTCATTAAATTTTTAGGTTATTAATAAAAACATTTTTATCAGGGCAAGTTTAGTATGAGTGCTGGGATGAAGATATCAGTTAACATACTTCACTCATATCCAATTGACTCCAGCAAGTGATGCCATATGGATGTGTGTGTGTGTGTGTGTGTGGTGTGTAGAGTGGAAGGGAGGGGAGGTTGGTAGTGAGAATTATTAAAAGCTGCCGGAAAGTAAATATTCATACTTTTTTAGAATTAGAGAACAGTTCCCAATGTAACTGTTTGTATCAGCTAATCATCTAAAACCTCCTCTGCTATCACAGGATGCAGCAGAGAAGAATGGCATTTAGTGTATATAAAAACAGAACCGAGCGTCTGCTTATTTGGGAATTTATATCTGTTTATTCATTTATGATCACCAGCCAGGTAGCCTGATCGATGATAATAGGAGAGCTTTATGAGGATCGTTGCATGCGCCAACTCTACTGTTTCCACAGAGAATAAGTGCTCAAAAGGAAATCTTAGTACAAACAGGAAAGTGGCTTAACTTACGCTCTTTCTGTCTTTAAATATAGGCTTAAACGGGTTGGGTCTCTGTGGGCTTTCCCCTGGCTTAGCATCACTCCATTTAGAGTCAGCAGGTACCCAAGAAGCACCAATCCCTCCCTGCACATATGTCCTTCTTATGCACTTTTAAGGGTCATGCTGGATATGCGTGCAAACCCCAGTAACGATGGCTCACTCCTTTGCCAGGGAGCCCATCCCGTTATGAGACCATAGAGAAGCCTCGCCTTGGGGTGGAATCTCCCTCCCTCAGCTCCCATAAGTGTACCCGGCCCTGTTGTTCAGAACAGTTATTTACACAGCACTTTCAAAACATTGGACGAGCCCCTTGCCTCTCTCAAATAATTTATCTTTCTGAGTTAAAAAGCTCCAGTTCCTTTAATTATATTTTTATCACATGTTCTAACTTGTAGAATTCTGAAAATCCTACAGCCTGACAATGCTTTTCTTAAAATATGACCCCAGGAGTTCCCATTGTGGCTCAGCAGATTAAGAACCCAACACAGTGTCTGTGAGGATGCAGGTTCGATCCCTGGCCTTGCTCAGTTGGTTAACGATCCGTCTGGTGTTGCCACGAGCTGTGGTGTAGGCTTCAGAGGCGTCTCAGATCCCATGTTGCTGCGGCTGTGGTATAGACTGGGAGCTGCAGCTCTGATTCAATTTCTAGCCCAGGAACTTCCACATGCCATAGATGTGGCCCTAAAAAGGAAAAAAAATATGATCTCAAAAGTGGGCACCCCAAGCCCTGTGGGATCTGTGAGATTACAGGGTGGTGTGATAACCTCATCCACCTGTGTCTGGAGCCTAAACCCCAACTGCTGTAGCTAAAAGTAAGATTGTGAATTTTTTATGGGCAGGAACTAACCTTAGTCACCCTTGGCAGAGTAGTAAATGAATAAAGCTGTGTGACTGCCTCCTAACAGCAATGACAATGACACAAACCATCGTTCAGTCAGCATTTTCCCTTCCTGTTAGCAGTTAGATGATTTCCTGGGTCCTTGGAGAGGTTCTGTCTGTCCTTATCAGTTCAAAGAGCATCTTTCCAGCTTCAACCCTGTTGTCACTCCAGCTGCCCTTGAGTCCCCGGCCCTTTGTCTTCCAGAACTCTAGCTACTACACTTGGTCCTCTGTCACATGCAGCCCTGAAAAGCATGTTTTCTAATCATCATGCAAGTTACTGTCAAAATAGATCCTTACATCATGTTCATCAATCCCTTGGTCTACGTCTCTCTTCACTTGAGTTCTGAATCTGATCACTTGTACCGCCATGACCATCACATCTACATGGAAACCATAGTGGTTTGTTATTTGCCTTTCTAAAATAAAAACATTCAACATTTAGTCATTCCTTACCTTCTGACATGTAGTCACTGGATGTCAATCGAGTCCCATTCAGATCTCTTGCATTATATTGGGTGATGAGAATACGTTAAAGATCAAAAGGGACAAGGCCCTTGTTCTTATGAAATTTATACTATGAGGAATAAAATAAACAAATAAAATAGTAACCACTGTGACTGATGCTATGAAGGAAAGAAGCAGAGTGATGAGACAGAGTTCCAATTGGAATCTGCTTTAAGTAGAGCAGGCAAGGAAGCCTCTTTGAGCAGTGGCTGCAAGATGAGAAGGAGCAGCAGTGAAGAGAATTTGGAAAGAACATTCCAAGGAGAGGGAACAGTTAAAGCCCAACAGCGAGAATGGGGTTAGTGTGTCCCAGGAACTGACAAAAGGCCGGTGAGACTGCAGCAGAGTGAACCTTATACGGTTTTCACATGAGTTACAACAGGAAGCCACTGAGGAGTTCACGGCCTAGTCTGCATTTTTTGAAGGACCCTCTGCAGTTTGAAGAATGAACTGGAGAAGAAGGAGAGCAAAGAGGGCAGGCTAGTTACACACCTCCAGCACAAAATCTTAGTCACGTAAGAAAGGGCTGCGACCAGTTGGTGGCATTAGAGACAGGAGGGTAAATTCAAGATACGGTTTGGCTGTATCCTGCTTAAAGATTAAATGTGAGGGGTGAAGAGAAAGGAGGAATAGGGTGTATTTAGCATTTGGAGGAAGAGCCATTCATGGAGCTAGGAAGACTGGGAGAAGGATATGATTGGGATGGGAAATGTCACGAGTTTTCCTTTGGACATGTTCAGTTTGAAATGAGTCTGTGACAAGAACACAGAAAACTGAGGAAACAAACAGATCATTCTGATTGTTAGAAATAATTTAAAATGTGTAAGAAAGGAAGGGTAATTGCTATTTATTCCATGGCATAACCTTGAAGGGTACACAGAATCAAAATACCTCCATGCTGAATGCTGACCTAATCAACATTTAAAATAACTATACTGGGAGGGTGGAGCTTGAGAAGTGTGCATTTGTGTATGATGGAGACAAGGATGGAAAGAGTGTTAAGTGTTCATCTTCCATGTGGGAAGACAACAGATCATGTTTGGAACTGGAAAAGTCAAGAAGCAGAACATAGGCAGGTCATTTAGGAATATGGAGATAAATGGAATCAGCTGAAAATGTTAAAAAGTGGTTACCTCTGAAGAAGGGGAAATTGGGGTGGTGGGGGAAATGGCTTATGACAATTGGTTACTAACAAAACTTGTAGACCTGGATGGCTCTTTAAAGTATGGCATATCCAGTGTGTGTGTGTGTGTGTGCGCACACACACGCTTTTTAGGGCTGCACTTGCAGCATATGGAAGTTCCCAGGCTAGGGGTCTAATCAGAGCTGCAGCTGCTGGTCACAGCCACAGCAGCTCAGGATCTGAGCTGTGTCTGAGACCTACACCACAGCTCACGGCAAAGCCAGATCCTTAAGCCACTGAGTGAGGCCAGGGATCGAACCCACATACTCATGGATACTAGCTGGGTTCGTTACTGCTGAGCCACAATAGAAATTCCTGGGAATGTATAATTTTAATAAAAATAAGAGCTTAAAGATTTTAAGAGAGCCAATCATCAGGACAGCAACCCTACAAGCATACCTAAATTCTGGGTGAACCCAGAACTGATGCAAGGCTAAAAAGAAGCATGCTGTCATTGGAGTCCTCCAGGATAGATATTTGTGTCACCATTTTACAGATGAGAAAACTGAGGCTCAGTGAGATCACACTTCATTCACTCATTCACTTATTCAACAAATATTTATGGATTGTCTCTTCTGCACTGGCCAGACTAAAAGTTGGCCATCGACTTTTTAGACTCTAGTCTGTTCTTTCCCTTATACTATTCTATCTCCCATGAAAACAGAGCCCTCAAATTAGATAAATCTTGTGGACAGACTCTTTTAAAGGATATGACTTTAAAGAGAGTGAGAAGTGTTAAAAAATGTATAATTCTGACTATGCAAGTGAGACTAATTTAAGTGAGAAGGAAATGATGAGACTGAAGGTCAGGGTACCCAAAATAGCTACAGTATTAACTCACTCATGAGCTCAGATTTTTTTATATACCAAATAAGCCAGAAAGAGCTTATGGCCAAGAAAAAGTACAGAAGATAGGCACAAACCTGTAAGATTTGAGTCAGAATGGTTTTGGATCAATACAAGATAAAGTTTTATAAATGTTCAGGATCACCACAAACTACTAGATAGATTGTGCAAAGGGAAGGTATGCACCTGCTGTTCAATGATGTTATGATTTTAACAGATATCAAAAAAATAGCCAATTCTTCCTTTTTTTGGGGGGGGGGCTTTTTTTTTAGGGCCACACCTGAGGCACATGTAGGTTCCCAGGTTAGGAGTCTAGTCAGAGCTGTTGCTGCTGTCCTACGCCACAGCCACAACGCCAGATCTGAGCCGCGTCTGTAACTTACACCACAGCTCACAGCAATGCTAGATCCTTAACCCACTGAGCGAGGCCAGGGATTGAACCCACAACCTCATGGTTCCCAGTTGGATTCATTTCCACTGCGCCACGATGGGAACTCTGAGCTAACGCTTTCTTAAATTCAATTTTTGTCCATTTTCTTCATCAAGGAAAATGGTTTTTAAAGGGGAAAGAATAAAATATATTACTGAAGAAGTAGTCGAAGACTAAAACATGAGAAGAGATAGTGAATTAATACTTGGAGAATTTATAAGAATTTAAACAGATTAATTCACCAAACACAATAGAATTGTATGTGAAGTTGCTGAAGTTTTTTTGTACTGAGTGTGGAGTCCATCTACAAAAATCAAATGATTCAACCCAGAGTCCTGGGACACAGGAGTCGTAATAGAATAGCGATCAAAATTATGAAACTCTGATACAATAAGGCTCAAGATATGAGCAGCACTGGTTGGCTAGAGCATGGCTGAAAGGAAAGATTGCTTCCTAGAAAATATATGCACTCCTTAAGTATCAAGCATCAGTCACTATAGCAGCAAAGGCAATGGCAGCAGAGCTGTCCCCTTTGAAAGGCAGAGTTCTCCATCATAGAGCCCTTGGTGGCCTCATAACCTAGTTGCTCCTTTGGTGATCTGCTTCTACAAGATAACCAAAATGGAATTTCCCATTGTGGCTCAGTGGTAACAAATTCGACTAGTATCCATGAGGACATGGGTTTGACTCTTGGCCTCACTCAGTAGGTTCAGGAGCCAGTGTTACCGTGAGCTGTGCTGTAGGTCCCAGACGCTGCTTGGATCTGGCATTGCTGAGGCTGTGGCATAGGCCAGCAGCTATAGCTCTGATTTGACCCCTAGCCTGGGAACTTCCATATACCATGGATGTGCCCCCCCCCCCCCCCCCCCCCCGCCACACAAGACCAAAATGGTAGGAGCACACGGCAGGAGGGCTTCCTGGAAGGCAGATGAAAGATGACTTTGGAATTCCCAGAGTCATTTCAAAGGAATTTTAAGGGAGTTGAGGTTCATAAAAAATTGATGGGAACAGAGCCGTGAACATTCTAGTTTGTCCTTATTGTTACAAGACTTCAGTCAAATCCATTTTTCTTGGTTTTTCAGAGATATCATTGACCCTATCATGTGCCCATGTTGCTAATGCTAATCTGTATTGATCTCCAGGTAGTTTTTACTTTTCATGTGTGTGTGTGTGTGTGTGTGTGTGTGTGTCTTTTTAGGGCTGTACCCACAGCATATGGAAGTTCCTGGGCTAGGGGTTGAATTGGAGCTGCAGCTGCCTGCCTACGCCACAGCCACAGCAATGGTGTTGAATCAGAGTCGCATCTGCAACCTACACTGCAGCTTATGGCAACACCAGATCCTTAATCCACTGAGTGAGGCCAGGGATTGAACCCCTTCCTCATCGCTACTAATCAAGCTCAACAATTTTTACATTTCAACAGAATATTCCTGTGGGATGTTTTGATCCAAAGGGGGGTGATCAATTCATAGTCGAAATTGAAACTCTAAATTTAGAAACTGAGTATGCCTTAGCCGAGGGCCACTTCCCTGTGCCTCTCATATCTTGAAACTGGTGTTCCATCTTGGCTTGCTGTGTGTTTTCATGGTGTCAGTTAGGATCCTCCATCTATTTCTCTTTATTAGGGTCAGTTTTCTGACTTCTACAAGGATACATGGCAGTTGAAGTAGGAGTGTATAGATGTACTTGTAGGGTCTAGAGACTCATTTCCCTTCACACTATTAAAAGAAGTGCAAAGAACACACTAACTGGATTGACTTCACGTTTCAGATGTTTAATAAATGTTATGAGCCTGAGTGTGTATCTCAAATGTATATTTATATAGTTGAGTACCATAGAATGTGTCTTCAGGGTGCTATTGTAAACAAGCTGTCAAGCCTAACTGGTTTATCTTGGGGGAAGAAAACAACTCTTGTTGCAAATGCCGTTTACAAACCTTATGAGAAACATTCACTAATCGAATCGATTGAGCAATTTTAAAAACATGTAGTACTATGCTCTCAGAAAGCCAAAGCTGAAGTCTTTTACTACTTATTTTTGGGGAAGCTATTTTAAAAATTAAAAGTCAGCCAATTAACAAATTGCCTCAAAATTTTTACAGCTGTTACTGTGTTTAATTACTTTTAGAAAAAAAAAACAAATTAAATTGATTTTTAGTCCATATGTAATATTGAGAGTAAATATTAGACTTTTGGGTAAAGTTAATATATTTGCTTTCTCATTCTGCTTTTGTTAGAGAATAAGCATCCTTAAACAAATCCCCCAAATTTCTATGATTAAATCTAAAGTCATTTTCATCTTAAACATCCAACACTAGAATTCCTAAAGTAAAATTGTGCTCATTACATTTAATGTTAGGCCTTCTTTGTGAAGAGAATTAATGGAGTAGAGGATTAGCTTCGGAGCAGGAGAGACTGTGGCCAAGGGTAGCATGGAAGGCTTCCTGGAGGAAGGGGGATTTGAACTAGGACTTGGAGAATAGAAAGAATGTGCACAGATGGACTTAAACATGAGGACATTCAGGAAGGAGGGAAAAATCTAGGCATGTCTAGGGAAATCATGGCTAATGAGGTGTGGAATAAAATTATGCATGTAAATAGTAGAACCAATGGAGAACTTCTCACAGCAATTCAGGAAAGAAAACGCATCTTTTTATATATTGGTTCGCTTGTTCAGCACCTCCTATATGCCAGATATTGCTGTAGGCAATGAGAATCTTAAGGAGGGGATGTGTGAAAGAAATGAAGAGAGGCTTTTGGGCAGAGGACAGCCACCTATCATTATAAGTGACACAGGTGGGGTAGAGTCCTCATGCATTCAGAGGAGAATCACCAGGATGTGTGTGAGAAAAGTGCCTTCCTTTGGAGCCCAAGGAATGAGCGTAGGCCTAAACTGGAAAAAAAAATCTGATAGCATTGCCTTCCATTCATTAATTCAACAAGATTTTATGGAGCCCCCTACTCTGGGCAAAGCACCATGTTAGCAGGGAAAGGGATTCTGAGTTTCCTTGGAGGATGTCTGTCAAAAGTGCACCAGGCTGGCTGGAATGGTTAGTGCTCAGGACACAAAGGGCGTGTGCCCTCTCTTGACGGGGCAGAAAGCTCTCTGGGCTCCCTTGGCCCTCGGGCCATCTTTGTGGACATCGGCTATCTTTGAAGTACAGATTTGCAGAAGTGCCAACTATTAATAGACAGTAGAAAGCAGAGTTTACTGTAAGAGGCTGACAAATATAGATCTGAGATATCATTATACTGCTAATTTCTCCTCTGCCCGCAAAAGCTTTGTTGGCCCTTGGGCTTCTTCCTAGCTCTTCCCACTATGGCAATGGAACCCAAATGGCAGGGCACAGAGCACACTCTGGGTCTGCCTGCAAACACAGACAGGGCACAAAATAAAAACGAATTCTCTTTAGACCCAGTTTCTTCTTTTCATTTACTTATTGTCTGACTTCTTAAAGAACCAAACATTTCTTCTCTATCCTTTCCTCCTCCCTCCCTGCCAAGCAGCCCATAGCATTTGGATTTATATTTATTTTCAACCATGATTTACATGCTTTCTCTTTGTGAATTTTGAAGGTAGGTCCTTCCCTAATAGAGGATCCTGAAGTCACGTCAGGGAAAGATCTATTTTTGTTTAATGGAGCAATAAACTGGTTATGGAGCCTCCTTAGAACTTTTTAAGAAGCCTGCTGTAGGCAAGAATTTGAATGTATTCCAAATTCTGAGCAAGTTTTTTTCAGTCTTAAATAATTACAGAGCTGGCATGTTTTGAGATTATCTCAGCGATAGACTCTCCCAGAAACAAAGCAAAAGACTCTTAAAATGTTGCCTGCACTGTGGTTCTTTACATGTGTAAAATAAATATTTCAAACTTCATGGAGTTTCAGCTACAACTTGAAAAAACATCCACTTGATTCTTTGTCTCCACTTGTGAAAAAGTTGAGATACATTTCAGAGTGTTATTCAAGAAAAATATTATGGAATTTGTTACTCATGAGTGCAGAAACGTAGCATTGTGGATTTTTAAGTGAATGATAAATACCAGTTTATAGTTTCCACTGCAGTGTTGAATTGCTTATCTAGAGTAAGCCATGGTGGAATCATGGCTTGCTACTTAAAGCAATTTTTCCTTTTGAGGGAACTGTTTTCTATTGCCTCAACTTGGCCCTCTACTTTGTTGCAAATACTCTATTTTGTCCCTCATAGAAAACCTTTCCTTGACTGTAGGTATTTAAAAACATCATAGTAATACAATATTTCTATGGCTTGTTCTTTTTTCATTTTAACCCTGAATTTTAGATTTTTTTTTTTGCTTTTTAGGGCCACACCCATGGCATATGGAGGTTCCCAGGCTACAGGTAGAATCAGAGCTGCAGCTACCGGCCACAGCCACAGCCACACAGGGATTTGAGCCGAGTCTGTGACCTGCACCACAGTTCATGGCAATACCAGATCCCTGACCCACTGAGTGAGGCCAGGGGTTGAACCTGCATCCTCATGGATACTAGTTGGATTTGTTTCTGCTGCGCCACAACAGGAATTCTCTTTTTTTGGTCTTTAATTAGGTAAATCTATTATCTTTATCCATTTACATTATGCTGAAGGATTTAACAAAATTTTGCTTTCTTATTAATACACTGTGAAACTAGAAGATGTAATTCACATTCGAAGGATAAGAATATCTTTATCAGAAACCAGTGAGAAATTAAATGAATCAGAAATCTGCTCTTAGTCATGATGTGAGGACTATTAAATGTTTGTTACATTTGTTATTTGTTAATATCATGTAGACTTTTGAGTTAATATATATGTTTATGAAAAGACTGGCTGATAATGAGAACTGGGTAAAAATACAAGAAGATAATATGACATATAAGCCTGATTTATTGGCAGGCATTAATATTTCTGAAGAAATGCTTTTCAAATAATAATCTCTCCTGTTTATCATGTGCTGATAAGTTGGCAGGAGTTGAGACAGATGCTGGGCATACCATGGTGAACAAGATAAGATCTCTGGCTGGAAGGGTTGACATCCAGTGAGGACTAAGCCATCATGATCTGTGGGATACATTCTATGATGGGAAAGTACAGGAAGGCACATGTGAGTCAGAGAGTGATTCAGCTGTAGAGAACTGCAAAGAACTCCTAAAGGAAGTACTGTTAAATCTTACCTAGTAGGCATAATTCTAAGATGACCCCCAGGGAATCACGGCTTTGTATAATCCCCTCACCTTGAGTGAGGGCAAGACCTGTAACTTACCTCTATCCATAGAATATGGCAAGGTGATAGGATATTACTCCTGTGATTATATGACATTATATGGCAAAGATAGAAGGATTTTGCTTATGAAATTAAGGCTCCTAGTCAGTTAACTTTAAGTCAACCAAAGGGGAGAGTCTTCTTGGGTGGGCTGACCCGATCAAGTGCCAAGAGACTCTACAAGAGACTAGAAGTCAGGGAGCTTTGTCTCCTGGCTTTTGAGGCAGCAGGCTGCTATGTAGTGAGAGTCTGTAAGTGGGCTGTATGGCAAAGAATTGTGGGGGCCTCTGGAAACTGAGAGAGTCTCCTAGCTGACAGTCAACACAAAATCAGGAACCTCAGTCCTGCAACCACAAGGAGTTAAATTCTCCCATCAACCATGTGAGCTTGGAGGGAGATTTTGAGCTCCAGAAAGGAATGTAGCCCAGCTGACAGTGGACTGCAGCCTGGTGACTCCCTGAGCAGAGGACCAGCTGGGTGCACTCAGGCTCCTGACTCATAGGAATTGTGAGATGGTCAATGTATGTCTTAGACTGCCGAACTTGTGGTAACGTGTTATGCAGCAATAGAAAGCTAATACAGCTGAGATGGGAATGATGGTACTTAGATGGGGAAAGAATGTTCCAGGATTTTAGTGGAGTGGCTAAAATCACAGACTCTGTAGTTAATCTTAACTTGGCTTCTCTTTAGCCAGTTGACTCTGAGAAGGTTACCTAACCCCTCATTTTTCCTAATCTGTTAATGGACATTGTCCTTGTCATCATCACCACCATCCTCCTTCTCATCATCATTTCCATTATCATCACCATCATTATCACTATTCATCACCTTCACTTTCTTCATTATCTTCATCCTTAACATTCTTCCTTCATAATGCTATTGTGAGGATTAAGTGATCTAAGCTGTTTGGTGATTTTAAATAGGAGAGTTGCATGAACAGAGCCAGGATTCCAACTTAGTCTTCCTGTTACTTTCTAGAATGCTCTTCTCAACTGTAATTTACATTATTATTCTCTATTGTTATCAGCTCAGGATTAGCAATATGACAGAGCTGAGCTGAAAATTCAGCTTCACTTTGAACAAGAAATTGAAGTTTTAAGACTCGAATAATTCATATTTGAGACACAAGACAATAGTACTAACCTTATAGGGCTATGAGGATTAAATGAGATAATGTATATGAAATGTGTAGCAAAGTACACACTTAAGAATTTCTTCAATTTTGGAGTGCCCATTGTGGCTCAGCGGAAACAAATCTGACTAGCATCCATGAGGACACAGGTTTGATCCCTGGCCTTGCCCAGTGAGTTAAGGATCCAGCATTGCCGTGAGCTGTGGTAGAGGTCACAGACAC
Organism: Phacochoerus africanus; assembly: GCF_016906955.1. Classification (NCBI taxonomy): domain Eukaryota; kingdom Metazoa; phylum Chordata; class Mammalia; order Artiodactyla; family Suidae; genus Phacochoerus; species Phacochoerus africanus. The sequence continues at coordinate 50,506,527 of NC_062556.1, read as the reverse complement.
GGCTCAGATCCTGAATTGCTGTGGCAGTGGCGGAGGCTGGTGTCTACAGCTCCGATTCGACCCTCAGCCTGGAATCCTCCATATACTATGGGTGTGGTCCTAAAAAATAAAAGACAAAAAGAAATTCTTCAATCATTTAAGAAATGTTTATATATATTATTATTTGCAGCTTCATCATTGTATGTATGACACATAAGTAGTTATATCTACATGTGTATAAAAAACTCTGCATAACAAATAGATTACAGAGGAAAATTATAGTCTTGCTAAAGATCGTTTTAACTAAGACATATTTTACTTGGTCTGGAATGCTTTAGGTCAGATAAATACTGAAAATTCATTGATATATTAGATGTTCTGAAATATCCTTCTAATAATTGTGTTTCTTATTTTAAAAATTTCTTCCTTGTAATTATTTCTTGGGTGTGTGGTCATAGCTGAGCAGACTGATCTATAGCCCTCAAGTCCTTTTTCTCTGATTGTATAATTATTTGTTCTTTGATATTTAAGGGCTGAATCATTGCTTTCTATTTTAATAGCTCATTTTTTTTTTTTTCCCAGAAGAGCTTGCCTTGCTCTGTGAACAGGTCCTGGTGATGTTTAGCTGGCTGAAAGCAAGCTTTTTCACATAATGTGGCTTAATATCACCATAATTTTCTCAACTTGGCTATTGCCCCTGCTAGTCCAGAACAAGCTGAAAACTGAAAATGCTGGAAGTTATGATGAGGAATGGGGAGGCTTCGTTTTATTTTTTTGCTTTGCTACCATAGTCCTTCCTGTGCTGCTCTGCTTGTTTTATTGGCACTTCTTCTTCCTCTTTCTTCCTGTCTCATCGGTACAGACTCTGCTTATTGTTATCTTACAAATTATCCTTTCACTTGGCATTTGCTGTAGCTAATTGCCTACTAACTTTCTCCCCATTCCAGTAATGAGTGGCAATTTTGCATCCACCTCTACACAGATATTATGGTTTCTTATCATTATTATACTGCATCTATTTCTCTCTTATATGCTATTTGACTTCTATGTATATAATGTCTTTTTTACATGAAGGAAGCAGAAGCCATTGATATTCATAATTATTCCATCTTTTCAAGAGCAAGGCAACAAAAAGTATATTCAATGCATTCTGTACAGCAATTTAGATTAGGGAACTGAATTACAGTTACTAACATTTTCAATAAAGTTTGAAAATTGTGCAGTCATATAAACATATCAGGGCCCCTTTATCATTTTTGTCAGGGCAGGGAGCTGAAGTCTATATTTGCTTTAGAAGAACCAGTTGAGATTCCTGAATGCCTGCGGTGAGCTGACAATTGAGTTGGGACCCCTTTATTGGCCATCCAGTGGCACATTTTCAACTCACCACAGCTGTGCCCACTGACAAGCAGCTAGTACCTCCTTTCCTGGCATAGTCTGGACTGCTGAGAACCACAAGACAAAAAGCAATAGAGGGCAGTGTTCTGCTATAGGAAGACAACAGAAAACATGGTCAAGTTATTAGTGTGCGGCTTATCTGAATAGGCATTTCTATTTAGTCACCTGATTTTGATAGGAGAGTCTATAGGCACCCTCCTAAGGCTGGCCGGTTGTTCTGTCATCACTACTGACAACATTGCTAGTTTAAGGTCTCCTGAATCGACCCCATCTACCACTTCTCTTAACTCCAGGATCATCGCTTTCCGATCCACCCTTGGCACTGCTGTCAGGAGTTTCTACTTTAAAGAGAAATCTATGTCGCCCCAATGCTTAAAAACCCTCGCCACCTCCCAATTGTAAATAGGAGATAATGGTTAAGAACAGAAGTTTTGGCGCAAGGGAGACATGGCTGGATGACCCTGGGACAGTTATGCTCTTTGAGCCTCAGCTTCCTCCCCTGAAATGGGGGTAATGACACTTATTGCGTAGAATTTCTGTAAGGATTAGAAATAACATGTGAAGTGCTCAGTGGAGCCCCTTGCACAGTGGGGGCTTTCAAGAAATGCTAGCTCTTAGCTATGCTTTTTTTTTTTTTTTTTAGGTGTGATTGATTTAAAGTCACTGTTCTTTTCAGAAAAAGGGAAAGCATCAGGGAGACATGCAATTTGGTCTCTTCCTTCCATCCATCAAAACTTAATGTAATTCAATTGTAAAGCAACTGTAATTCAGTGCTCTGTTGTTTTTTTTTTATGTGCCAGGTTATTTTATATTCAAGCGATCATGACTATTAGAAGAATATTCCATTTTTAGACTGTGATTTTAGGGGTTGACAGAAATGTCAACGTAACATGGCCAAAAAGAAATACATAAACAATCAGATCAAAGAGACTCAGCCAGAAGAGAATCACATTCAGAGCAAGAGAGAAAAATGTTCAGAGGAAAATTAAAGCGGCTGACAACAAATTAAATATTATCAGCGAGAACATTTTTATCTGGTGCAAGATGCTTTGTGGGTTCTGATTCTTCTTTTGAAAATTCTCGCTCATATTAATCTCTTTGCCTTTGCTGGCCTTCTGCCTGGGATGCACCCCCCAGTATACCTACAACAACATCTTTGCTCATTTCAAATTCCCTAGCTTAGCTGGGTCTTCTCTCCCAGCCTCATCTTAGGGTGCTGCCTGTAATTACGCTTGTCCCTCTTTGCTGCCTTACTCTACATTATTTTTCTGCATGGCACTTTTCACGACTATGGAATATTTGTGTACCATCTATCTACTCCACTAAAATGTGTGCTGCCCAAGGGCAGGATATTACAGACTGAACATTTGTGTTCTCTTAAAATTCACATGTTGATAAGGACTCAACTTGAACTGATCAACAAATTGAGCAAAGTAGCAGGATATAAGATTAACATTCAGAAATCAGTCACATTTCTGTATACTAACAATGAAATATTAGCAAAGGAATACAAAAATACAATACCTTTTAAAATTGCACCCCAAAAAATCAAATACCTGGGAATACACCTGACCAAGGAGGTAAAGGATGTATATGTTGAGAACTATAAAACATTAATCAAGGAAATTAAAGAAGATGTAAAGAAATGGAAAGATATTCCATGCTCCTGGGTTGGAAAAACTAATATTTTTAAAATAGCTATACTACCCAAAACAATCTACCAATTCAATGCAATCCCTATCAAATTACCCATGACATTTTTCACAGAACTTGAACAAACAATCCAAAAATTTATATGGAACCACAAAAGACCCAGAATTGCTGAAGCAATTCTGAGGAACAAAAACCAAGCAGGAGGCATAACTCTCCCAGACTTCAGGCTATATTCCAAAGCCACAGTCATCAAGACAGTGTGGTACTGGTACCAAAACAGACAGACAGACCAATGGAACAGAATAGAGAACCCAGAAATAAACCCAGACACCTATGGTCAATTAATCTTTGACAAAGAAGGCAAGAACTTAAAATGGGAAAACGACAGTCTTTTCAGCAAGTATTGCTGAGAAACCTGGACAGCTGCATGCAAATCAATGAAACTAGAACACACCCTCACACCATGCACAAAAATAAACTCAGAATGGCTGAAAGATTTAAACATAAGACAAGACAGCATCAAACTCCTGGAAGAGAACATAGGCAAAACATTTTCTGACATCACCCTTAGAAATGTTTTCTCAGGTCACTCTCCCAAAGCAACAGAAATAAGAGCAAAAACAAACTAATGGGATCTCATCAAACTGACAAGCTTTTGCGCAGCAAAGGAAACCAAAAAGAAAACAGAAAGACAACTTACAGAATGGGAGAGAATAATTTCAAATGATGCAACTGACAAGGGCTTAATCACTAAAATATACAAGCAACTTATAAAACTCAACAGCAAAAAAGCCAACAACCCAATGGAAAAATGGGCAAAAGACCTGAAGAGACATTTCTTCAAGGAAGATATACAGATGGCCAACAAGCACATGAAAAAATGCTTAACATCCCTGATTATTAGAGAAATGCAAATCAAAACTACCATGAGATACCACCTCACACCAATCAGAACAGCCATCATTAATAAATCCACAAATAACAAATGCTGGAGGAGGTGTGGAGAGAAGGAAACCCTCCTGCACTGTTGGTGGGAATGTAAGCTGGTACAGCCACTATGGAGAACAGTTTGGAGATATCTTAGAAATATATACATAGAACTACCATATGACCCAGCAATCCCACTCTTGGGCATATATCCGGACAAAACTTTCCTTAAAAAAGACACATGCACCCACATGTTCATTGCAGCACTATTCACAATAGCCAAGACAAGGAAACTACCTAAATGTCCATCAACAGATGACTGGATTAGAAAGAAGTGGTATATATACACAATGGAATACTACTCAGCCATAAAAAGAATAAACTAATGCTATTTGCAGCAACATGGATGGAACTAGGGACTCTCATACTGAGTTAAGTCAGAAAGACAAAATACCATATGATATCACTTATATCTTGAATCTAATATATGGCACAAATGAATCCTTCCACAGAAAAGAAAATCTTGGACTTGGAGGGAGTGGGATGAACTGGGAGCTTGGGGTTAAAGATGCAAACTATTGCTTTTGGAATGGATTAGCAATGAGATCCTGCTGTATAGCACTGAGAACCATATCTAGCACTTATGATGGAGCATGATAATGGGAGAAAAAAGAATGTGTACATGTATGTGTAACTGGGTCACCATGCCATACAGTAGAAAAAAAATTGCATTGGGGAAATAACAATAAAAAAATTTAAAAAAATTGACATGTTGAAACCTAAACCCCAATGTGATCGTGTTGGGAGGTGGAACATTTGGAAACATATTGGGTCATGAGGATGGAACCCTCATGAATAGGATTAGTGCCCTTTTCAAATAGACTCTTAGAGATTTCTCTCATTCTGCTGCCCTGTGAGGCCACAGCAAGAAGACAGCTGTCTATGAAACAGGAAGTGGACCTCACCAGACATCAAATCTGCCAGTATCCTGATCTTGGACTTTCCAGTCTCCAGAACTGTGAGAAATTAATTTATCTTATTTATGAGCTACCAGATGATGGTATTCTGTTACAATGGACTGAATGGACTAAGACATAGAGGGCTTTGTGTTATTCAGAGTTTTACCCCTGATGCCTGGAATAAAGGTGGATACCATAATGGATGTTCAAGTATTTGTAGGATGTATAGATAGATAGGAAATTTAATGTTCACATCCCCAAGAAGAAATGTCTTAAAAGCTTTCTCCTACTTTGCTAATTGTCAAATAAACTAATTGCTCATAGGTTGAAACTTCTTTCTAAATGACTCAATTAAAGGAAAGCTGCTTGGGCCCTTGTTTTCTCTGCAGGTAGTATATGACATTTGTTTAGCACAGTTATTGGCATATAATGTTTATTAAGTACTCATTATTATTATTGTAAGTATGATAGATTTAAAAAATGAGTTGCTACTTAAAAATATGGCAAGCATAACAACAACGTGAGTATACCCCTCACAGAGATGTCTCTGACCATCACCTACCCATCAGACTTGAATGACCGCACTGGAATTTGCTAGCATGAAAAACAAGGAGGTGAAGAGAGAGGGCTCTGTTGACAGCCCTGATGGAAGCTGCACTGAGTAACTCACTGCCACCATTGCCAAGGTCCCTTCACCCTCTCAAATTTGGTGCAGTTTCATCTGGTCAGATTTTCAGAGTTCTCCCCCATCATCTATGTCAGACAGTTCACAGCTGTGTGCAGAGGAAGCAGGGCATGTCAGGAGGCATGGGTTCCTGCTTTAGTCCTGCTACTGTGTGCTCCTAATTAAACGCCGCTTCATTGTCTGGTAGCTCAGTTTCCTCATCTGAAAATAAAAATGATGCCAGCTGTGCTATAGTAGCTCAGAGGAAAGTCATGAAAGAAAACAAATGGCGGCATGAAAGCTATTGACAAATGTAAGCATGGGACTAAAAAGCAGCATTTATATAAGCCCCTCTCTTGCATCACCAATAGAGACAAAGAAAGGACAAAAACCTCTGCCATCCTTTCAAAAGGCAGTCCTAACTACGCCAAAGACATTCAAGAACTGTATCCTGAGTTAAATATTAGCTTTACTGGCAGTCCTCAAACTGTCATTTGATATCTACTTTAAAAGTATAAATATGAATGACAGATTACAAAAAATATAGGACTAAGAAACAAGAGAAGAAACAAAAGAAAAGAGACTCTGTGAATATATGTGTCTTAACTTAGGTGTACATTAGCTAAAAAAATCACCGAAAAGCATTCCTGTTTAAAAGATATATCATCCTTTATTTCTTTTTCTGTCTCCCCTCTCTTGATTTCTCTTTAGATTTTCTAAACTTTGCAGTGACTCTTCGTGCATATTAAACTTAAGTCAGCTTCAAACACAAGCACAGACAATCCTGCTAAAACATTTTGTTCAATGAAGGATAAAGTATATGACTTACCACATTATTATTTTTTTGCGAAAAGCTATTATGTAAATATACAGGCTTACATGAGCTTAAATAGTCTGAGGCAAGGATGCAAAGAAAGGGAATAATACACATCTATGGGAGCAAGGCTCACGGCTGCCTAGTTTTAACAGACAATTGCACATCCTCACTTAAAGGGCAAAGAAGATACCATAAGTCTATTTTAGTGACTCCATCCTGAAATGATGCACTTATTCCTTTTATTATATTTTCAAATAAATACATATGGGACCCGTCAGATGTCAACAGTGGCTCAGAAAAGAGTCTGAATTAGTCACACTGGCACACAGGGCTCGGGAACAATGAACGGTGCTCTGGAAGACCCTTGAATACAAGCCTATTTGCCTCTTAATCCAAATGAATAATTAATGATAATTATCATGCTGCAGTTATTATCTGTGATAATAATATATCCGTAAGGTGAATAAATTCAATCTGCTACTATGCAGAAATGGCAACTCATAATATTCTTAAGAAATACAGATATAATTATCATTATTTATGGTCAAGGGAAAAAAAAGAGATTTTTATATAAGGTATTACAGCAAAAGGTCTAAAATAAGGTGGAAATGAATCCTTCTGGTAATATTTTTTCCACCACCATCACTGCCAGGGGTCTGCCGTGGTGATGTTGGGGTTCCTACTTTTGCGAGTAGTTTCCATTTAAGTAAAAGCTTTACTATGCACTCGTGTGCTGCAATCTGCCCATAACATTTCCATTATGGCCTTTTAGAAAATGACTCTGGTTAAGTTTAAGATCCTATAAAAAGGCATGTGAAGCATGTTAGGACAGGTGTGGGTGATTGGGGTACCGACTCGATAATTTTGACACTTAAAGGGAAAAAGAAAAAAAGCTAAACCAAATAAAATGTGAAGTGTTTATTTGACTAGGAGTGGAAGTAGCACAGGACTGATTGATGGCAGTTGTGGGTGGGGTCGTTTTTTCTGAAATGCTTCAATGACGTAGTCAGCCAGTGAAATGGACTCACTCCTTCCTTTCACTGTGGCATGTGACCTACTACTTCCATCCTGCTCTTATTATCCGGAAGGCAAGCTGCTTGGCTATCGTTTTTTTTTTTTTTGTGTGTGTGTGTCTGTGTGCCCGCATCCATGGATGTATACACACTCACACATATATCCTTTTTGCAAAAGTCAGGACTACTGAGGTATAATTTACATAAAGTAAAAATTACCCTTTTAAAATTTATGATTCCTTAAGTTTTGAAAAAAGTATCATGCATACTCCATCACAATTTAGATATAGAATCTTTCCATCACCCCTAAAGCTTCTTTCAAGGACCTGCTTAATCAATCCTTTCTCACTCCCAGCTTCTAAAGCACCACCAGATCTGCTTCCTGTCCCTATAATTTTTACCCTTTTCAGAATATCATAAAAATTAAATCATACAGAGATTTTTCTGTATCTGACTTCTTTCATTTAGTATATTAATTCTAAAATCCATCCATGTCATTGCATGTATTAATAGTTTTCTTTTTCGTTTCCTGAGTAAAATTCCACTGTATGGTTGTATTACAATTTATTTATTCCTTCACTAGCCCATGTATGTTTGGGTTTTATCCAGTTTTTAACAATTATGAATGTCTTCTATAAAAATTAGCCTACAGGTCTTTGTATGGACATAATTTTTCATTTCTCTTGTGCAAACACTTGGAAAAGGGAATGGTAGGTCAAATAACAAAGGTGCATTTGACTTTATGACTGCCAAATTATTTTCTGAAGCAGCTGAAATATTTTACACTCCAGGAACAGTAGATGTCATTCTGCATCCTCACCAACACTTGGTTTTGTCAGTGAAAATTTTTTTGCCCTTCTGGTTAGTTTGTAATGATATATTGTAGTTTTCATTTGCATTTATCAAATGACTAATGTCGTTTCTTCTTGTGTTTATTTACCGTCTGTAAATCTTCTTTGGTAAATTGTTTGTTCAAATATTTTTCCATTAAATAATTGAGCTGGAGGTCTTATTGAGTTGCGAGTTTTTAAAATTTGTTTTGGAGGCAAATCCTTCATCAGATATATGTTTTGCAGATACTTTTCCCCAGTCTGGGGCTATATCATCATTTTGTAATTAATGTCTTTCAAAGAGCATATGGAATTTTCTGGGCTAGGGGTCAAATCAGAGCTGCAGCAGAGCTGCAACAGCCTGCCTGCACCACAGCTATAGCAATGCCAGATCCAAGGTGCATTTTCGACCTATGCCACGGCTTATGGCAACAAGGGATCCTTAGCCCACTGAGCAAGGTCAGGGATCAATCCCATACCCTCTTGGATACTAGTTGGGTTCTTAACCTGCTGAGCCACAATGGGAACTCCAAAAGTTCTTAATTTCTTGAGTCTGTCTGAATTTAGCAAGCAAAGCAAATGGAGGAATTGTGCAGATTAAGACAACTTCCTCTTCCCAAATAAATCACTGGTATTTATTGAGCATTAAGTATGTGTAAGACTTTAGGCTAAAGCTATAAAAGCATATGAACTCCACTTAAGGAAGAAAAAAAAAAAACCACTAGAAAAAATAATTCAGTGTCTGGTGTAATTTAGCTGAATGTCATACCACACTATGCTATTTTGTCTTTATATACACAGCTATAGATAAACATTTTTACTTAGGAAAAGTATCTAAAGGCATATGTATAATCATGAAAATGGGGTTTTCCTTTGATGAAATATAAATTTATCTAAATCCTTTAATTTGTAAACTTTTTACCCTTAAGGTTTATAAGCAGAACATGTTAACATTATTGGTTACTTGGTATGTATACTATGTTAGCATTGGGAAAAGTAAACTTTTATTTAACATTGGTGAATACTTTAGACAGCTCTAGAGAATGCTTTGCAGCCAGGTTTTAAAAAATATTTTTCAAGAGTAACTTTTATAAGGAATTACTATTAAACTTTCCAAATTTAAACTTAAAGGCCTTAGATTTTCTTGTAAAATATGTCACATACATACATATGTCAAGACTTCAGGTGACATAAAGTTATATCACATTTTTTTTTCCAGCTCTGCCCTGTTTGTGCCATTATGAAATTACTTCATTTTACTGGTGTAAAGTGACTCAGCAGAGTTGGGAGAGAGAAACATGTCATTGAAATTAGAACACAGAAAATCTGACTGATTTTTTCTTTTCTTTTCTTTTCTTTTTTTTTGGTCTTTTTGCCTTTTCTAGGGCCACTTTCCGTGGCATATGGAGGTTCCCAGGCTAGGGGTCGAATCGGAGCTGTAGCTGCCGGCCTACACCAGAGCCACAGCAACGCAGGATCTGAGCCGCATCTTAGACCTACACCACAGCTCACGGCAAAGCCAGATCCTTAACCCACTGAGCAAGGCCAGGGATTGAACCCATAACCTCATGGTTCCTAGTTGGATTTGTTAACTACTATGCCATGACAGGAAATCCTGACTGATTTTCTTTAAGCAAGTGTATATATGTTTTTCTAGACAAACTTTAAGTTCTATTGAACCTAACAAAATTAAAAATTTATTGTAGAATGCACCTGTAGCATATGGAAGTTCCCAGGCTAGGGGCTGAATCAGAGCTGAGCTGCCAGCCTATGCCGCAGCCACAGGAACACCAGATCCAAACCCGTCTGCAACCTACACCAGAGCTTGTGGCAACACTGGATCCTTAACCCACTGAGCAGGGCCAGGGATTGAACTGGTGTCCTTATGGATACCAGTCAGGTTCATTTCTGCTGAACAACAACGGAAACAGAAATTTTGATAATAAAATTTCAATATTATGATGACTTTCAGTTTGCGAAGAGCCCCCAAATCTAAGATATGGTATTGGGTAGCTGATATTTAAACATTGGCTTTGTAGGAGAAAAACTGTTTTTCTCTAATTGCTTGAAAATTTATCAAACAAAATCAATACAGAAACACAGACAATCAGAAATTTACCGAACAAGAGAACTTAAAAAAGTCTTTACTCATTCCTTTTTTAGGTATAGAGAAGTGAAAAATTACCTTATTTTGAAAGATCTTCAAAAGTGAGTACTTAATCCAGAAATGTCTGACTCCAATGCCTATGCCTTACACATGGCTTCAATTCCATTCTTCCCTGCCCACTCTACTCTGTGTGGGGGCCCTTTACACACTTGAAGACAATAATTAAACCTCCCAAGCACTTTCATAATGGCAGCAGTGTTCTGAGCCTCCCCTGAATTCTTCATTTCCCACCCTTATGTTACAGTTTGTGCATCTTGATAAAACTCTGACTAGAACTGATTAATATGGAGAAAGTGATGTTTTGCACATCTAATATTCAAATTGTTTTGTAAATATTACAGTGTCTTGTTATTAACTTACTCCTAGATTATTATTTACTGTGAGCTTCTGATCATTTCTGCTACAACTTAGTCATTTATTTTCCAGCTTACATTCTTGCACTTTGAAATTCCTTATTGGTTTCTCTCCCCTTCACTCAGAGGTGGAATTCTATCCTTTGCTGTGATGGAAGATACCATATTCTGAATGTTTGGGTCTCCCTAAAATTCACAGGTTGGAATCTAACACCCAGTGTGATGTGTTAGGAGGTGAGGAACTTATGGAGACAATTAGGTCATGAGAGTGGAGCCCTCGTAAATGGATTAGTGTCCTTTTAAGGAGGCCCCTAACAGTGCTCCCTAGCTCATTCCATCATCTATGAATACAACAGTTAAGTTTGCAACTCGTAAGAGAGCCCTCATTTGATTATACTGATACCCTGATCTTGGACTTCCAGCTTCCAGAACTGTGAAAAAAAATGTATTGTTGTTTACACATCACCTAATCTCTGCTATGTTGTTAGCATTCTAAATGGATTAAGGCAGAAGGACTTGGTGGGTTGGCAGAATTTTCATTTTTTGCTGTGTCATCTTTCTGTTATTCAAAAACACAATGTGAGAAATAAAAAGCTAAAAAGGCTGAAAGAGTTCCAGAAAACACTGGGAGGCTTTGAGAGTAGTGAGAAGGAACCAGTGCCACAGATAACAGTCCAGGCTGTCCATAGTCAGTCTGCAAACACAGGTAGAAGTGGGGGGGCCATTTCTGATAGAGGAATTTGGGATTTTGAATGTTTGTGACAGGGAGGTTTAACTAACGATGGTTCACTGGTTCAATTGCTTCTTTATACTCTTAGATACATTCTAAGTATAATTTTGATAATTACAAAGTAAATTATAACTTATGGTCCAGACATCAGTCTGTGTAGAATATATTCATTAAATAAATCCATTCACAATATTAAGAAAAAGTAACATTAATGACATTTCTTTAATTTTTCTGGGAAAATATATACTAAGTATAATATAAATACTTAAATATAAATACTCTGTAGGTTTGAGAAATGGCGTCTGTTGAAAATTTGCAAAAATATCTGGTGTGAGGTTAAAGCAATAATTATGTCATACCTGTTTATGAAAACAAGGTCTCTTCATAACCAGATACTAAGTATGCTAGCTGACACATGAAGAGGTGAAACTCTCATGATAATGATAATTCAGGGTTTTATGCTTTAAGGTAATAGATTTACCCTTTTATTTGGGAGAGTTCATTTGTGATCAAATAGACATCAAAAGTATCTGGCCAAAATCAGTGGAGCAGTTGTAGATGTGAAACAAACTAAATGCAATGGAATGAAATTTAGAAGTCTATGGAATCTTTTTTATTTAACATTCTACAATACTTTCTGGTTTGCAACCCCTTTATGAAGACCCCTGGGTTTACCACCTAATTGGGCACATTAAAAAAATTATATAGAGAAACACACATACCACATTTGCAAGCATATAACGGCTGTATATTTTGGAAAAAGGAGATGGTCTGATGCATGGCGCTGTAGCACAAATTCAAAGGGCCATGGTGTGTTTTTGTGTGTAATGGCCTAGAGCAAGATGACCTAGTTTTGATTTTCACCGTGGTCGTCCTGAGTCGGAACTGTGTGATAACTGAATTTGTATTTATCTCTTTCCTTCCTCCTCTTCTGACTCCCTTCCTTTCATCCACTCAACCTTGTGGTCCTCAGGTACTTAGTATTCTCAGCTGTTTACTGGCTATTTAGAATCTTCTGCTATAGCTTTACCACGGCCTGCCTTCCTTCCCAGAGCCCCATATACCACCTCTTTTTCTCTGCTCCATCCTGAAGGATCTGCCCTGTGTCCCATTCTCAGTATTCTTAGGTGGTGAGAGCAATATGATTTTTTTTTTTTAATATGAGCCATAAAATTCTTCACCTACAATGGTTAATATTGTGGGGGTTAGATACTCTTGCAGGATTGATGGGGGAGATATTTTGGGTTTAGAGAGTGATCTTTATGTTTGCTATGTCTGTGAATCCAAATACTTCCTTAACCCATCTGGGGTAGCTCAGAAGCATGGCTGAGAGGAAAGCAGGAAGGGCGGTCGATTTCCCAGAGACTGCGACGCTTCTCCCTCATATGGTGCTTTTCAAAAATGTTTTCAACGTAATATTCATTGACATGGCATTTTTATTACCACGATTCAAAGACTTTAGAGAAAGAGTGATAGAGCATGAAGTCAACAGGCTGTAGATGGTCATTGTTCTCTCTTCCTCACCAGCCAGGTCAGTCCTACCCCTCTTGGCCTCACCGGAGGTTGGCTCCCTCTGGTGTTAAAACATGGAATTGGTTCTAGACTAACCATGTGGCCATCCAGTGAAGAGAGCTTGAGCTGTTCTGGGAACTCTCTGTGTCTCCTAGAACAGTCACACCTGACATTTGCCAGTTTGGGGGGAATATTCACTGACTAGGAAATATTACCTTTTGATATACTTATATCAACAGAGTTTGATCTTTGTACGTTGCTGAGGAACTATTAATTTTGAAAGGAAGACAAGGCCTCTGGATAATTCTGGATCTGGATACTCACTTCACAGATTTTAACTGAGCACCGGTTGAGTTAATGTCCTAAAGATAGAGATGAACCAAAAAGGCACAGGCATGTAAGAAGCTTACACTATGGAGGCATGGGAGTCCTTTGTAAAACTTAATTACTGTACAAATTAGTTACTGCTTATAATTGACTATAAATACTCATCCAATAAAATACTTAACATGCACTTGCTATTTTCTAGGCACTGTGCTTGGTGCTGGGGATACTGGAGAATATAAATGTACATGAAATATAGCCTCTATGCCTTGAGGAGTTATTTTTAAAAATGGCCAAAATGTCAGGAATTAAACTCCGTAAGGTGCAAAGTGTTTCAGGTCCATCAGGAAGGGTACTCACTGCTAACTATCTGCGAAGGTCTAGGCAGGCCTTTATTGAGGAGATGGTATTTGATTTGGATTTAAAGGTTGAGAGGGAATCTGGAAAGTGGAAAACAGTCTGGGTAGATAGTACTGGTAGAAATTTGAGGGCAGGGAAATCCAAGGTTGGAGGGAATTTCCAAGGTTGGAATGCTGTGAATTTGATCATGAGCGAGGGCAGATGAAAATAACTTTGCACATGAGACTCAACTATGTAGTTCTCCGATTAACACAGGAGCCAGTTCTCTTCCTTCGTATCTGGGCTGATTCTGGTCATAAACCCTTGGCCGTCACAGGTAGCTTGCTTACTCCCCTTACTAGAATATCAACAATATCATTGCATTTGCATAAAATGTCTCTCTTTCAAAAATGTGTCAACAGATCAGATGTACTACAGTAGTGATGTGTCATGAATAATGTATAATAAAATAAACAGAATAGAATATTTATATTAATGTAATATGAAATTATCTCTTTAGAAGATAGATGTTATCAACTAGTCAAGTTCTTAAAAATGCCCAATGTACATAAGTACTCATATGCCCTTAAGTACAGCAATTTTATCTCTATATTTTTTAAACATAGTTCCTAAAATACTAGCTATGTCCCTTTTCTATACCGTTATTCCTTGGAGGTATGGAAATAGAAATCCAAGAGCATATTTGGCTCAAAAAATTGCAAAAAATCCCATGCATTGGCACACTGACACGCCACCCAGCAAATTATAATGGGTTGGCGAATGTGAATTCAAGTTATTACAGAGAAATGTCTGCAGAGATTTGCAATTTATTTTGATAGCCCTGTATGTCATACTTTCTTCCCTTTAGAAAAAAAAATAGTCCTGTCACTCAACACTCATAAAATTCAGGTCTTTAACATTCTGTGATCTTGTGACTTTGTACTCGGCACAACTGGAGTTTTCCATTTCTCTTAAACTACAGTCTTTACCCTTCATTTCTTCAAACTCAGAATCTATGAGTCTTTGTCATTGATATTCTCTCCTCATATCCCTTTCCACTTCGTCATTACGACCTTATCATTCTAGGACTTTTTAACATACAGTTTGCCCCATAAGATCCCCTAATTTCTCTCCGTCCATATTTTTCCATTCATTTCTGTTTCCTTCTCATGGTTTTATAGACCCTGAACTCCTCTGCTTTCTCATCATCCAGTAATTAGCATGTCTCCATGGTAACAGACAGTTGCAGAGCGGGAATCATTCTCTGTACCAGCTACTGCTGAGTAACCTCTGGGCCTAGCAAGGAGGGGCCTTGACCTGATTAAGACAGGAAGACTTTTCTCTTCTTGGCAGGAGAGGATCCATATATTTCAGAGAAGGCCCTGTTTCCTAGGGGAAAGAACAAGTCAATTTGGTTGAAAAAGAGTATACGCTTGGACTCAGGCGTGCAAAATCAAAGTATGAAATAAACTAGGAAAATATTAAAGAAGATGTAGGAAAAATATCTAATGCTGATGTTCTGCTCCTGGTTTGTAAAGATTTGCAGTGCTTTGATCAGGAAGGTGCTATGAAGCAACCAGTAGCAAATATTTGGTAGCACTTACCTTCTAATTTTATATGTATGATTCAATAAGTATGCACCATGGGGCTGAATCTAAGAGTACACCACTGCTCCCAGCTTTAAGACAGTTATTGTTATTTTAAAATTTTATGTTCACTATTTTAAAGTCATATTGTATATTTTCTAAGCAACTGTAAATGCATTAATTATTGCAGGAGTTTACTGTTGCAGGTTTTTTTTTGGGGGGGACAGAGATAAGTGATACAGCATTATATGGTGCACGTAAGAACACCTTTGCTGTATATTTTCCCATGGCTAAGTATCTAGGAAAGATTAACAGTTATAATTTATTGAGCACCTATATGAATTAAGGACTACCTGAAGTAATCTGCAAATATTGTCTCTAAACCTCATGACAGCTTTTTAGGTAAGATATTATTGTTTCAGTTTTGTGTATGAAGTTGCAATTCACAGAGATTTATTAATGTTCCCAAGGTCAAAAACCTCATAAAAGCCTCGAACCACGTCTATGAACAGATCTGCATTACCTGTACATTCCTACATAAAGATGTTTGGATGAGGACGAGAAAGCTATATAGATGCAAAATTGTAGACTCCTATTTTCACAAGAAAGCCTTGGCCAGTAGGAAAGGGAGGCTGAATCTCCAGGTTTCCTTTGTTGGAAGCTATAGGGGCTGAGAGGATGATCTGAAGCAGCAGATGATTTTACTGGATGTCAGGGAATGGAATGTTTTATCAATATACAGAAACTGGGAGAGTAGGAATTTATTGCTTGCAAGCATGCTGGTCATGATGTAAGCCTGTGTAAACTGGCTGGAAACATTTTGTCCCCTGACCTTTAAATGTGGGCATGACATCGAGATCCTGGGACCTCTGCTCTCGATGGTGAATGATGATAGAGAACTTGCGTTTGCGGGAAGGTTGTTAACATTCATTCTCTTCTCTCTTCAATGTTTATGATGAAAAGCATCCTTTTTTTCAAATTCAAATGAGAATATTACCAATTTGTATACTGCATTTCATCGACTGAAGGTCAACTTATATCTAAAATTTGATTGAAATCCTGAAGACTGTATTCTTCATTCAGCCTATAGACAAATGTCTGACATCTAAGGGGGAAAAACACATTTACTGGTTGACTTCCACATGCCAGTTACCAAGCAAAGTGCTTTCATATGCTATTGGTGGTGGCTATGAGGGTATACCTCTCTGATTTCCTTTAGCAGGGAGTGTAATTATCTGGCCCCAGCTGCTGGCTTCTGAATTCCATCACTGAGTCTGCATGAAGGCTTAAAGGGTTTTGGTCATCAATTCTGATGTGTGTGTGGGTGGGTGGGGGTTGGGTTTCCTACACCATCAAGCAATTATTGAATACCATCTGGATGTCCTATTATGCAACTTAATTCTGACACTGTCTACTTGGAGATTAGTGTCAGATCCCACAGGGTAAGCGCTTAGTCCTTCAAAATGTCCTTCAGATGCCAGTCAAAAGCCCAGGTTGTTACCTTTATTTCTGATCAACTGGCTATAAATCAGACGTTCCAATGACTCCCTCCTTAGGTTTCATTAATTTGCCAGAGCAGCTCCCAGCCATCAGAGAAACATTTTACTTACTAGATTATCAGTTTATTATAAAAGGATATTAACAGCCAGATGGAAGAGCTGCATAAGGCAGCATACGGGGAAAGGTCAAGGAGCATCCATGCCTTCTCCCAGCCCACCACTCTCCTGGCACTTCCATCGCACCAACTTGGAAACTCTCTGAACTCTTCATTTTGGGATTTTTATGGAGGCTTCACTGCATAGGCACAGTTGATCAAATCATTAGCCATTGGCAATTGATCTCCATTTCCAGCCCCCTTCTCCTCCTGGGTGAGTGGGACTGAAATTTCCAACCCTCTGATCTCAGAGTTGGTTGGAACCATGCTCCATCCTTAGGAGACCTAGGGGCATTGCAAAAGTCACCTCATTAACATAACAAAAGACACCTGTATGGCTCTCATTGCTTAGGAAATTCCAAAGGTCTTAGGAGCTCTGTGCCAGAAATGAGACAAAGACAAAACATATATTTCTGATCATATATCAGAACATCACAGGCCACGCCTCCACAGGCTGCTCCCCACCCGATGGCTAATGATGCATGTGGCACAGATGCCACGCAGACCCCTTCTGGAAGGAGTGTTCCCCCAAGAGCCACTGAAGCTTGCGCACTCCCCATGGGCCTTGCTGAGCTTCCTTAGATCTATGATCAAGACTCTTTCACCCAACCTTTCCTCTCTCCCCTCTCTCCTTCAGTTTCCAGATGGCATTGTGGTCTGAAGGCTTTTTCTACCTGATCCCCCTCCCTCCTCATGTTATCCCCAGATGTTTCCCTTAATGCACTTTCCTGATGCCTATTTCTTGGAGGAGCTACGTTAGGATCTACATCTCCACTAATTTCATCTTCCTGATCTTATGAACTATTTATAACGGTCAGAAATAGAGCCTCAGGAGTTCCCGTTGTGGTGCAGTGGTTAACAAATCCGACTAGGAACCATGAGGTTGCGGGTTTGGTCCCTGCCCTTGCTCAGTGGGTTGAGGATCCAGCGTTGCCGTGAGCTGTGGTGTAGGTCGCAGACGCGGCTCAGATCCCGCGTTGCTGTGGCTCTGGCGTAGGCCGGTGGCGACAGCTCCGATTCGACCCCTAGCCTGGGAACCTCCATATGCCGCAGGAGCGGCCCAAGAAATAGCAAAAAGACAAAAAAAAAAAAAAAGAAATAGAGCCTCAGATCATCATCAGAAAGTCTACAAATAATAAATGCTGGAGAGGGCATGGAAAAAGGGAGCCTTCCTACACTGTTGGCACTGTTGGTGGGAGTGTAAATTAGTGCAGCCACTACGGAAAACAGTATGGAGATTCCTTAAAAAACTAAAAATAGAGTTACTATATGATCCAGTAACCCTACTCCTGAGCATATATTGGGAAAAGATTAAAACTCTAACTCAAAAAACTACATGCACTCCAATGTTCACAGTAGAACTACCTACAAAATAGCCCAGACATGGAAGCAACCTAAATGTCCATTGACAGATGAATGGATAAATAAGATGGGGTTTTATATATAATATATATATATATACACACGCAATAGGATCACACTCAGCCACAAGTAGGAATGAAATAATGCCATTTGTAGCAACATGGATGGACCTAGAGATTATCATACTAAGTGAAGTAAGTCAGACAGAGAACGACAAATATCATATGATATCACTTATGTGAAATCTAAAAAAAAAATACAAATGAACTTATTTATAAAACATAAACAGAGCCATAGACATAGAAAACAAGCTTATGGTTACTAAAAGGGAAAGGGAAAGGGAGGGATAAATTAGGAGTTTGGGATTAACAGTTTCAAACAACTATATATAAAATAGATAAACAACAAGGACTAACTGTGTAACACAGGGAACTATATTCAATATTTTGTAATAAACTATAATGGAAGAGAGTCGGAAAAAGAATGTAAATACATATATATACACACACCTTACATATAAATATATGTTTATGAATACACAGAATCACTTTGCTGTATACCAGAAACTAATACAACATTGTATACTGCAACTCCAATTAAATAAAAAAAGAAATAGAGCCTCAGGGAGTTTGAACTACTGACTCAGGTCACTCAGCTAATAATGTCGGGCTTCAGTCTGCCTCCATCGAAGGCAGATTACGCCTACAGACTGTTGACTCTTCTCACTGTACCACACTGCCTGGGATGTCTTATTGTACCCACCGCTGCTTCATGTGCCACTTTTCCTGGTGACAAGTTCTATGACGAACACAGGAACAGGTAAAAATTATCCTAAAACTCCCTGCTGAAAGAAAGAAAGAAAAAAAAGATCTGGAAGGCAAGTCGCTAATGTAAAATGTTCGCTCTTTTTCTGTAGTAACTTAGACTCTCAGCTTTCTCATGTGTGTCACTGACAGGGAGCTGTCTGGTTACATGAATGTGGTTTTTCTTTTCTTTTTCCCTAACACCTTTTTTAGGTAAATCAGAGCTGCAAGTGCTATATCTGTTTTTCAGAGATAACATGTGAATTTGTGACATTCCCTGTGGAGCCCGAGGTCTAGCAACCAATGAAAAGATCACAATGAGTGGGAGCATTACGTTTTCAAGTGCTAGAATGATTATGTCTGAAAGTCTTAGTATTATATAAGAGGCAGCTCTTCTCGTTAGGAATAGGCAGCAGTGTGAGTTTTCCAAAGGCTAGAAGGCCTTCCGAGCCTGAACAAGGCCAAGAACAGAGTGGGGCTGCAGGCTGCTTGTGTTACCATGGAGGCCAGCAGCCGAAGCCATGGTAGCAGGCCTCAGGGAGGCAACTGTAACCGATTCTGAACCCATGGAGAACCCGGTGGGGAAGAGCGGGAAACAAAAGGAGACTTTTGTTATTTTTTTTACTCGCCCTCTTTTTTCTCTTGGCCCAAAGAAGTACAAGTTTCTGCAGCTCATTCCCAAACCTGGCGAAGGTTCAAGAGGACAGGAAGCCTGAGGACCTTCACCTGAATGGCTTCTTGAAAGACGCTGTGTCTGAGGCCTTTGGTGCTGGGAGATTTACATTGCAGGGCATCCTTTCTGTGAGCGGGTAGGACATGCTGATGTGTAGGCCTCTGCCGCTGATCCAAGCAAGAGCAGTCACGTTGACCCTCATCTGGTTCATTTCCCTGGCTGAGTCTCCCACAGAATCTTAGCTCAGAGATGGAGGCTCCCACTGGTCTTATTCTGCTTCAACATTCCTTTTCACTGGGTAATGTCCCACTTCCCTCTTTAGCTTTGTCTCCAGTGGCTTCTTCTACTCTAGAATCTTTCATGCCCCCTTATACCACATGCTCTTGCTCATGCCGTTTCTTCTGCCAGGAGAGCCTGCTGCCCCTTACCAACTCCTATACTTTGTCTATTTGGTGCATTTGATGCTTAATTCCATTAAGACCATGATCAAATAGAACCTCCTCAGTGAAGTCTTCCCTAACTTCTCTAAACTCAATTAATTACTACATTCTCTGCACATTTCAGTAATTTGGTTGAGCTGACACTACTTGTTCTTCTCTATGAAGATTCAGATTCAAATTCAACAAATTTTCTGAGGGACTACTAAGTGCCTTGCACTGGAATGATCACTTTTCATTTATAGCATTTCCTGAATTTTTATTTGGCAGAAAGACTAGAGAGGAAGGCGATTCTTTTGGATTGAGATGGACTAGTATGACATTCTGAAGTTCCCAAACTCTTGACTCTTAAAAGGAGATTGAGCATAAAGACGAAGGTCATTTTTGGTCACTGCCCAATGTAAGAACAAAACAACACCCCTCCTCCCCCCCAAAAGAAAATCTTTGCTTTTTAAGGTCTCTGATTTCCTCAGAACTTTTGGGAAAATGTTCTGGAAAGTTGAGAACGTCCCTTCAAGCTACCCTCTGCCACTCTAGGGCACATGTTAGTAATCTATTTTAGGGTTCTCTTTGGAGGCATAATTATTGTGTCTGAGTCATAAGCTCCTCAATCTCAGTCACTACTTGTAAGGTTGTAGGTATCAGCCGGCATATCTACACAATGCAACCAGGACTGCTTTTAATGCTCAAATGAACTTTACTTCTACTCTGCTCCAAGCCATGAGGCGTGGTCAGCTCCATGAAACAAGCAGCAATCTTTAAAAAAACATATCTACTTTTCAGAAATATAACTGTCAAAAATATCTCTGAAATTGACCACTCTGGTGTTTGTTTGTTTGTTTGTTTTTCCCACTGTACAGCAAGGGGATCAAGTTATCCTTACATGTATACATTACATTTACATTTTTTTCCCCACCCTTTGTTCTGTTGCAACATGAGTATCTAGACATAGTTCTCAATGCTACTCAGCAGGATCTCCTTATAAATCTATTCTAAATTGTGTCTGATAATCCCAAGCTCTAAGAGACCTATGGGATAATATAAAGTGGGCCAATCTACGCATAATAGGAGTTCCAGAAGGAGTAGAAAAAAATAAGGGAATGGAAAATATATTTGAAGAAATTATCACTGGAAACTTCCCAAATCTAAAGGATACTAAGTTCAAGATACAGGAAGCACAGAGGGCCCCAAACAAACTGAACCCAAATAGACCCACACCAAGACACATAATAATAAAAATGGCAAAAGTTAGTGATAAAGAGAGGATCCTGAAGCACCAAGAGAAAAGCAGAATGTTACCTACAAGGGAACCCCCATAAGATTATCAGCTGATTTCTCTACAGAAACACTACAGGCCAGGAGGGAATGGCAAGAGATATTTAAAGTGCTAAAAGGAAAAAATATGCAACCTAGAATACTCTGACCACTCTGTTTTTAATGAACAGCATAGACCACAAGCTGGTAAGCTGCAGCTTATGAGCTAAACCTACCATGCTGCTTGCTTTTGTAAATAAAGTTTTATTGGAACACAGCCATGACATTTGTTTACACATTGTCCTTGACTGCTTCCCCACTGTAACGGCAGAGTTGAGTAGTTGCAAGAGATGCTGTATGGCCCACAGAGACTAAAGTACTTACTACCTGGTCCTTTGTCGAAAAAGTTTGCTGATCTCTGACATAGAAATCCAAGGTTTTGGTGGAAATCATAAATGCAAATGCTCCAATATCCAGTTCTCATCAAAAGCCTGATTGTGAGAATATATTTCTCTTGGATCTTAGTGTCAGGAAAGCTGTGCTTCTTTCTGAGCCACTAGTGAGTTTAGACACTGACTCTTTTAATGGACTGTGTTTCTCTCTCAGCTTTGGGTACCAAAACTCAGTCCTTCTCTGTAGATGACACTCACTTTTAGTTTCAACTACTCTGAACTCTCTGATTTCCTAAATATTTATTTTAGTCTGTTGGTGTCCATGTATATACTTAAAAAAATATTAGGTATAAAAAAGTACATAATACGTATTCTTTACACTTCTGTAGTCTATTATGTGGAATTAGCTGTTTATATGTCTGCCTTGGCCTCCTGGTTTCCAACTTCTTTGGGGGACTGTATCATAAGGTGCTTTGCACATAGAACATACTCAGTAAATATGTGGGATTTTTTGTTTGCCTAGGTTTTGTTTGTTTGTTTGGTAGCAAGCTCATTTTAGAGATTGTTTCAAAGATTACATTTTCAACTTAAATTTATTGGCTGCTATTAGTATAGGTACATTTCTGCAGGATGCCTGAAGTTGATTCCTTAGTTGAAAACTTCACATAGTTTTCATAGTTTTATTTTATTTCATTTATTTTTATTTTTTATTTTTTGCTTTTTTAGGGCCACACCTGTGGCATATGAAGCTTCCCATAGGAAGGTTCTGCAGCTGCCAGCCTATGCCACAGCCACAGAAATGCTGGATCCGAGCCACGTCTGCAACCTACACCACAGCTCACGGCAATGTGGGATCCTTAACCCACTGAGCAGGGCCAGGGATTGAACCCATATCCTCCTGGATACTAGTCAGATTCATTTCCGCTGAGCCACAACAGGAACTCCTTCTCATGCTTTTATTAATAAAAATAATGAAAAATAATAAAGATAATTGTTACTGATTATTAAATGCCTAGTATTCACCCAATGCTTATGTCCATTGGAGGACTTATTCCTTATAGCAGTGTGTGGTAGCCTTGATGTTTCCATCTCACAAGATGGTGACAGACTCAGAGATGACTCTCTTGCTGAGAGAATGTGCAGAGTCTCAGCCACTGAAGCCTGCAGGAGCCTGATAGGTGATACAGTGAATAAAGCAGGCAGCTGTTGTGCAGTGTGGAGTTATAGAGGTCAGTGAGGACAGGCTTAGTCTAAAGGGGCAGCCTGGTTCATCCCAGCCACCCCACAACCATGTTCCAATGTCAGCTCACTATTGCTTGATGTCCCACTTTTTCACAAACCAGAAATTCAGACTTTCAGTGAAATGTTTTAATTTTAAAAACACTGTTCAGGCATAATGATATATTCTGTGAGTTAGATTTGGCACCTGGGCTACCGGTCTTTAAACTCTGTCTTAAGACTACAGGGGGGAAGGCGAACTGCTTGGTTCTGAATCCTAACTCTACCACATTCTGTGTTACTTCAAGTAAGATAGGCCTCTAAGCTGTAGTTTTCATCAAATGAGACTAAATACTATGACATAGACATGAGAAGTCCAGGACACAAATGTTTGAATGCATCTGCTGATATCAGACACACTGAAACAATAAGAAACATTGATTTTGACTTTTTTTTTTGTCTTTTTAGTGATGTACCCATGGCATATGGAGGTTCCCAGGCTAGGGGGCCAGTCAGAGCTGTAGCTGCTGGCCTGTGCCACAGCCACAGCAACTTGGGGTCAGTGCTGCATCTGTGACCTATACCACAGCTCATGGCAATAGCAGATCTTTAATCCAATGAGCAAGTCGAGGGCTCAAACCCGCATCCTTATGGATACTAGTCAGGTTTGTTAACTGCCAAGCCACGATGGGAACTCCTATTTTGACTTCTTTGTGCTTTTTTGTTTTTGTCTTTTTAGGGGCACAGACATGGCATATGGAAGTTCCCAGGCTAGGGACTGAATTGGAGCTGTAGCTGCCGGCCCACATGCCCACACCACAGCCACAGCAACACCAAGCCACAACTGTGGGCTACTTCGCAGCTCACGGCAACACTGGATCCTTAGCCCACTGAGCGAGGCCAGGGATTGAACCTGTATCCTCATGCATCCTAGTCAGGGTCTTAACCTGCTGAGCCACAACAGGAACTCCCTATTTTAACTTCTTAATAGGCTTTAGCGAAGTGTTTATACCACGGCTATCAAATAGAATATACTGATTAAATGATTACATATTGATTATGATTATGGCTGAAGAACACAGAGCCCATAATTTCATATCTAGGATTGGTCACCAAGTCTTTATAACTGCAAAGCCACATCTTTTTCTCCCAGTGCAATCCTGTTTCCCATAATCCAGTATTTTGTTTGTTCCCAACTCCAGCTTTCCAGTTGCTTATCACAATAGAAGCAGACTAACAACGTTATGAGCCATATAAGCTTTTTTTTTTTGCTAATAAAGTATAACTAATTGAACAGATTAGTCTTTTTGATTTTGCTCAAAAAGTCCTTAAAATTCTCTTTATTCCCTCTAAATTAAAAAAGTTAATTTATTTTATAAATGCACATAAGGTTCTCACTGATTTCAGTGGGAGTCAAGAATCCAAGGATGGAATCTAGCCTGAAGATTTTGTTTATTTACAGCAGGAGATAATAAAAAATAGTATATTTGTTTAGAGTGTTTCAGCATTAAGTATTCTTGCTAGCAGGAATACTAGCAAGTACAGCATTATGACTGAAGTTCAGAGAACAGAGAAAAGAGTTTCTGCATTTCACTAGTAGACCTCAAGATGCCTCTTGTAAATGAGCAAGCATAGCTTTTGGCATCAAAGATAACAAGTGATACTGAATAGGAGGAAGGGCTTTCTGGGGAGAAAAGGGTAGCCAAATATGCAGTACAGCTGATAAATAGCTCTTTACCTGTATCTTTTCATTTGACTCATGTTTTTATTAAGGGAAATTGTTAGTACAGTAATGTAATATTTTCTACAATAACATTTTTAATATGACAATTGTAATACACTGTCTAAAGGATTAATCTTTTCTGTAAGAACTATATAAAACAATAGTATCTTGGCATACAGTAGCAGTGCAGCACAAAGGACTGAATTTGGAAATGGAGAACAAAGGTTCTGGGCTCAGCTCTACATATAAGTAACTGTGTGATTTTAGGCAAGTCATTCTCTGCTATAATGACTGGAGATAATAAACCAACTAACAAAAGTGAGAATATTTGTTGAAGTTCTTTGTTTCTAGAAACATTACTATATTATTGCTACAGTTATTTTTATATATGATGATGACGATGGTATAGAGTATACATGAAATTATAGACACTTTCCTACTAAGGGATTAAACAGTTTCAATTATTTCAATAACAGAGATACACTTTCATTTGTATTTTGGCCTCACAGAAACAGATTAGTTGAAGTGCTTTTCATTTTGGCCTCATAGAAATAGAAGAGTTGAGGTGCTTTATGTTTTCCCTGAGAGGTAAAAGCAGTTTTACCGACAAGAGAGAGTAAAAATGAAGGGCTTGAGGAGAGAATAAGAATGCTGGAATAGGGAGTTCCCGTCGTGGTGCAGTGGTTAACGAATCCGACTAGGAACCATGAGGTTGCGGGTTGGGTCCCTGCCCTTGCTCAGTGGGTTGAGGATCCAGCGTTGCCGTGAGCTGTGGTGTAGGTTGCAGACATGGCTCGGATCCTGCGTTGCTGTGGCTCTGGTGTAGGCTGGAGACTACAGCTCTGATTGGACCCCTAGCCTGGGAACCTCCATATGCCACAGGAGCGGTCCAAGAAATAGCAAAAAGACAAAAAGACAAAAAAAAAAAAGAATGCTGGAATAATTAACATGAGGAATGTAAGGTGGAGATAATTGAATGAAAGTAAATGAAATGTTAAGTGGACTAGAGACCCCAGTTGAGTGTAACTTAGATGGCTCAGTTAGCTGATTTCTCTTGCGTTTGTTTCTTATTTTCTATTACTACTTTTTAAACAGTACCCAGTAGTTTGGGCACAGGAGCAGAGAGACAAATAATAGATATTCATGCAAGAGTGGTAATTATTTAGATGATTCAGGAAAAGGAAAAAAAGTTAATATATCAAGGGTTTTGGAGAGAGAATTCTTTACTTAATAGACAACATGTTTCAAAAATAATGGAACAAAATGGGGAGTGAAGTCTAAGGGAGATTGATTATTTTGGAGGAAATGTATGTACTTGAATAGTTATCTTTTTGTGAGAGTCTGTGAGTGGTAAACTCTCTTAGTCTTTGATGTCTGAAGATGTTTTTGTTGTGTTAGTTGTGATAGTTCAGCTGGATATAAAACTGCAGGTTGATTTATTTCCTCCTCGAAACTTGAAAAATGCCATTGTGTTCTGGCACATTTTGTTGCTAAAGGGAAATCTACTATATAATTGTTGTTCTTTTGTTGGTAGGTAGTCTTTTTCTCTCTGGCAGTTTTTATGACTTTATTATCTCTATATTCTGTGGCTTTCTTATCATGTGCTTAGACACAGAGTTATTTTATTTATTCTAGGAGTCCTATTTCTTCAATTTCTGAAAATTCTTGACTATATTTCTTCTCCCCCTCCCCCCGCTTTTTTATCACTGCACCTATGACATATGGAAGTTCCTGGGCTAGGGGTTGAATTGGAGCTGCAGTTGCAGGCCTATACCACAGCCATGGCAACACCAGATCCTTAACCCACTGAGTGAGGCTAGGGATCAAACCTGTATCCTTACAGATACTGCATTGGGTTTTTAAACTGCCTAGCCACAACAGGAACCCCTTGACTATATTTCTTTAAGTAATGTTTTTCTCTTATTTCCTTCTTCTAAAATGCCTATTAGAGATATGTTGAAGTCTCTTTATTCTCTATGAGTTTTTGGTCTATAATTATTAAAAGTAATATCCGTAATATTATCTTTTAGTGAATTATGTCATGTATAGATGTTATCTAATATTTTGTGTTTTAAAACAAATTTTAATGAGAATTTTTTAAAATTCTAAGATGTCTAACAAATTATTACCATACTGACTTCTATTTTTAAAATTTCTGCCTGATTTTATTTTGCTTTATTTCTAAATTGTTTTAAAAGTTTATAATACACAAATGTGTAACTGTTATCCTAAGGCAAGCACCTTTATAATGTTCATAAAGATCAATAAATAAAACATTACCATGATCTCAGAACCCCCTTTCAGGCCTCTACTTAATTACTATCCCCTTCCTTTTTCACAAAAATAAACAGTATCCTAAGTTCTGTCCCATCATGTAGATTTATCTGTTTTTTAAATTTATGTAATTGAAATCATAGAATGTATACTTCTTTGTACCTTGTTTCTTTTACTCAACATTACGTTTGTGAGGTTATTATATCTTGCTGCTGAAAGCTATAGTTCATTAATTTTTATTACTACTTATTCCATTGTATTGATGTACTTTAATTATCCATTCTAATTTAATAGACTTTTTTCAATTAGGATTTATTGTGAACTATATTACTATAATCATCCTTTTTTTTTTCCTTGCCTTTTCTAGGGCCTCTTCCCACGGCATATGGAGGTTCCCAGGCTAGGAGTCTAATTGGAGTTGTAGCCGCTGGCTTATGCCAGAGCCACAGCAATGCGGCATTCGAGCCTCATCTGCGACCTACACCACAGCTCACGGCAACGCTGGATTCCTAACCCACTGAGCGAGGCCAGGGATCGAACCCGCAACCTCATGGTTCCTAGTCGGATTTGTTAACCACTGAGCCATGACGGGAACTCCATATAATCATCCTTTTTTATGTCTCTTGGTGCACATGGAGTATATTTCTGCTAAGAAAATATGCAGAAATGAAACCAATAGTTGATATAACATGCATGTTTTCAGCTTTAGTAGATAATGTCAAATTATTCAGTAAGTTACTTTATGAATTTACATTCTCACTAGCAGGATATCAGAATTCTTATTGCTTCACATCTTTACTAACACTTGGTATTATTACTGTCTTTATTTAAAATTTTTTATTTAATGTATTTAGAGTAAAAACAAAGTAGTTTACCCATTTCTCCTATCCTCCACCAACCCCTGCCTCTTGCAGTCATCAATCTGTTCTCTGTATCTATGAGCTTGATGGGGGTTTTTCTTATTTGTTTCTGCTTTTATTTTTTAAAGTTTCCACATGTGAAAGAGATCTGATTTTCTCTGATTATTTCATTTAACATAATGTCTTCATGGTCCATCCATGTCACAAATCACAAGATTATCTTTTTTATGGCTAAATAATATTTCATATGTCACAATTTATTTATCCATTCATCTGCTTAGACTGGAAATACATGAATGCACATACAGGGTGCAATTCATTTGATAGTACTTCCAAGGCTTCTTTTGCTTACAACTGTGGAACACTTGTATTCTTTCTTTGAGTGCATTGTGGAATGGGATAATTCCTTTTTTTTTTCTTTTAGGGCCACACCCATGGCATATGAAAATTCCTAGGCTAGGAATGGAATTAGAGCTACAGCTACCAGCCTATGCCACAGCTATAGAAATGCCATATCTGAGCCACATCTGCTACCTACACCACAGCTCACAGCAACAAGGGATCCTTAACCCACTGAGCGAGGCCAGGGAGTGAACCAGCATCCTCATGAATACTAGTTGGGTTTGTTACTGCTGAGACACAATGGGAACTCCCATGGAAGGGAATAATTCTACTATTTCTCCTCTAGTGTCTGGGAAGGTGAGCTGTGTACATAGTCTGAGTACTCAATAAATATTGCTGCAAGGGGATGAGTGTGGAAAAATCCAGAAAATTTTCATTTCTCTTGATTTATGTGCTTCTTAGAGAAGAGAGGTAAATGACCTAAATAGTACACTCAAGGGATCATATATCTTTCCTACCCTTAAATAGATTAAAAGAGGTAGATGAAACAAATCAATCTTGAAGGTTGATTGAGGGATCAAATACCCACAGAACAAATCTGACTTATTTAAGTTTTATGAATCTCCAAACAGCAGGTTTAAGTATTTTGTTGGAGCTCAGATATACATGCCTGCCAAGCAAGATAACTTTTAAAGAAAATTGTTCTTTGCATTTTCCCAGGGCTAAAAGCAAGTTTGAGGCTTCACTTTTGCTCTTAGATACTATCAGGTGAAAAAGAAACAAAATTTTATTTATGTAGTGATTGTAGAACACCTTACAGTAGGAGCTCTAATCTCAGGTAAAGCCACTCACAGGTCAGCTGAAGCTCCAGGTAACGATGATGAAAACTAAGGCTGGTTTCTTTTCATGTTGCTCAGACTCAGTAATATGGGAAGCCAACCAAGACACAACTCACTGAGTACTTTCAAAACCCTACAACAGAACTGTATTATAAACATTAAACTTGCTGCAAGACTAGATTTTAAGTGTTTCCAACACTAGCAGAAATGATACTTATGTGATTGATAGAGGCATTCCTTAGCTGGCTGCTGTGGCAATCACATTGCAGTATGAATGAATCAAGTCAATACGTTGTACACCTTGAACTTACACAATATTGTTTGTCAAATTCAATTCAATTAAAAAGACTCAGAGTTCCCATTGCAGCTCAGCAGGTTAAGAACCTGACTAATATTTGTGAGGATGTGGGTTCAATCCCTGGCCTTGCTTAGTGGTTTAAGTATCTGGTGTTGCTGCAAGCTGCAGTGTAGGTCATAGATATGGCTCAGATTCAGTGTTGCTGTGGCTGTGGCATAGGCCTGTAGCTGCAGCTTTGATTTGACTCCTAGCCTGGGAATTTCCATACACCGCAGGTGCAGCCCTAAAAAGAAAAGAAAACAAAAGCCAACCAAACCAAACCAAACCACTTCTAGGGCTCTCCTCCCTCTAGGTGACTTTTCTGTAGAAAAGTTTCTCTTCTTCCCAATGGTGCTGCTGGTGACCACATCACAACTCTATGGTCCAGGACCTCTCACTGTAAGTGCCCACTTGGGCTGTACATGTCCTTTAGGAATGCTCAGTCACCCCTTATCTATCTTTAGTCCCTCCTCCTTGGGATCTTGAGACCTCTATCTTCCAAATGTTTTCCAGAACCAAATTGTTCAGATGTGTTTATAGATGCAACCTCACTAATGGGAGACATTATTACACAATGCTGCCTTCATTGTACCAGCAAATGTACATTAAAATGCCTTGTTGTGGAAAGTGGAGAAAACACAGTAATCATACATAGAAAAGTATTCATAATCTCTCCATCCAGTAACTTCCATTAACATATACACACAAATATACCTGTACATATATTTCTTGCCTTTTTCATTTAAATAATATTTAATGAAAGGGTTTCCATATCATTAAATATATTTCCATATTATTCTTGTGGCTGTAAAGTATTCCATTTTATGAATAGACTATCATTTATTTAGATACTTTTTGACCTAACTTATTTTTATTATTAAAAAGAAGAAATGGGGGAGTTCCTGCTGTGGCACGGTAGGTTAAGAATCCCACTACAGGAGTTCCCATCATGGCGCTGTGGTTAACAAATCCACCTAGGAACCATGAGGTTGCAGGTTCGATCCCTGGCCTTGCTCAGTGGGTTAAGGATCTGGCATTGCCGTGAGCTGTGGTGTAGGTCGCAGACGTGGCTTGGATCCCACGTTGCTGTGGCTCTGGCGTAGGCCGGCGGCTACAGCTCCGATTTGACCCCTAGCCTGGGAACCTCCATATGCCGAGGGAGGAGCCTTAGAAAAGGCAAAAAGATGAAAAAAAAAAAAAAGAATCCCACTGCAGTGGCTAAGGTCATTGTGGAGGTGTGGGTTCAAACCCCATCCTTGTGCAGTGAGTTACCAATCCAGCATTGCTGCAACTGTGGCATAGGTGGCAGCTGTGGCATGGATTTGATCCCTGGCCCAGGAAATTCCATATGCTGTGGGTGTGGCCATAAAAAAAAGGAATTAATACCCATTGTAAAATCTCAAATAATATATAATGAAAAATAAATTCCCTTTCCACTGATGCTCCCCATAGGCAGTGAAACCACAGTTAAACATTTCTTCTGTTATTCTCTGAAAATAGTCTACACAAGAAAATACATGCAGTATATTCTTGCTTTTTTATATATGGATGTATATACACTATTCTGTACCTTTATTTTGTAAAATTAAAAAAAATGTATCTTGGAACTTCTTCTAGTTTAGAATACATAGATCCAACTCCTGTTTTTTTATGGCCACATAATAATCACGGTATAGACCTGATACAGTCAGTGTTCTGTTAATGGGTTTAGGCTGTTTTCTCTCTTTTGTTGATGCAAACACAACAACAACAAACATTCTCATACATGTGAATTTTTACACACATATGGGTGCTGATGAATTCTTAAGATTTTTAAGGCTCTTGATACATATGCACAAACAATCCTTTCTGATTGAATGATTTTACATTGTTATGATAGAAAAAATAATTTCTTCCCCCTTTTTAAGCAATAAAGCTTTAGAGGATATGTGTGTGTGTGTGTGTACACCCACCCTGCAGCATGTGGAGTTAAGGATCTGCCATTGCTGCATCTGTGGCATGGGTAGCAGCTGTGACACGGATTCGATGGTCCAGGATGTGGAGGTTCCTGGACCAGGGGTAGAACCTGTGCCACAGCAGCAACCCAGGCCACTGTAATTACAACACTGGATACCTAACCTGTGTGCCCCAAGGGAATTCCAGAGGCAATATTTAACTCCTCAAGACTGACTAAATTTCTTTTCTAAAGAAGAGCTGGGTAAAGGCAGAATCTCTTTAATATCCTTCTATTCCTCTGCAAAGGAAGTCAACTCCGAAGCCTGTATATACATTAAGTACTGTATTGTTTGTAAACACATTCCTCAGAGATGTTTTAATCTTATCTCCTTTACCATGAAGGGTGCCATGAATTTGACCAATCAAATTAGTCTATTTCTTTGCCAACTGTGGCACCTGTGCTTCTTACCATTTTTTAAAAATTATTCTTTAAGCATCTTTATCTCAGGTATCTTCTCCCTAATCCTTTTCATTTAAATGTAAACTCCATGAGAACAGATGATTATTTTGTTTACTGCTGTATCCCAGCATCTTGTCCATAGTAATTACTCAATCAGTTTTTGTTCAAAGATTCATCCAAACAGAGGTTTCTAGAAATCTCCATATTTCTGACACAGTTCACCTGTCACAGGTTTGCATTATTGAGTGTGTTGGGCTTGCAGGCCAAGGCTGGGGCACATGTGCAAATGTGTATTTAAGGGTGGGGCTGGGGAAAAGGAGAAAGTTCCTAGAGTTTGTGGGCACTGAATTGTTTCATCTTTTCGTCTTTTTGCCTTTTTCTAGGGCTGCTTCCTGCAGCATATGGAGGTTCCCAGGCTAAGGTTCTAATCATAGCTATAGCTGCTGGCCTACGCCAGAGCCACAGCATCGCAGGATCCGAACCTCATCTGTGACGACCCGCACCACAGGTCATGGCAACGCTGGATCCTTAACCCACTGAGCAAGGCCAGGGATTGAACCTGCAACCCCATGGTTCCCAGTCGGATTCCTTAACCACTGTGCCACGATGGGAACTCTCTTTCATCTTTTTTTCTTACACTCAACAATAATTTATCATAATTTATATTAAATCAGATATGTTGGGAATGATTCTTTTTATATTGCTAGCAAACTGGTGTGATGCCTTTGATTTTAAATAAATATTAAGCCGATTAAGCAGAGTGTTGAGTACCTATAAGGCAAGCAGTATTAGAAGCAAAAAAGTAACACTTATTATTCAGGAACATGGTTTTTCCTCTGGGATTATAATGATTGCTGGAAAATCCTTGGGGGAAAAAAGGTGTGACATTTTCATATTCACTTCAAAAGAGAGGATGATCAAACTTACATGATACATATTAAAAATAAGGTAATTAAAAATTAACTATTTTGATTGGTGCCATTATAGATGAATAAAGAAGACTAAAATGTAATATTATATAACTTGACATTTTTTATGACTTTCCTAATGTTAGAAAAAGGATAGGAGAGTGCTAAGTGGATGAATAAAATAATTTAATCAAGATTTTATTATTTCCCTCTTTCAAGAGAATCTATAGTAACTATGATTTTTAACATTGAATTGTTACACAAATGAAACTATGGAGATAAATGAAAACATAGAATATGTCCTTTTTGAACAAGGATTCCTTTTCAGCCTGTGAGAAGAAAGAGCACAGTGATCGGTCTCTTAGTTAAGGATGATGCTGGGAGGATTGACTAATGTATTAAGGAGCCTGGAAAGGGGGCTATTGGAAAAATTATGATAATAAGAAGAAATTCCTTTATAAAAACTGTCCAGAAAAATAATAAAGGTAGTCATAATACGCAATTTTCAGAGTCAGTATTAACATATGACTCAGGTATGAAAAATATCACTCAGAGATAAAAAGATAAAGGGATTTGATTAAATGAATTTGGACTAGATTTCGGGAAGGAATGGTTTGATCTGGAAACAAGACATTTCCATTTCTTTAAGCATTCAGTATTAAGTTAGCACCTAGTTTATCTTAGTGCTATATTAAGGAAGATCATCTACTGTTAACTCTGATGAATGCAAGGGCAATAGACTGGTTAAAGGACAGAAAATTGTTTTGTGGGTTTTTAAAGAGCAAAGTAAAGATGGGACAGGGCCTTGTCATAATCAATTTTATGATGAATTAAAATTATGATTCTCTGCAACCCCACTACAGAGGTAGGAAAAATCAGCTCTAAAAGAAGTCCTGGACCTCAGCTTCTACAGCCTAGCTAACATTAACCTCAGTGCTGATGTTCAACTAGACTCTTATTAACCTCTGACCCCTGCTGAACATACTTCAGGTGAAAAGAAATAAGGATTATATTGTGCAAATTACCAGTAGAACATAGGCTGAGGTAGCTCATACCCAGTACTTAGACATGAAGCTGCTATACTGTAGCCTAGTAACTACAAAACAAGTTTGACAATAGGCTAATTTGTTAAACATTTTTTAACTAACAAAGAAGGAACAGTGTTAGTGGTAGGAGGTTGTGGTGCACTGGGGGACCATGGTGCCCAAAGAGAGAGGTGCTGGGCAGTGGGCAGGGGCTTGGCAGATATGGATGCACGCACTGTCAGAGCAGCTGCACATGGCAAAGATGAAGCCAGCAGGAACCACACGGTGGTACCCATACTTATTTATGAGCCAATTGAGATTCCCTGAAATACGTGGAGGAGAGGGTTTACGAGGCCTGAGCTATTGGGAAAGAGCAGTGATCTTGGATTATTACGACAAATTGAATATCCTTGCTCCATGGTGACTCCTGAAAAATTTGGTCTCACAAAACAGCATATGCATCAATATGTTGGCCTCCAAACCCATGTCCATTCAGTCTGCTCTTTAAGAAGACAGTGTATTGAACATTACAAAGAGGAAATAGGCTACCATTTTGATAAGGAAGAAGGTGGCTAGTGAAATACGAGGGAAGAAAAGCAGGCAGAACTAGCAAAGGTAATTAAGATGGTAAAAGCCAGTGAGCTGATGGTCACATGACCAGATATACTTCAGTTGAGCCCCAAACAGTTATTCAGATACATGTATTCACAGGAGGCAGAAAGGGAGGCAAAAATAACCATGGAAACTGACACTGGAAATTAAAGAGGAGGAAATAAGATAGTTAATCCTTGTACTCAGCCTAGTTTTTTTCCACACTGAAAAGTGATAGTGGATTTTAGAAGCAAAATGAAAGTAAAATTACTGTGACATAATGCTAACTTCTAGCAGTCTCTTTTAACTGCATCCTTATTACTTGTCAAGTCACTTTACCATTCATACAAGAATATTAATTTTTTTTTCTTTGTGAACTGCCCACAGATTGGGCCATCTTCATGCACTGAAAGTATGTGTTTCTTCACGCATTGGTGAATGCTGAATAGGAAGATCCTTTTTTTTTTTTCTAAATTATCATCTGTTTGCCTGTGCAATTTCCATGAGCAAATATGGATATTTGCACACGCAAATGGAAGTGCATGAAAATAATATGTGCTCGGTATTAGTGGGCCAGCCAGGGTTTGGCTTTTTGGTGTTAAAAGCCCTGTAAATGCTGCATGGATTCCTGAGAAAATTTCACTTCGCAAAGGAGGGATATTTAGCTAATGGAATTATAACTCCTGGTCTAGGCTCATGAATTGTTCATAGTTATAAAACATATAAAATATAATTATGTATTATATATATTTAGGATTTGCAGTTGTCGAATTGTAGTAAGATATAGCATAAGCTAACTTTTAGCTCTGAAGTATTTCTTAGTTTGTTATGGTATGAAGTATAGAATAAGGCTTTCAATTTCTTCTTAAACCATCTCATTAAATGTTATATAATTATAAAAAGCAAAAATGGGAGCTAAACATTCAGCCTATAGTGCCAAATAATATTTGAAAGGCAAAAGATTATAAGAATTAGCAAAGACTGGTAGTTATACAGAGCCAGACGTCCTCTCAAAGGACACACAATCTTTTAATATTTTAGGGAGCCTATTTATTCTTTCACTCCTGCACTATTCTAATGCTTATGTCATAGCTATACTTACACACATTTCTGTACCTTGAGAAATCTAGTGATTTTTAGTCCGAAATCTTTCAGTCAGGGCTCAGGAAGTGACTTTGGGTGCCCCTCAGTGTCCTTGAACCTCTTACAGCTGCGCTGCTGACAGACTCTCAAGCCTACATCTCACTTTCATGACACTGACACAAAATCCTAAGAGGTATTTTTCAGTTTGCATTTCCACAACATAATTTTCTTAGTCAAGCCATTCTGAAGCATCATTTAGGAATTTTCATTTCCTATTACATTGTTTCTCATCAGCATTCAACTTACAACTTTTTTCAAAAGAAAAAGAGTATTTTGTAAAGGAGGAAAAGGGATGTTTTACTGGACTTAAAGATGTCAAACTCATTGAAAAGTGAAAAATTAGGAGTTCCCATCGTGGCGCAGAGGAAACGAATCTGACTAGGAACCATGAGGTTGAGGGTTTGATCCCTGGCCTTGCTCATTGGGTTAAGGATCCAGCGTTGCCATGAGCTGTGGTGTAGATCACAGATGCAGCTCAGATTTGGCATTGCTTTGGCTGTGGTATAGGCTGGCGGCTACAGTTGTGATTAGACCCCTAGCCTGGGAACCTCCACATGCCATGGGTGTTGCCCTAAAAAAGACAAAAAAAAAAAAAAAGGAAAGAAAGGAAAAGTGAAAAATTAAATCAATTGACTGGAATTGTCATATAGGGTGATAAAAAATGGTTCAAATGGTTTCCCCCCACTATTTATTCTCAGTTGTTGTTGTTGTTGTTTTAATCCATGGGGAAAATTGCGTTTCCCAAAAATCAGGGCCCACTATAAGCTGCATGGGGTGTGGCTACTGGTGCCAACTCCTATGGCTGTAAGGTCTCTGCCTGGGCGTGCTCACAGTGGTGGAGGAGTCACCTGGGGATGGGCAGCTGCACAGCTGCAATGACTTTCTGTCCTGCATAAATTTCTAGAACCCATCTACTACTCCCTCAATAAATGGAATAAAATCCCCCTTTTCCTGGATCTGGATTTGTGATTTGCTCATAACTGGTAGCATGTGGTTCAAGTGACATTGTGACTTCTGAGGCTCAGTTCTAAAAGACTGTGCAGCTCTGTCTCGCTAGCTGGGACACTCATTTTTGGAACCCTGATAACCATTGATTAGTGAACACCCTGAGGCTTCCATCCTATGAGGGGAGAAGCTCCTACCAACAGCCCTGGTGGAGGCCACAGCCAGCAGCCAGTATAGACGACCATGCGTGTAAATGAAGATGCTTCTAGATGTCTTCAGCCCCAAGATGTGGGTTCACCTCCAACCTTTGAATCTTATAGTTGGGAACCCACCATCAATAAGCAGAGAAAAGCCATTCCCAAGGGGCCCTGTCTGAATTACTGACTTCACAGAATCCCTTAGTATTATTTTAGGCTCCTAAATTTTGAGTTAATTTGTTACACAGCAGTAGGAATCAGAACTGTCAATATCACTTGAGATATTGCAAAGTCTATTTGAGCTCTTTATTTCTAAACCCCAGAAATATTTAACATTTCTTCAGAGAGAAAGTCACTAATTATTTTAAGGCAGATATTAATCAACTTAAAAATAAGTTATATCTGGAAAAAGTATATACAAAAGCCTGTTTCAAAAAAGATAATATTCACAACATTGTAAATCAACTATACTTCAATAACAATTTTTTTTTTAAAAAAAAGAAAAGATAATGTGGATAAATCAGCCAGACTGGGGGGATGCATTGAGAAGAATGCTCTTGGAACACAGATCACTTCAGCTTGGACAATAGATGTTTTGTCAGTATATGTGGATAAGGGTCGTGCTGCCATCTGGTTTTCACTCTGTTCCTTTCTCTTTCTCTTCTTTCCCCACCTCCTTGTCAGCAACCCCTTACTAGGGGGGCTGGTGCACATATGTGGTGCTAGGCAGTGTGTGATTAAGAGAGGAGTGACTGTGATTTATGTTCAGCCCCCTATCATGTACCTTTCTGCTCATTGGAAAAGTTACTATGTGTGCAATCACCATGAATCTTCTATTTTGCCCCATAATTGATAATGAGAAATAGACAATACAATCTCTTTAAAAAATATTTTGGAAATTACAGTGGTCATTCAATTTTGTGGAAAGGGCTCACTGGGTTCTCAGATTTCTAGTTTATCTACTGCTACACTTAGTTCCTTGAGTAATGGGACTGTGTCTGTTTTGTTCCAGCATCTGGACAGCAATAAACATATAGAAGTCATGCAATAATATCTGTGGAATGAAGCTGGACATCATAAAATTATTGAACATGGGAGTGTTCAAAGACTCACTGTTTCTTCTCCATTCAATCCTAATCCCACTTCTCAGCTCGCCTCCTCTCTTGGCCTTCCTCCTCCTTCCAACCCCCTTTCACAGAGGTCTGACTTGGCTAGAGTGGATCCTGGAGTTTGGAACCTAAAGAAGAGCATGGGCAGATAGATCTAAGAGGTTGGATGTTCTAGGGCAAGGATCTAGAAGAAGAGAAAAGTCAATGGACCAGAAATGGTGGAGAGAATCAGGCAGGGTAGATAATCTGGAGTGGAGTGTGGTTAGAATATTACAGTATATGTAATGCAAAGATCTGGCTAGGAAAAATAAAAGATATGAGGTGATTACATGGGTGATTATGAATGGAACTCTCTTTAATGCTTTTTGAATGACATAAGTAAAAGTGGCATTCTGTGTTTACTTATATTTTCTTTGTGTGTTTGGACTGAACTTCTTTAAAGGAGAAGTCAGGACTTGACAGGGTTATAATGTATTATGAAAGGTTATAAATGAATGAATATCTTTTATAGGAAGGACCCATTGTCTCCTCCTTTCCCTACTAAAGAGCAACATTCACTGAGGTTTACTCCATCCCAGGAACTGGGCTAAATATTTGCCTTGCTTGATCTTATTTAATTTTCATGCTAACCCTTTTAGGCAGAGATTATTATTTCCATTGTCCCAAAGACAAAAGCAAAACAAAAGTAAGTTAAATTGGTTATTCAAGTCATATGGTGGCAGACACAGGATTCAAACCCAGTTGTGTTCAATGCCAAAGTTCATATTCTTAAATACTCTGTAATACTCCTTCTAAAGATATTCATTGATTTTTTTTAAAATAATGAAGTTCTGGAATAATGAAAAACACTGGCTTTGACTCTCTTTGCTCTGTGATATGGCTTATGACTCATATCACATGCTTCTGTTTATCCTTCTGAACTCCTCAAAATACCCCTGAGACACTCAAGGATAAATTTCTACAAG
Organism: Phacochoerus africanus; assembly: GCF_016906955.1. Taxonomy (NCBI): domain Eukaryota; kingdom Metazoa; phylum Chordata; class Mammalia; order Artiodactyla; family Suidae; genus Phacochoerus; species Phacochoerus africanus. Next base: position 50,467,830 of record NC_062556.1, on the reverse strand, counting down.
GTCCCAACACACACTACATTTTCTGGATTCTGCCTTATGAATGTCCCCAAACATTTGTGAAGTGCCAAAGAAATATGGCTGCAGAGGCAGACCTGAAAATTTATCTCTCTTCTATTAAGATAGAATTAAAGAGATGTGAAAAAATTTTTACATGCTACTCTTCTGATATATATATATATATTTTTTGCTTTGGAAAATACACTTGTTTAAAGTAAAAACATATTATTTATGTTACCATGTAATGAGTTTTTTTTTTTTTTTTGAATGACTTGATAGGAGTTCCCATCATGGTGCAGTGGTTATCGAATCCAACTAGGAACCATGAGGTTGAGGGTTCGATCCCTGGCCTTGCTCAGTGGGTTAAGGATCTGGCGTTGCTGTGAGCTGTGGCGTAGGCCTGGCCTGGGAACCTCCACATGCCACGGGAGCAGCCCTAGAAAAGGCAAAAAGACCAAAAAATAAATAAAAAAATAAATAAATAAAATAAAAAATAAATGACTTGATAAATTACTATTTTAGAAAATTTGCAGTTTTGATTTCTAGTACTATAAATATCAGTATAAATCAAAAGCCCTTTGGGTTCTGGGATAAAAAGTTTGAGAACCCCTGACAGTTATTTACAAATTCATGCACAGTGTCTTTTTTGAACCCTATTATGCTGTTGCAGTATGCTAGGTATTGGAAATAAAAAGGTAAATCTGATATGAGCCCAGCACTAAAGCAGCTCCAAAGGTTACATGTCATTGACATGTAAAGATAATTACAGGATACTTAGTACTGCTAAGGGTTATAAACAAAATGCAAATTGTTCTGAATTGAATTTGACTCAAGAGTCCCAGATGCAATCCCATAGCACCTGAAGCATTTCCCACACCTCCATTTTATTGATATGGAAACTGAGGCTCAGAGAGGAAGCTAAATGGCCAAGGTTCCACAGCTCGTGAGTGGTGGACGAAGGTAGTCAATTCAATCCACAATATGTGTTTATGTTATTATTAGGATGTCCTCGCCTTTAAAAAAAATCTCTAGTGTTCTAGGATTGGATAATAACTTTGACTTTCATAGAATTCAAATTGTTAAAAACTAAACTAACAAACCCCCTCTTTGGGGACAATTTGTATAGTAAATTAGTAATCCTTATTAAAGGTAAGCTAAATCATTGGTGGAAATTATGTTTTAATGATTATTTGTGACTTATTTAAGATGTCAGTGTATGAGTTTCCCCCTTTGTGGGGCAATGAAAGATCTCATTTCATCATTAAATTGAACATATGCAGAGTTCTCGTCGTGGCGCAGTGGTTAGCGAATCCGACTAGGAACCATGAGGTTGCGGGTTCTGTCCCTGCCCTTGCTCAGTGGGTTAACGATCCGGCGTTGCCATGAGCTGTGGTGTAGGTTGCAGACGCGGCTCGGATCTTGCGTTGCTGTGGCTCTGGCGTAGACCAGGGGCTACAGCTCCAATTCGACCCCTAGCCTGGGAACCTCCATATGCTGCGGGAGCGGCCCAAAGGAATAGCAAAAAGACAATAAATAAAATAAATAAATAAATAAATAAATTGAACATATGTGATACTGCCTTAATTAGAAGGAGCTCCTATGTTTCTACTATTATTCAATTTTATTAAAAAGGTAAGAAAAATATAGCTCAAAAAGAACCAACCTCTAAACCAAAATGCAATCAATCCACTGAGAAAATCACCCCACACCAGCTGATATGATTTTACTCTGTGCAAAACTATGTCCATTTTAGGAGGTGCTCAGTGCCATAAATGTGGCTCAGAGGGACTTTTATTCAATAAGAACACCTTCATAAATACAGACCTTGTGCATTTTACTTGATGTGCCATGGAAGTGCATTTTGTTGAAACATAACTTTTAAAAGCTTGTGAAGACATCCCCATATATTCAGAAATACCATTCTTGCAGGAAGAGAAAAAAAAAAAAAAGAGCAACAGTAGCCTGTGAATCCTTTAATCATGGGCATTAAAGATCTGTTCAGAAATTGCAAGGCTGCTGACTCAAGTTAGAGCATTTTCTTGGCTTGTTTCTGGGCTGCTAGCTATCTTTGCATGTGATGCTGATGTAAAGTGACATTTGCACCTGTTGTTGCCATCCTATGTTAATTAGCATAGTGCCCTAAGTAGTAACCGGCCCATCCCATCCAAACAGAAGCCATTAACATAGTGCAGCTGTCATGACTGAGAAAGATACCGGGGCTGGGAGATGTGCACATCCCTGCTTACCTTGGCGCAGTTAGCAAGGCTCTTCCAATTGGAATCACTGGGGAGAAGAAAAGAAGCGTGGGATGTAGTCAGTCAGGAGTGAAAGAATACATTTTACTGCAGGTTTACTTTCATGTATTATGCATAGCCTTCAAGGTCACCGCATGATCATTTATAAGATTTTAATGAGATATCAAAGTGGAAAAATGGAATGTAATTAATGGAATCTCATTGAAAAGATAGATGGCTGTAAGAAGAGCCCCCAATACCATGCAATCTTCCAAATTCTAGAGCTGAGGAGGAGACCAGATATCAAAATCACACCACAGTGAGGGGGTGTATTACCACATGGTGATAACACTTCATTATCGAAGGCCTTGAACTCTTTCCAGGGATACAACAATTCCAAAAATTAAAGAACAGATAGAAGTTTCTGTAAGAAAGTAATGATAGATACTGAGTTAGAATATACAGATCTTTTCTAAACCCAGAGGAGGCAGATGACCTATTCCAAGACTTCAAGAAGAGTTTCTATTAAGTATGGATATCTTCTGTGAATCACTGGAGCAGGGCACACAGGTCAGCTCTCTTATGCCAGGGAGTACTCCATTCCCCAGAAGGTGTTTTGTTCAACATACAGTCAGGTTTCTTTGAAGTTAGTTTGGTTCTATATATATTTTTCAACTTGTAAAAATGCTCAGCCAGTATAAATGTTGGCTAAAATGTAGACACAGAGTATAGGAAAAGTCTAGATTGATAAGTACCTAGTTAGCCAGAAACTTCACATAAGTGACTTTTTTTTTTTTTTTGATACTCAACTTAGGAAAAAGAGGCCAATAGAAGGAAATTAAGTGGATGACAGGAGTTTAATTTCTTTTAAATTCTGGAAATTGTCCTGTGGCCTGATATCCACATTACTGAATTTTCTAGAACTTTAAACCCACGTTTTTGTTCAGGGAGAATTAATGTTAAAAATAATGATCCCCAGACTCAAAGGATGTTGGAGTCTTTCATGATTCATCAAAGAAAAATAGATTCCATTCAGCACACGGTTCTAACCAAGGCAAGAATAGGTGGAGCGGTTTGAAAGATTTTATAGCTAAAAATTTGGAGGTGGGGAAGAATAGCTCTGTTTAAATATTGAACCCCAAAATATAGATATTTAATTCCTTAAATATTCTGGTTAATTACATTCAGCCCCCAAATCTGTCTTGGAAAAGGCAAATTGCTTAGTATGAGTAAAAATTTCTTTTCAGAATAATATTAAAGAATGGAATCTATACTTATCTAATACCCAAACAATTTCATCGATTTCATATGCATGTGTGTATACAGCAGAGGGGATGAGAAATGGCTAAGCCAGTTCAATTAAACCTATATAGCACACATTGGTTGGCAGAATAATTATTTTTTTTACTCTGGTAGTAGTAGTTTGAGGTTGAAGAGAATAATTTTTTTTTTTTGGCTTTTTAGGGCCACACCTGCAGCATACGGAAGTTCCCAGGCTAAGGGTCAAACTGGAGCTGTAGCTGCCAGCCTACGCCACAGCCACAGCAATGCAAGGATCCAAGTCATGTCTGTGGCCTACACAGCAACGCTGGATTCTTAACCCACTGAGGCCTGGGATCAAACCTGAGTCCTCATGGATGCTAGTGGGGTTCGTTACCACTAAGCCACCACAGGAATTCCAAGAATAAACTTTTATATATTTGTAAGACATACACCAAGAAGAATATTATTATTTTAACAAATTTTGTTGACTTGTTATTGAAAAATGCAATAAAATCACACTTCTATCGATAATTCAGAAATTTTTAAATATATGTCTCAAAATCATATTTATCTTCCGGTTAAATTATAGAAAAATTAGCCATTTTGAAGTATACTCAATCAATGAAAAATGAAAAAAATCCTTATTTCTGTAGATATTTTATGTATAAGGCATCTGGATATAAATAAAGAACTAGAAATAATGGCCAGATATTTTAAATTTCCAGTAAGATATTTTACCTCATTTAATCAACTCTAGATAAGTAACTAGCTTGATTAATATCAGTGACAAATTTGGGAATAGAAATTTGTCTTTACTTCCTGCTCAATACTAGGGTCATGAGAATGTACAATTTTTCTTAAACACATCATTACACAAGTCATTACTAATATATCTCTTTCAATCTGTAGCCACAAATACTAGTACTCTGATTCACATTTCCCCCAGATATGACTCAACAAAATTTACTATTGGGGGAAGAAAGCAAATAATCATTTTAATCTAATCAACAATGCTAGACACAGAAGATAAGAATAATTTAAAATTCATGAAGAAACCATCTTCCCATTTTTAAAAGGTTAAGTTCCCCTAAGCTATGAAAGAAAAACACCCTCTGAAGACCTAGGGAGGCAGAAAACACTGGTGGCAAGTGACAGGAATTGATCCTCCTTGGCTGTGCCTGTCATGTCTCTAAATTTTATTTCCACCATCTCTAGAAGGCTAAGAAAAGAGGGAGTGGGTGCTGGACTATGGCCCGAGGGCTTGGTACCCAGGTCTCTGACTTTTCTTCAATTAGGAGGCCTCCCTGCCTGATGGAGAGACGGGTGTCTGATGGGGGGCTTGGACAGTTGTGAGGTATTGATTAGCCATAATGTGAAGTCAAATCTGAATTAAAAAGCCCCATGATCAAAAGACCTTCATCGGAGACAGCATGCCCTGTAAGTCAAGGGTCCAGAGATTCTGATGCGTGCCGTTTCCTTTCTGAGAGACAGAGAATTCCAGTTTCCTGATAAAGGCCCTCTTGATAAGAAAGTCCACTGGACCTTCTGTCAGAAAAGCCAAGGCTTCAGATTTGACAGGCACTTGTTAGTTTTTCATCCCAAAGCACTCAGCATTCAGAGGGGGGGAAAGAAAAGGAGATTGCTAATATTGCTGGGCACCGTGAAAGCCGGACTTGCACTTGTAGGAGGAAGCTACTGCTGCGTTCCTCCACGTTAAAGAAAACACAACCCCTACCTGGCATGGAACGTGGCCCTTCCCACAATGCTGGTCCAGCCACAGCACACAGATGATCACCCATTAAAGCATTACTTCAATGGTGAACCACCACTACATAGCTTTTAATTGAATGTTTAAAAATCACTTCTCTTTAAAGGAATACTTTTGCAACTGTCTTAGAGGATTCCTTATGATGACCTTTTTAATTAAAAAATGTCTTGGTGCCTTTCATGTCTACGATATTTTTAAGATAGTTCTATGAATCAGCTACCTTGAGCTTTTACCACAGTCCTGTGAAGTCCGAAGTCCGAATGTCATTATCTGCAAGTGAAGATGCAGAAAAAAGAGATGTTTACAGAGGCCACAAGCTTGCCCAAGGTCGCACGGCTAATTAATAGCAGAGGTAGGATTAGAACTCAGGCATGCTGACTGCTCTGCTGGTTTGCTTTGCTTTTCACAGAACTGGAATGGAGCCATTCTGACTCACAAATGATATGCTTGCAGTCATGACTGAAAGCTGGGCAGTACCCTCATTGTGGAATTGCTGTCCTTTAATGATGCATTTCAGCAATAGTTATATTGTACTGGCTTTAAAGTTATTGAGGATAGAAACAGTGTTTTCTGCATTTTCTCTTCACGTGATGTTACTATTAATTGGTAATGAACCAAACTCATATTCCTACTGTGAACATTCCCCTTTTCTTCCAATAGTCTTACTCTGCCTGTATGCATTCATTGAATCGCAAATCCCCTGGAGCTTAATCGCCCGATGTTTCAAGGCTATGTTTGCCCTCCTCACTGTTGTGTGCCTTGACCCAGCATCATGACTGGTGCCAGCAGATGCTCAATAAGTATCTGTCACAGGAATAAGTGAGCAGGTGAATGAATAGAAACGTGGAGGCCCAGAGAACCGTAAACAGACTAGATGTTACTGGTGGGCTGCTCTGTAAATTCACAGAATAGACTTGTAAGACTTATCTCTGTCAAATTCTAGAACTTTGGGAACTCTTACCAGAGCCTGGACTCCCTTGGGATAGTAACCAGGTTTTGTTCACTTTTGTATCCCCAACAGCCTGGAGTCAAGGAGGCACTAAGTAAGGACTTATTGAAATGACGGTGGAAGGAAATTCTTTCCACTCTGTAATAAAATGTACATTTAATTTTTAAAATCTAATTTTTATTTTGTATTAGAGCATAGCTGATTTACAAAAAAATACAGAACACTTCACGAATTTGCATGTCATCCTTGTGCAGAAGCCATGCTCATCTTCTCTGTATCGTCCCAATTTTAGTATATATGCTGGGTACCGTGACTCTGCTTGTCATAGTACCCAATAAATGTTATCTTTTTTTTTTGTCTTTTTGCCTTTTCTAGGGCTGCTCCCGCGGCATATGGAGGTTTCCAGTCTAGGGGTCGAATCGGAGCTGTAGCCACCGGCCTACACCAGAGCCACAGCAATGCGGGATCTGAGCCAAGTCTGCAACCTACACCACAGTTCACGGCAACGCCACGTGAACAAGGCCAGGGATCGAACCCGAAACCTCATGGTTCCTAGTTGGATTCGTTAACCACTGCGCCACGACAGGAACGCCAAACATTACTTTTTAATGTTTACATGTATGTTAAAAACAGAGTCAAAAAAAGAGTAAAAGGAGTGTTTACTTCGGCAGCATATATTCTAAAATTGGGACGATACAGAGAAGATGAGCATGGCTCCTGCACGAGGATGACAGGCAAATTCGTGAAGTGTTCCATATTTTTTTTGTAAATCAACTATGCTCCAATATAAAATAAAAATCAGACTGCCATGAACATGATGTGCATTCCTATTTTTATTTCTCAAATAACCCTAAGAAGTAGGTATAGTTATCCCCATTGTGAGGTGAGGAAATGGAGGCTCAGAAAGGGCATCTGACCTGTCCGGAGTCTCACAGATAGGGGTGGTAGAGCCAGTGTTCTGACCCAGATCAGATTCCCAGATAGAGTGTTCTATCCTAGATAGCCTATGAGGCACACTGTACTGTTTTCTTTTTAGTGGGTAATATAGCAAACACTTAGGCAGTACTTAACTATGTGCCAGCCATTGTTCTGAGCACACTGCAAGGATCAATTCATTTGATCTACATATCTCCTCCCATCAACCTTCTGAGGGAGATCCTATTGTTATACTCATGCTTATAAAACAGATGCCCAAAGAATTTAAGCAATATGCCTCAATTCACATAGCTAGTAAGGTTGGGACTAGAGTATGAACCCAGGCTCTCTGGCCCTAGAATCAGTGCCTTGAACCACCATGGAACACTGTTTCTTAATGAAGTTTGGATAGCAGTCAGTTTTTCCTTTAATCCATAATACTTGGCCCATACTGAAAAATACTTAATCTGTAATATTTTAATCCATAATACTTAGTCTATTATAAGGAATAGTTAGATTTCTTTACAAACATAGTCAACATCTTTCATTTGGCACTTACCCCAAAGTGCGGTAATATTTTCCTTGCATTATCCAGTTTCTCTAACTAGATTTGAAACTTCTGGAGGAAAGATGGCTGCCAAATCCTTTGTGTAGGGGTTGAAATCTGCTATAATCCTTACTTACTAATTTGGGCATGATTAGAAAACCTTGAGTTTAGGGTACATTATATTCACTAACCAAGAGCTATTATGATACACTCATAACATTAGCTTATAAAAATGACTTGTATATGTTCATTTAGGGTTCTTGAATATTTCTATTACAATACCTAGAGATTATGAGGTACAATTAAGATGCTGTTAAGCATAATTAAGAAGCTAAATCTATTTTAGACCTGTCTAAATTGTTTCTTCTTAGTGATATCTGATGTAAGGAAATTTTGGTATTCACTAGCATGAAATTCTAGTGTCACAAGTGAAATTCCTTTCTGACATGTATCTTATTCTACTAATTAACCATTGGGAGTATGTGTCAAGCTCTTAAAAATATAAAAAGAGAATGGCAGGAAGTAAAAAAGAGTTTCTTAACATATATATTAGAACTTTTGAAGAACAGCCAATATATTATCAAATGTTCCAAAGTATAGGGAATTCTTCCCAAACACATGTTGAAATATATTTGACATTGGGCTCACCTTTGTCAGATCAGAATGTCAGACCACTTATGGCTCATGGGAGATACTGACAAAGTTCTCATATTTTGCCTGAAACCCTCTATTTGTCTTTATTTACACAAAGCACCTTTTACCACAATGTTTTGCAAAACTTGTCTTCCCAGACGTTAACCCAATGATAATGCATGGAATGTCACTACAAATGTCGATTTACGTTTGTTTCTATTTGAATTGATGTGAAGAAACCCTTTCAATGGGAAACAATTGCGTTTTTAAAGCTTCCTTGGCTATGGCTAGTTTGATAGCCAATTTCGACTTGTTGGTCTATGTCGCCGTAGCTGGGGTTCAATAGTTGCCTAGTGAAGAGATTTCAGGACTATTTAAATGTAAGAAATTTCATATTATGAGGATCTATTTATTTAGTTTAATAGTTCTAAGCTGGGGGAGATTTGGTCCCTTGGGAGATATCTGGTAAGGTCTGTAGACACTTTTGATTGTCAAAAATGGGAGCGGAACTGGTGTCTAATGGGTAAAGAGCCAAGGATGCTGCTAAACATCCTACACTGGGCAGTCCCTTCCCCATCTACGATGACTTATTTGGTTCAAAATATAATAGGGCCATAATTGAGAAATTCTGTTTAGCTTAAAGCCTATGGCTCTCTATTTGAAAAGGATCGTATCCTTGAAACAAAGAACAGGAATGCTTTAAGTCATATCATTCATTTACATTTTAGTGTGACGTATGTATGGTTCCCCATAGCTTTGGCCAGAAGAGTTAGTGATGGGTGGGGGTGGGCCCTCAGGGGAGGGAGGAGATGTCTAGAGACACTTTATGAAAGAGTGGCATTGTTGTATGAAGAGATTGATGCAGAAATAAAATGCAGATTGTGCATTTTTTCTTTACACACAGCTTCAATGTGAGTATAGCAAATAAGAGTGGAAATGAATATGCACATAGAGCATTATACAAAAGTGTAATTGGATAACAGCACTCTAGAAATCAGAAGTCAGCAGAAAAATGTTAGAGCCACTGTTACAGAATCTGACCTGTGCCTACCATTCTTAACTTTTCTCCTCTTTCTCCTCTATGTGATTTCTACTTTCCAGCCTGAAATTATGCTCTGAACTTTATTGCCTCCACTCTGGCTTACGTTTCTTACTCCCATCTATAATGCATTCTAGGGAGTTCCTGTAGTGGCTCAGCAGTTAACGAACTAGGATCCATGAAGACATGGGTTCGATCCTTGGCCTCACTCAGTGGGTTAAGGATCCAGGTTCGTTGCTGTGAGCTGTGGTGTATGTCGGATCCCACGTTGCTATGGCTGTGGTGTAGGCCGGTGGCTACAGCTCTGATTGGACCCCTAGCCTTGCCATGGGTGCAGCCCTAAAAAAAAGACAAAAAAAATGCATTCTATTTCTTTTCTGCTTGTTTATATCAAGAATGGCGAAGAATTTGACATTGCAGGTCAACTCTGACCAATTGGAATGTGTTAGTGCTTTGTGGAGGCTTCTGAGGCTTAATCTGGGTTCCATGAGAAAGATTACCATGCCTAACCGTGTATCATATGGGCTGGGCAGGAGCTGTGATTTAGTCATGGCCAAGCATCTGCCATCCCAGATTAAGTGACTTCATGTCATTTTCAAGACTCAGTTAGGGCCTTCTCATTAAATCTGCCCTACCTAAATCAGCTCCCCTCTGAATTTTCTTAGCATGCCTTATCTATAGCTCTTATTTGGTATTTAATCCAAAGTGTGGTAATGTTTTTTCTTGTAGTGTCTAATCTTTTTAACTAGATTTTAAGTTTCTGGAGGAATCATGGCTCCCAATTTAAATCCCAAATTATTAAGAGTTGACATCTGCCTATATTGGCCATTAACTCCCTCTCCAAATTGTAGTTCACTGAGATGAGGGGAAGAGTTGCTGCTTGGGGGTGTGAATCATATACTCTTTAGGGTCATGTTCGGTTCTAGTCACCTCTTAGACATCCTCATGAAAATGTCAAGTAATAATTTGGATATATGATGTAGCCCCTATTTGCCTTTCATGCCTTCTGCAAATAATTGGCCTCAGAATCACCTGGGAAATTTTTTCAAGTAATATACAGACCATAGGGGCTATCCAGACTTACTGACCTAAAATCTCTCTGAATGATGCTTTGGTAGGTGTTTATACACAAATTATTTATACTTAATCTCTGGCTTAGAATCATCTCAATGCTCTTGGTGACGTTTTTCTTTCTTTAAACTCCAGTTTCCTTCTCCTATGTCATTGCTAGTATTTTTTTTTCCTTTCTTGAAATGCTTTCCAGTATTTGTTATCATCCTTAAAATTCCCACTGTCCTTTCCAAGCCAAGCTCATAGTCTAGTTCTGAACCTTCCAGGGTTTATCCAGAGTGAGCCCTCTTGATTTACTTCTTCTGCACTTTTCTAGCCCTTATAACATGATCCCGGTATAGTGATGATTTGGGTACATATTCTACTCTTCGAGCTGAAATCTCTTTGTATTCAGTGATTACATCTTATACATAAAAAGTGATCAATAAAAGTGGTTTAGTTACAGACTTTCTAAAAATTGTTTTACCAAATAGAAAAGAGAATCCAATAAAGGCGGTCCTGGATGGCATATTTCAAGTCATGTATTTGTCAGAGGCAATTAAAAAAATCTCTTGATAATGCCTCATTTCTGATATTGAAGACTTCGCCAAATTACAGTCTCATGTAAAATTTTCTTATCTTGTGGCTTCCATGACACTTTAGTTCGGGTACTGTTCTAGGCACAGGAGATCCAAGCATAAAACTGCTTTTTAAAGGGAAGTTAAAGACTAATAGAGAAGACAGCAATGTGATTAAATATTAGAGCTAGTCTGCAGCTTATGTATGAGGTACAGAGGGAACATGGAAATGGGAGAGGATTTGGCCCTAGGATCTTAGATTTTTTAAAGTCCAAAACTATCTTTTCTTTCTGGCTGAATTCTAATATCATATATCCAAAGTATTACTTGACATCTTCATGAGGATGTCTAAGAGGCAACTGGAACTGAACATGACCCTAAAGAGCATATGATTCACACCTCAAGGCAGCTCCTCTTCCCCTCATCTCAGTGAACTATTTACTAAGTCTTTAAAGACAAATCATAACTGATTTCTTGTTTCCTTTCCCATATCCACTTTTAAAACACTGGCAAGTCCTTTCAGTTCTATACCTAACGTATATCCTAAGCCCCTAAAATGTGAATTTCTTTTCACCTTCATCGCTTCTATCCTAGTTCAAGCCATGAAGAGTATCCTAGTGCCCAGAATATAGTAGACTGTGATCTGCTAACTGGCTCCTATGCCCACTCTTAAATATACCCCCCTCCATGTAAGTAACCCTCCAAACAGTGGCTAGACTACTCTTGGAAAATAATCATTAACAAATCTCAACCCTGCTTGAAGAGGTTTAAGGCTTGTGGTTACACTTAGTTGTCACAGAATCTGAACCATTTTTGGCTCCTATCCTCCTGGCTAACTCCATCTGACACCACTCCAGCTAATTTTCATCCCATTTTATTAATCTCTCCCTCTCAGCCTCCAGGTCTAGTCTCTCATTTCCAGCCTTTTCTTTCCATTCTTTGAGGACATTAAACTTTTGACGTCCTAGAGTCTTTTCTCCAGCTTCCTCCAGCATGGAATGTTCAACCCCAGATTTTTCCTGACAGCTTACTTTTTAGAAAAAATATCAGCATGTCCATGATAGAACTTTACTAACCACCCGAAAGAAAGTGGCCCACCGAGAGAATATTTCTATTCTCTTCATAACCATCATCTGATATTTTCTTCTATGATTATATTTTTTCTGCTTTTCTTTACTTGAAGAAAACACCCCGAGAACAGGAATTTTCATGTCTTATTTAACACAGTATCCTTGACATCTAGAACAGGGTCTGGCACATAGTAGGTGCTTAATAAACCTTTTGATTAAATACTGTTGAATAGTCATTGGCTGAATAGATGGTGTTTGGCAGTAAACACACAAATTACCCTCTTTAGGGAATACTATGAAGTGATCTGTTGGCCCTTTCCTAATTAAGATTCCAGACTTTTAGACTCATAGACAGCAGGAGAAAACCATTAGAGTAGTCTCAGTAGTGGTCTTGTTGCCCTCAGGTCAGGGTGCTATAGAGAATGGGCTTAACCTAAAGATTTCCTGCTTATGCTCCTGCTAATGGAAGCTGTAGGGTTTGATGTAAGAATTAAGCTGGGGATAACCAGCCATAAAGCTTTTCAGAATTATTAGAGGGCTGGGAGATGGATGACGAGAGAAATGGGAAGCATTTATTACATTACTTACAAAGCACTTGGGCTATTCCAAACTCCATACACTCTACATTATGTTCAAGAAATGCAGTGTCTGCCCTCCCTACCCTTTGGATGAAAGATGGGGCCACGGTTGGCAGCAAACATATGCAGCATATTGAACTATGCGCCTTTTAAAGTTCATCAAAGAGTATGATAATGATCAAAGGGATAATAGAAATAGAAAGTAATTATGATGTTCGTGATTAGTGACTATACCAAAGAGCTTGCCAATAGCTAACAAAGGAATAGTAGCTAAAATGAAGTACTCATTTTCGTTCAATAAGAAAACACACAGACATAAGGCTTCCCTGAATGTTGAGTTCTCCTTATTTTTGCAGCAGTCATAAAATTTTAGGGCAGATCTTGTTCAGTTGGTGCTGTTCTTGAGAACCCCAAGTCATCCCCTTCCTAACTTCTTCACAGGGAGTAAGATTAGTGGAGTGAATATTCTCTACAACCAGAACATATTATTTCCTAAACTCGAACAGATATAACAAAGCGTCTTAGCATCAGGATTGTTCCTAGAAAAAGCAACAAAGGATGTTTCGTGCCAGTATAAGGTGGGGTATTTGGTTTCTGGGCAGGTCTGAATAAAGAATCTTCATCCAAAGGGCATAGCTATACAATTTTCAGCATAAGGAAAATGAATGGCCGCAATATAGGAGGTTTTGGAGTTTCCATGGCTTCAGATACTAGAAAACCTGCTACCTCCACAGTTTCCACACCTTTTCCTCAACAAAATGTTACACAGTTGTGCTGAGGACACTTGTGGCCTCTAATGGCCAGATAATGGACCACAATAAAAGTTATGGGTCCCCAGCTGGGTCGAAGCTCATAATGGTTGGCGAGACCCATTATTTCACCATTAGGATCTACAGAAAAGGGAGACAATTGTCAACCAAAAAGAAAAAAAGGCATGTCATTACATGTATTCCTCTCATTTGAGAAAATAATTCTAATTCCCTAAAGAGTGGATGGTGATTTTAATATGTGTATAAGTTTCTCTATACCTATCCTATGTGTATTTTTAGAAAGCTTTTAATGCATAAATGTATTGTCTATCATTCCAAGTTGATGGATTGTGATTATGGTTCCACACTGGATTTCAAAGTAATTAATTGCAATTTTTAGTGTTTTAAAATAAATAAATAAGAGAACAAAAATAAGAGAAAAGATAAATAATAGATATGGTTCATGTTAAATGTCTGGATGATTCCCCCCCCCTCCCCAATTCAGGTATGCTCCACAACACAAAATACTGTAGTTTTAATATCACCATATTTTCTGGGGATCTGTCTCTGCTTTAGAAAGAGTCAAGACCCTTTCAATTATAAGGGTGGTGAGTTATTATTCCAGTGTCTCAGTAATATTTCCTTAGAAATCAATAAACACATCTTTAGCCATTTCACTGTCTTGAGGGACTCTTGATATTTTAGCTGTCTTCTAGTGAATGTAATAGTGGCATGATATCAATATTCTTTTCTAAAAAAATAATGCATCTGCTTTTTTTTTCTCTTGTCTGTCTCACCTTTGGATGAAACTAGAGTCAATGTAGGGTAATCCATTATCCATTGTGTGTGTTTAGGATGGAGGAAGGGCAGCAGGGGAGATCGACATAATACACCATACTTTGTTCAATTTAGGGTCTATTGGATCTAAAATTGTCCTTCTTGAGAGACTGAGAAAATTATATATTTAAGATCCTTCCATCTTGAAGGAGAGTAAAGTCCTGATCCTAAGGTAGCTCTGCATCTTGAGGCAGTTACATATTTAGCCACAGTTAGCTGATTAGGAACGTAAAAATTTTAAATTATTTGGAAATTTAAACATCCTATTTATTTTGTTTTTCTTTTTTTTGGGGGGGGGGGTGGCTGCACTTGCAGCATATGGAAGTTCCCAGGCTAGGGGTTGAATCAGAGCTACAGCTACCGACCTACACCACAGCTACAGGAACATGGGATCTGAGATGCGTCTGTGACCTACACTACAGCTCGAGGCAATGCTTGATCCTTAATCCACAGAGTGAGGCCAGGGATCGAAACTGCGTCTTCACAGATACTGGTCGGGTTTGTAACCCGCTAGGCCACAATGGGAACTCCCTAAATAGCCTATTTAAAAACTGTATTTCTCTAGTATAAATAAATTATACAACAAAAATATTATAAGTACTTTTAATAGTTAAGCCCATACGAATCTCTCCCTTTGTGTCATATAAAAATATGAATTTATTCTCCATCATGTCCCATCACAAGTGATTACAGCAGGATCTCATCGCTTATCCATTCCAAATGCTATAGTTTGCATCTACTAACCCAAACTCCCAGTCCCTCCCATTCCCCCCCTCTCCCCTGCAACCACAAGTCTGTTTATGTATAACTGGGTCACTTTATTGTACAGCAGAAATTGACAGAACATTATAAATTAACTATAGTAAAAAATTAAAAAATATGAATTTAATTTCTTAAAGAACCTTGATATTAGTTCAAAGACATCCATAGCACTTGTGATAATTTGTGGGTTTGGTGATGTTTAACTATATTTGTTTTAATATATTTATTGACTGATGTTAAAAATACAGAACTAAAACAGATAATTCTAAATTTGTATGGGAACACAAAAGACCCTGAATAGCCAAAATGGTTTTGAGAAAAAACAAAGCTGGAGGTATCACACTCCCAGATTCAAACTATATTATAAAGCTACAGTAATCAAACAATATGATGGTGGCACAAAAACAGACATAAAGATCAATGGAACAGAATAGAGAGCCAAGAAATTTACTCAAACTTATATGGGCAATTAATCTATGACAAAGGAGGAAAGCATATACAATGAAAAAAGACGGCCTCTTCAATAAATGGTGTTGGAAAAACTGGAAAGCTATATGCAAAAGAAATAAACTGGACCACTTGCTCCCATAATGAACAAAAATGAATTAAAAATGGATTAAAGACCTGGATTAAAGACCTAAACATAAGTCCTGAAGTCATAAAACTTCTGGAAGAGAATGTGCAGTAAGCTCTTTGACATAGGTCTTAGTAATATTTTTTTGGATATTTCTCCTCAGGCAAGGAAAACAAAAGCAAAAATAAACAAATCGAACTACTTCAAATCAAAAAGCTTTTGTGCAGTGAAAGAAACTATCAATAAAACAAAAGGCCACCTACTAAATGAGAGAAGATATTTGTAAATGATATATCTAATAAGGGGTTAATATCTAAAATATGCAAAGGACTCATACAACTCAACACAGAAAACAAAAACAACTGGACTAAAAAGTGGGCAGAGGCTCTGAATAGATATTTTCCCAAAGAAGACATACACATGGCCAACAGACACATGAGAGGAAGCTCACCATCACTAATCCTCCGATAAATGCAAATCGAAGCCGCAATGAGATATCACCTCACACCTGTCAGAATGGCTATAGAAAAAAAGACAACAAATAACAAATGTTGGCAAGGATGTGGAGAAAAGGGAACCCTTGTGCTCTGGTGGTGGGGATGTAAATTGGAAAACAATATGGAGAGTCTTTGAAAAAATTAAAAATAGAACTACTACATGACCCAGCAATTCCACTCCTGGGTATTTATCCTAAGAAAACACAAACACTAATAAGAAAAAAGTGCAAGCATGTCATTAATTTTTTATTGACTATATGTTGAAATAATAATATTTTAGATACACCGGGTTAAATAAAAGATTTTATTAAAATTAATTTTATCTATATTTTAAATTTTTAAAAGCTATTACTAGAACATTTAAAATTAAATGTGTGACACATTTATGACTTACATTATATTTCTCTTGAACAGAACTATTCTGTAACTTCAGTATAAATTGGAGGTTGCTTTAGCTTTTCAGAGCAAATTTTCCATAGTCTTTCTCTGTATTAGCTATAGGCAAAGCTTATTTATGACAGAACTGAAATTGTCAGAATCCTTCACCTCCCAATTTTTAGACTTTTTCATTTTAATAATTACAAGTATAATATCACAAAAATGTTCTTCTAAATTTTCCATTGAGAGCCATATTGATAACACCTTGAAAGGATTTGGTCACATGGTATTCATGCTTTAGAAAGAATTGGTTCTTTCTTAATGCACATGTATACCTTCGGTTTCACATACTTTAAAAAACATGGTGAGTTGTCTGTCTCTACCACAAATTAAGAGTAAAATGCATAAAACTATTCTCTTCCCTGGTGAGTAAACAAGCCAAGCATACTGTCTTCCATGTTGTTTTTCTTAGCTCTAAAATCTAGATAAGATGCTATTGTAGAAAATTCCAGATGGATCAACTTGTGAAAATTTAAAACTATTCTGTATCAGATGTTTTCTGAGTTGGAAACTACAGCAATTCGATTTGATTATAAATTGAATATATTGTCATTAATTCTGAGACCATAAGGTCAATGCCTTGTTCCATGGTCCTTAAATACCTGTGGATAATCTTGTTGAGCTCAACAACATGGCTTCCTTCCCTGGCTTTGACTGTTTCATTTGTTTGGTTACTTAAATATGAGTGAAGAATTGTGAGGGAGAATTTGAGAACTTAAACATGGGTCATTGAGAATGTCTCAAAGTAATTTATTTCTGTATTTCACTTTGGAGCCCCACCCTTTCTGTCCCAGCCCCTATAAATGGGAGTGAAATTAATTCCCTGTGGGAGAAGGTGAAATGCTAAGGTCCCTCTGCCTTCCCTATAAAACCTGTTGCCAATTAATGCAGTTCCTTGGGTTAAGGCCTTGTCTGCAAGTGGCCCAGGTAAACTGTTCCTGCCAGGGAATGAACCTGCTGTCATTGGTCTTGGAGATTAAAAGCAAAGAACAGTACTGCAGCAAAAAGCAAAAGAAAACTCTCCATTTTACAATAAATTGCAAGGTACCACAAAATGTTTTCCAAGTAATATCATATCTATAGTTTTCATGAATAAAATATTGGTTTATAATACATTTGAAAAAAAGTAAATGTGATGACCAATTTAAAATTCATGCATCTCTTTTTCCACCAGAGTGATGAGGGGCTTCTGAGTAGGATGACAAGGATAGGTTATAAGGCATGTGCTGTTCTGCAGAATTGCTGTCTATTAGAGGCCATCATACCAGTAAAATTAGATTAAGGTTAAGGCAGGAGTGTAAATTTTATTAATAAGGTTTCTATATTTTAATTCAAAACCAAACACCCCATGGGCCTATTGATGCTGATCCCATTTAATCTTGTAAAAAGCTTTCCTGGCATCAAGGGATCCAGATCAGTACTGCCCTTTATTACCTAGAAAGTGAAGAATTTTCTTAAAACTTCACCTCTAGGTAGTGTAAACAGAACTACAGAATTCTGATGACTTTAAGAAAACAAATATATTCATATGATTATGCATAAACTCAAATTGAGTATATGTTATACGCAATGTATAGCTACGTGTCTAGCATAAGGATCATATATTCATCTGTTCGACAACTCCGCACTTAAAATTACTTGCATTTAAAACATTATGCTTAATTTACCAACCTGTGCTTTCCTGGATTGGTGAGGACTCAATATGTTTTGAAAGGACATTAAAAAAAAATTAAGTTGAAGACACATCACTGTTGTTCTTGGGCTTCTCACTTTGGTGGATGGCATTTCCACTTTAGGGTTGTTTTGCCATCTTCTTCCCAACTTTTGTTTATTTCAATGCTTTCTCTGCTCTCTTTGACTCTGCATTTCCTGTCTTTTTTTTTTTTTTGTCTTTTTGCTATTTCTTTGGGCCGCTCCCGTGGCATATGGAGGTTCCCAGGCTAGGGGTCGAATCGGAGCTGTAGCCACCGGCCTACGCCAGAGCCACGGCAATGCGGGATCCGAGCCGCGTCTGCAACCTACACCACAGCTCACGGCAACGCGGGATCATTAACCCGCTGAGCAAGGGCAGGGACCGAACCTGCAACCTCATGGTTCCTAGTCGGGTTCGTTAACCACTGCGCCACGAAGGGAACTCCTGCATTTCCTGTCTTACAGTCAGGGCCCTTATTGTGGTGTGTCCCAAATTTTAGTATATGTTCATTCTTGTGTGCTGCTTGCATAAGTTTTTAAGCAATTCTGTACATATATAAACACACACATATATATGTGGATTATATGTATGCATATGTATAAGTAAAGTGCCAAGGAGGATGAAGATATACATATCAAATGCTGAAATCTATTTTACAATGTTGATATAGTGAAGTGGAAAGGGTGTAAGTTTTAATGCCAGGTAAATGGAAGTGTGCTGTAATTCCTTCCCTTCTCCCTTAAAATTACCTAAAATTAGTAAAAAATCTTATCTAAAAAAATTACTCTTTCTCTCTATTATTTCTTCTACCATTTCCATCAGCAAAAAATAGGTAGTACTACCTCATATATTAAAAAAGCCCTGGTAGGTAATAGCGTCATTGTTAAAAAAAAAATCATGTATGTTTCAGACTCCATTACAAAAAGAAAACAAACAAGACGGACAAATGCCTTTGTTTTTACTCAGTGAAGGTCCTATGATGCCAAAAAATGTGTCTTATTCAGTGCTACGTACCGAGCACTTAGAATACTGCTAACAGTGGTCTAGCATCTTTAAACTTCTCAGCAAATATTTGTCAAGTGAACGAATGAATGAATGAACAATGTGAAGATCATCATAGAACAGGCTTAGTCAATGTTGGCTCTTTTTTTTTTTTTTTTTTTAAAGGGCTGCACCTGAGGCATATGGAAGTTCCCAGCCTAGGGGTCCAATTGGAGCTACAGCTGCTGGCCTACACCACAGCCGCAGCAATGCAGGATATGAGCTGTATCTGTGAACTACACCGCAGCTCATGACAATGCCGGATCCTTAACCCACTGAGTGAGGCCAGGGATTCAACCTCCAACCTCATGGTTCCTAGTCAGATTTGTTTCCGCTGCGCCACAACGGCATCTCCCAATGTTGGCTCTTATTATGTGAAACCGATATTTTTCGAGCCTGATATTTGTTATGAATGCCAAGAAGATTCAGAACAACCACACAACAAAGCTTGTCTAAAAGGATTATGTCACTGAAGTCTGGAAGCCTCGAATGTACACATTTCAGCAGTTATCTGGTTTAATGTGTCTGACATTTCTTTGAAATTTTATAGTGAAAAGTCTGCCATGAAACCTTAGAACTTTCTATTTCACTTACCTTCCTATTATTGCCTGAGCATTATATACAGTTTCTAGTTATTTCCCTAAAGCTATAGCACCTAAGAATAATAAACACAAATTTCTATAAAATTCCTGATCTAAATAGAATGTGTTCAAGTTTTACATACTATTTCAGTCTTCTTTTTGATTTAGGAAGTAAATAGCAAATGCCACCATCAACCGATAGAAATTACAGGACCCATCAATTCAGGTTTATTAATTGTAACAAATGTACTATTCTGGCAGGGAACACTGATGATGGTGAAGGCTCTGCATATGCAAGGGTAGAGGTATATGAGAAATCTCTGTGCTTTCCTCTCAATTTTTTATTGAGATATAATTGATATATAACATTGTATTAGTTTAAGGCATACAACATAGTGATTACCAATATCTATATATTGAAAATGATCATAAGTTTAGTTAAATCCAACACCTCACAGTTACAATTTTTTTTTCTTGTGATGAGAATTTTTTTTTTTTGTCTTTTTGTCTTTTTGCCTTTTCTAGGGCCACTCCTACGGCATATGGAGGTTCCCAGGCTAGGGGTTGAATCAGAGCTGTAGCCACCGGCCTATGCCAGAGCCACAGCAACGCCAGATCCAAGCTGTGTTTTCAACCTACACCACAGCTCACGGCAATGCTGGATCCTTAACCCACTGAACGAGGCCAGGGATTGAACCCAAAACCTCATGGTTCCTAGTCAGATTCGTTAACCACTGAGCCACGACAGGAACTCCATGATGAGAACTTTTAAGATCTACTCTCTTGGTAACTTTCAAAATATACTACAAACACTATTATTAACTATAGTCATCATGCTGCACATTACATACCCAGGGCTTATTTATTTTGTAACTAGAATTTTGTACCTTTTGACAAATTCCTTTCAATTTTGAAGAGATCTTAAAACTGTTCTAAAAAGTCTTTTTTTTTTTCTAAGAAAATATAGGGCACATGAGCGATTCTAGCTTAATATTTTCCAAAGTAACTTGACTTTAAAGTTTTTATCTATTTGGAACTTTAAAAGAAAAGTAAAAACGAACAATTCCTTGAGTTTGTTTTTCTGATGCAATTGCACATGTTTGGTAATTTATGATAGATAACTTCAGTGTTAATTAAATTTTAATAAAGACACACACTGTATCTAATAGCACTCCTGGTCTTATTGCATCTTCCCCAAATAAAACAAATCCACTAACACTGACCAAAGTCATCCTAAAACATGGCTTGATCACGCCATTCTACTGACCACACAACTTCAATATCTCTCCATTGCCTAGAGGATTAATGGCAAATTCCTTAGTCTATAAAAGGTCTTCTCTACACTTTGATCCCAACAAATCTTCACATCTTCATTTCTAGCTAGTCGCATGTACAAACCCAACAGCCAGGCAGAGCTGACTGGGAAGCTGCTACCTCGTTGTGTGACTTCGAGGAGGTTTTGATCCAGCTTTTTGAGCCTTAGTAATCCCATCTAGTTAATATACCTTCTCAGTGCAGTGCTGTGAGGACAAAGGTTATATCTGGGTGACACGTGGTCCCTGGCATCAGAAGGTTTCAGTACGTAGGTTAGTATTATTATTATTCCTAATCACATTTTATTATTCCAGTTTTTGTGTCTTTATGCCTTTCTTTGAAACATGGCTAAAAATTCAAGATTTTCCTGTCTTGCTGTCCTTCAAAGCCCCAAATCCTGTGTGAAGCCCTGACATCTGACTCTAGCCCAAGGTGGTTGCTTTTACTCTGAGCTTATGGTTCTCATTTTCTGTAATTCCATTGCAATCTTTCTGATAGTCTTCTCTCAGAGTTTATCTTTCCATGTAGTTATTTTATGAACAATGTTGGCTATTGAAAGAAGTCACAGTAGGGAGCTGGAAGGAAATAAATAGATGAACAAATGGACCCTAAATTGTGTCCCCTGGAGCTTCCTTAGGGGACACTGTGTTAAGGTGGGATGGGGTGAGGGAGTATCTGGAGAATATCAAGTAAGCAGGGCTTTTGGTTGCATCCTAAATTTCTACTCAGAGCAACAACCTTTCAATGATTTCTTTATTATTATTTATTAAAGCTCATCTTACAAAATGAAATGCTGGGATTCTAAGTACAAGTTCAAAAGAATTCCATTGCTAATAAAACCCTGAAAGTCATTTATCCAGTATAAACTTCTAAATTTTAATAAGGACCAAAACTTCAAAAATGATAATCGAGGTCATGCATTGAGAGGTGACATTAGAACAACAGTCTAAAACATCAACCTTAGTTTAAAGTTTGCCTGTTTATTCAACTAGGTGATCAGAGCCTTGAGGTCAGAGATCATTTCCCCCAACCCTAGCTCAGGGCTTTAATCCTAATCTTGAAGCCTACGTATAAGAGGGTGATAAGCAAAAGTATTAAAAGCTTTAGAATGAAACCACCATAATCCTATAGCCTGAAGGAACAATGATAAGAGGAAAAGAAGTAGCATGGTATGGATCAGTGTGAACCAGGGTCCATTTCATTCTGGACCTTTAAGATGTACCCTGAAATCCCTTCAGATCAGCCTGGAAATCTCACTCTCGATCCCCGCTGGCTGCCTGCAGAATCCCTCAAGCTTGCGCTTCTAGATACCACTGAGTTCTCCTCAAGTTCCTTCTGCCTATATTGACATGTAAATTCTGACTCTCATTTTTAGTCTAGTCCTTGGAATTTGAACTCCATTGTGGACTATATACCTTGTCTATGACCTTTGTGTTCCATCAAGACACTAGACTCTCAGTTTCCTTTCACCTCTAAATAAACAGGGGTTGGTGAGAGAATTCTGACTGTTGTATCTTGACCCATCCCCAGGAAGCCTGTGGCCATGTCCCCTCTCCCTTGGGTTCCACTTGCTGAGAGAGGGGAGTGCCTCAATCAGTCTGGGACACAGACTAGTTTAGGATTTGAAAACAGAGCAGATGATAACACAGAGACTGGACAAGATGCTAAAAAGTTGGGTATTGATCAAAAAGAGGACCCAAAGCAGCCTGGTATAGGGAAAGAAATCAGACAAGCTGATTTCTTTGAGTTGAATCTTGATGAGCTGGCCCTGAGATACCAAACAAGTCAATTAACCCTTCCGAGCCTTGATTCTGTCACCTTAAAGAGTTGTTTTGAGGAATAAGTGAAATAACCTGGAAAATGCCTAGAGTGTGGATGACACATGTATCTCTCGCTTCTCCATCTACTCTACTCCATCCCAAATACCTGTGAGGAGCATTTTGCAGAAGACTGGAATACCACTCCTGTTACACCTTTGTGCTGTTTGTAGCTGTTTTAAGTGTGTTTAATACATTGTATGTATTCTTTCCACATAGAATATTCAGTTGTCCTCAACACAGTTTACATATTTCTAAGTTGAAAGAGCACCCCAATAGAATATTAAAGAGAGATGCCTGAACAAGGCTGACACAAAGAATGGATTTGGGTGTGAGTCAGACCTTTTCCCATCAGTTACTATTTGTGTGACTAGAACATGCTCCATAATCCCTAGGTTTTCTTGTCTGTAAAAAGAGGGATGGCAATGCCCAAGCCATTGGGTTGCAGTTTGGCTTTAACAAAATAATGATTTCTTTCAAATAGAAAAAAATTAGTGTACTATTTCATGGATTTGTCCAGGGTAACAAGTCCAATAGATACTGGATGCAAGCTACAAATGTGAGTCATACACATAATTTAAAAATTTTGAGTAGTCATATTAAACAATTATAAAAAGGAAACATAAAATTAATTTTAATAAAATGTTTTATTTAACCCAATACATCCAAGATGTTATCATTTCAACATGTAAACAACATAAAAATTCTTAAAATGTTACACCCTTTTTTTATACTCTTAGAAATTTGATGTGTATTTTATCATTTTAGAGTAACCACGCTTCAAGTGGTCAGTAGCCATGTGTGCCTAATGTCTATCCTACTGAACTGTGAAGGTCTTAGAGGTCTTTTTATTGCCTACTTTCTAATCAACCTACTTACAACTCTGCTCTTGCCTTACTCTTAGACTAGAATGATGGTTAAAGTATATGCTTACGTTGCATATAACATTTTGTAGGCAACATTATGCTGTGTTTTCCCACAATGGAAGCAATCTGGACCAGCCTTGGCAATTGTTAGTGGTAATTCCCTTCCAGGTATGTCAGAGTAGTTCATCTGCCAAAACCATTGTTAAGGTCTCTCCCCAAGAGCTAGATTTTGGATGAGATTCTTCTATCAGTCAGTGGACCATGTAGTCTTTGGAGAAGAAGTGGAAATAACCAGTTGCATGACATAAACCTTGTTTCTTTCTAAGGCACAGAACTCTTTTCAGTAATGCCCAATTGCTGTGAATAAACTATTTTCTATGGCTGTGGCCAGTGACTAGTCAAGTCAGGCAAAGAAAGTATTCCTCAGTTTTATCAGACCCTATACTGAAACACCACTGCCCAAATAAGAGAGGCCTTTCTCTTAGAAAGTGAAAGAGTGGTTTTCAGTCCCATGAAATCCACTGACCTTGTGGAATGGCATTAATTGAGATTATGGGCACAGAGAGGTCAGCTCACAAATGGATGAATAAATGGAGCTGGATGATTATTTTGGGGAAACTTCGATTATAGGGCAAAGTAACATGTTAAGATCTTATTACTTCAACATCAGTTTATTTGAAACAGGATCTAATTCAAGGAGATTTCTTGAAAAAGAAAAGGATTATCTGAAACTTGTTTAATTCAAAACCTATCATTTAGGTTCTCTGGGTCTCATATTATGGAGATTTTTACAATAAATAAATTACATTTTCCCTACTCATTGACTATCTTTCCTAGCTCTAGAAAAGCCAATTCTCTGTCTGGTTCCAATTTCCCTTTGATCTGCTGATTCAATCCATGCTACCATCACACAGCTTGCACAGGGTCCTCCCCCTCCTTTATTTTGTGAAATTTTAATATTTATTGACCAAATTTCAGGCTCTATTTTCTTAACAGCCAGAAGCAGCATCTTAGCTCAATCATCTTTTGCTGAGAAATGTAAATTTCATGTACTTTTTTTTGGCTACTTAAGCAATTCTTCTATCCCATGCCTGTCCTTGGTTCAGAAGTCTGTGTTCATTCCCTAGGGCTATAAACATTTTAAATTCCTACAGAAATGTGACAACTGTGGGTGGCCTCCTAGATACAGAAAGTTTGGTTTTCACTCATTCCAAGACAAGGCTCTCTTTACCTGTGCTCAATCGGATAGAGATCCCAAATTACTGCCAACATAATTTTTCTTCTGCCTCCTGACCTCTTGTGGCTGAATTGCCCTCCTTATTGCTTTTGTTAATAAATCTATTTCGAGTCACTTACTTACATGTATACTGTCACAGGGACCCCAGTGTTAGTCCTATTAGCCGACCACCCAAGGCAATTCCTTGTGCAGAAATGATCTGCAATGCCCGAGGGAAAGCATCTTGTGGCAAAGTAGCTGCAGCCCCAGCCCTCCAGTCATGGTGCTCCAAGCTGCTGCCTCCGTATCCTCAGCAATGAATCCATCCATCATTGCGAAGCACTTGATTATAAGTGTGAATCAAACTAAGGAAATTCAGATCTGCGTCAAGTTTTTTCAACACATTTGATGCAAAGGAGCATTTAGCTTAGCAGCAACTCCTTGTAACATAGGGGTGGGCTGTCCCACTCCTAGTTTTGTAAGTATTCATTCTGTCGCTAATATTATATATAGAAGACTTTGTGGGGATTTTTTCCTTTTTTTCTTGATACCAAAGGGATGATGCCAATTTACTAAGGCTTGGAGTTGTTCCCCAAGAATCTCATTGAAATTAGACTTCTTTTATAATTTGGGATTAGTCACCAAGAACATCACCCAGAAAAAGAAGGTATATGTGATTCTATGCTATTCTTTTTAGTTCCTTGCTTTAGCATACTTCAGCTTCCCTGAGGAGAGTTCATTTAGTTGGTATGACTAACAAGGCCATGGGGGCCGCCAATCATCTTTGCTGTGTTTCCAGGCCACAGACTAACTCCTTAAGGGGCGCCAGTTCACAAATGTGTGCTCTTAGTCACAGGCAGGACCTGGGGAGAAAGCGTGGCCAGGTGTGGATCAGGGCAAAATCATTATAACTATTCAAAAGAATGATGCAGACATGTGTACTTGTGCAAAAAGTAGGTAAGGAACATCCTAGTTATTAATTAAGATGGTAAAATTGATTGGCTTTGTTCCAGTTATTTGCTCTTAAGCTATAACTTAATCTTTCTGAGCCTCAGTTCATCAAAGACATGACTTAGGTAACTACTGTTTACACCCTATTTTACAGACTAGTTGTAAAGAAAAGAAATAAGATAATATATGTGCAGGAGTTCCCTTTGCATCTCAGGGGTTAACCCTCCCTACTAGGATCCATAAGGATGTGGATTCAATCCCTGGCCTTGATCAGTGGGCTAAGGATCTGGTGTTGCCATGAGCTGTGGTGTAGGTTGCAGATGAGGCTCTGGTCTGGTGTTGCTGTGATTGTGTATAGGCCGGCAGCTACAGCTCCAATTTGACCCCTGGCCTGGGAACTTCCATATGCTGCAGGGGAGGCCCTAAAAAGCAAAAAAAAAAAAAAAAAAAAGATAAGATATGTGCATAATGACAGAAACCACATTATGGGATATTTAGGCTAATGGTTAAGACTGCATATTTTGGAGAAAGCCTGCCTTGTTCATACCCCAACTGTGTTTCTAGGGAGTTGCTCAAGGGAAACATCATCTAATTTTTCTTCACTAAGGTCCTTCATCTGCAAGTAAGAGTAGTGATGGTACCAAGCTCTCATGGTTGTTTTAGAGACTGAATAGGATGATACCTGTCAAGATTTTATAGCTCCACTTGGCACATTGTAAAAGCTCACTATAAAATTCAGTGGTTATTAGCTACTTTATCATCAAAACATGTTTGAAAGAGCTAACGGATTGATTTGGAGATTCTGAAGGATTGTTTGAATAGACCATAGGAAAACATTGTTTAAACCAACAATATCAACATTGATTTTATTGGCAATAAATAATTACATCAACAATCAAGCCACACTTTTGGCAATGAATGATAACAAGAAATGATTTGCCATGGTTGCATTTTAGGTTTACTTGAGACTTAGATACAGTAAAAGCTATAGATTCCCTTTAGAAGCAACATGGCTCTTAGAAGGGGGAAAAAACAGGTATCTCTGATGGTCTAGTGTTGGCTCTAAATTTTCTTAATGGGAAACTAATGTTTGGGCTTATTATACAAATATGAGTTGCCCATGTCCTAAAATTTATTCCTCCAAATCAGTGGCATTTGTTTCATTACCATTGTGGTTGCCAGTTGATACTGAGATGCATTCATTAGTTCCATGGGACAGAAATTGTACTACACCATAGTTCTTTTTGTGCAAGTCTCAGCCTGACTGTTCTGCCTTTGGAGCAGAATAATGAGATAACAGGTGGAAAATCAGTGAAAATTTTACAGAATTGGGATAGACTTTGTGTAACCACACCCAGGGTTTTGCTCATTTTATCAATTTGATTATATCTGCCGTGTTGAAAAGACATCATATCGTTCCCTACTGTGATAAAAATATGTTTAGACAGTTTCTATCAATAAAATGACCTCATTATAATGTTAGAATTCATCAAATTTGTTTAAGACCTATCGTCGTAAACTGTCTTCTCTTTTAATTTTTATACTTTTTATTTTTTTAATTAAAAAAAATTTTTTTTTTGCTTTTTAGGGCCACACCCATGGATGTGGAGGTTCCCAGGCTAGGGGTCGAATTGGAGCTGTAGCCACCGGCCTACACCACAGCCACAACAACGCGGGGATCTGAGCCACGTCTGTGACCTACACCACAGCTCACGGCAATGCTGGATCCTTAACCAACTGAGCAAGGCCAGGGATTGAACCTGAAACCTCATGGTTCCCAGTTGGATTCTTTTCTGCTGTGCCATGACAGGAACTCCTAATTTTTAAAATGTACTTTGCTCCATTTTATTCAAAATACTAGGTTTCAGCTCTACAACTCCCTTATTATAAAAATGTACAGAAGCTGTGGTAGTAACTAGTCATGGGCATTTGCATATTATTCAGTCTGTTCTTTATCTCCTGGACAAATATGTCTCACTAATATACAATCATGCTTGATTTCTTTTCTGTTAAATGATACAAGCCTATAGCATTATTCACCCCATAAGAAAAATAAAGTTACTATTTGAAAGAGAAAGATAAGACAATTTGGGTAACTTAAGCCCATCTCTCTCAATTTTTTTTTTGTTTAAAATAATAGCTCACAGGAGTTCCTGTTGTGGCTCAGTGGGTTAAAAATCAGACTAGTATCCATGAGGATGCGGGTTTGATCCCTGGCTTTGCTCAGTGGGTTAAAGGATTTGTCGTTGCTACAGCAGTGGTGTAGGCTGGCAGCTGCAGCTCCAATTGGACCCCTAGCCTGGGAACTTTCTTATGCCACAGGTGCAGCTGCAAAAAAAGCAAGCAAGCAAACAAACAAACAAACAAAAAAAGTAGTTCTCAGCTGGGGGCAATTTTGTTCCCGGAGGACATTTGGCAATGTCTGGAGGCATTTTCAATTGTCAAGACGAGGTTGTGTGTGTGTGGTGGGGGGGTGTTCTACTGGCCTCTAGTGGGTGGACCCAAAGGAAGGAGCTAAATATCCTACACTGCACAAGACAATCCTCACAACAAAGAATTATTGCAATCTGCTTCAGACTGTCAATAGTGCTGAGGTTCTGAGAAACCCTGGTCTAAAATATCCCAATGACTGTTATTGCATTAAAGCCATGATTTAGATTTGTAAATAATAAAAATATTCAGATAAGATTCCTAAATATCTACTTCCTTCTACCCCCCAAAAAACTGGACATCATTTTTAAGGCATCTTTGTCCAAGTACTTTAGACATATTGAGAAATTTTTTTTGAAATAGGATAATACAAATGAAATAGAAATATACCTATGCTCTTCCTTCAAAGTGACTTTTTAATTATGAGAATGAAACTGAAAATCTGAAATATTATTTTTATGAAGGATCCTTTCATTAACAGATAATCCAGAGAATTCTTTGTTTTAGGGCTTTTTTAAGTCATAAAGATCAGGAAACTGCAGAAAATAAACAGAATTTATGTGCTTTTTTCTTTCAAAGTGCAATGCTTCTACCTCTTTAAACAAATGCATGCTGTATAAAGACTGACAATTGAGTCCTTTTATCTGTTCTCTGAGTATTAGATCACTTGAAATTTAAGAAAATGCAAGTTACATTGACCTTAGAAAAACAGCCTATATCATAGAAAAACACACACATACAAATCCACAAAGAAACAAAACACCCTCAACCCAGACCTTTTAGGAAAAGTAGATATAGATATAGATGATACATATATATTTGCAAACCAAACATAAAATACTCTCTTAGACATTTTTCTATTGAGCATCCAAGTTGTGTTGAATGTTCCATTTCTAACTCTTAAGTCAATTTATGGGAGGGGTGTGTAAAAGCACTTTAGTGTAGAAAACCAGTGATCACAATGCATCAAAGTTAAGCGGTAGCGAGGTTATCACTCTGTGAAAAATCACATAAACATTTCACAAATAAAATATTATTCATCAGGGCAAACCCCTCTCAGGGGTCGAGAGATAACAAAGGTGTCCTGAAACCTTTTTTTTTTTTTAAGAAAAAAATAGATTTCACAACTGAGATGGAATCTGTGGTCATGTAGTAGGTAGGAGATGGCTATAATTGAGAAGAAAATTAGCAAACCTTAAATATCTGCCTCTGCAATATCATTACCCATAAACGTGCCCTTTTTCCACCCTCTTTTCCCCAAAGACTGATGTCCCATATCTGAACTGAGGGAAATGTGTGCTTTCTAACAGCTAAATCAACAAGGTTTCACATGAGTAGTGCTGTGCGGTGTGGTTGACTGATTTCATGAAAAACTAATCATGTATTCATCATTGAGATCAAACACTTCCAAAGTAATTATCATCCAAACCCAATCTGATAGGACCTGAAAAAGTGGCACTGCTGATATAATCAGAGGCTGATCAGAATAGTTCTCTTAGCTTTTGTAAACCTTGGGTTGGAAAGCACAAAACTGAAATTATATTTTATGATTAAGAAAGGTAGAGTTGGCAGGCTGTAATCAATTATTTCAATCAATCATAACAAGTTTAGCTTGCCTGGTTATTTACTGGAACATACATTTAAAAATTGACTTTTCATATGTGGTGGTCTTTGAAACATTTAAAAATATATAATAAAAGGAAAATGCAGAGGTTTTTGAATTAAAATAGGAGCCCTTTGTGTACCCACTATAAAACAGTGTTGTGTCACTCCCATAGTTTGCTTATTTTTAGCTGTTATTGTTCTTTTTGATAAGGGGCCATTATTATATTGAACTATATTTCACTACAAAATGATTGCTTTCAGAAAACTTTATTTTACCTTTATGTCTCTATCTATAAATTTATATGAAGACAACGTAGGATATTTAAATGCCTACAAAGTACTTCCACACATATTATCACAAATTCTTCTTATGTGTTAACTAATATGCATTATGTCATTTAATCTTTGGACAGCTTAATGAGCAAGATCAACTTACTGCCCCCACTTAAAAATAAGGAAACCGGAGTTCTGGTTTGGCTCAGCGATAAGGAACCTGACTAGAATCCATGAAGATGTGGGTTCAATCCCTGGCCTCGCTTAGTGGGCTAAGGATCTGGTGTTGTTGTGAGCTGAGGTACAGGTCGTAGACGTGGCTTGGATACCCAGTTGTGGCTGTGGCGTAGGCCAGCAGCTGCAGCTCAGATTCAACTCCTAGCCTGGGAACTTCCATATGCCCCTCCCCAAAAAAACCCAAGTCATAGAGAGGCTGTGTCATGTTCGAGGTCATTAATAATAAGTGGCAGAGATAGGACATGACCCCAGTCCATGAGTTTCAGACTAAAGCAGGTCCCTTGACAGTTATTCTGGAGTGCCTCTCTGGCAGCCATTTGACCATAGGGTTTGAGTATTTTAAAAAGAACTTTCTATATGCCATTGATTGAGCTATGCCATACATACACATATATATATATAATTATATAGTATTATATATATTGTAATATACATATTATATATATAAAAATCTCTACATTCAGAGTTGAGCAAAAAGAGTTAATGTAGGTCAAGGCTCTATCATTGTACCTACAAGAGCAGGGAGCTTTTTTTTTTTTTTTTGGTCTTTTTAGGGCTGCACCCACAGCATATGGAGGTTCCCAGGATAGGAGTCTAATTGGAGCTACAGCTGCTGGCCTACACCACAGCCACAGCCACAGGGGATCCGAGCCACGTCTTTGACCTACGCCACAGGTCACAGCAACGCTGGATCCTTAACCCTCTGAGTGAGGCCAGCGATCGAATCCACAACCTCATGGTTCTTAGTTGGATTCATTAACCACTAAGCCATGATGGGGACTCTAAGGGAGCTTTGTTAATTCGCTTGTCCTGGGTCCAATGGCCAGCAAACAAAACATTTATTTTATAAGTCAGTTGGACTCCAGATATATAAGCCTGAGAGGTTGCCAGAGCCACTACCACAATTACTTCCTTTTTTGTGGGTGCAAGAAGTATCACCAAACCTCAGGTAGTGGGAGACTACTCTTCCCAATCAATCATGCCACCTTCTGGAAAACAATGCATAACCCGAAGTTCAACAAATCAAGTCACATGATTTTTTTCATGATATAAGTAATTGGTTTTGTAAATCTAAATATTCACATATTGTAATTTCTAATATGTGCACCTGGTGCTCATATTTTATCCATATTTTATGAGTTTCTATTCAAGGTTCAAGATTAAATAAATTTCCTTAACCTAGAAAGTTTACTTCATTATCCATTTTTCATTTTCTTTCATTTATCATTACAGAATATGAACCAGACTCTACTCCATATTACCACATTGGTTATTTAAGTTCTTTATCAAATTCAGGAGTGTTAATTAAACATATACTATGTGCCAGATACATAGAAAATACTTACATATTTCTTATATAGTCTGGGTGTGTAGAATTGGGAGTTTTTTCTAGTAGTCAAACTCATAGCTGCAGAGAGTGAAGTAGTGGTTGTCAGGGGGTGGTGGAGGGAGAAATTGGGAGATATTGATCAGGGGTATAAAGTGTCAGTTACACAAGATGAATAAATTCTGGAGATTTGATGTACAGCATGGTATCTACAGTTAATAACATTATGTTGTGACAAATGGATTTATTTACAAAACAAAAACGGTCTCATAGATATAGAAAACAAACTTGAGCTTACCAAAGAGGAAGGCAGGGGAGGGCTAAATTGGGATGGGCTATGGGATTAATAGATATCTACCACTAGATATAAAATAGATGAACAATAAGAATTTTACTCTGTAGCACAGGGAATCATATTCAACATCTTATAATAACCTATAATGGAAAATAAACTGAAAAATATATAACCAAGGCAATTTGCTATCTACCTGTAGCTAATACAATATTGTAAATCAACTATACTTCAATAGAAAATATTATGTTGGGTACTTGAAATTTGCTAGGATATTCTCACAGCAGGCACACACACACATGCGCACACACACACAGTAACTATGTGAAGCAATGGAGATGTTTATTAGCTTGATTGTGGCAATTACTCACAATGTATATGTATACAATGTATATGTATTTCAGTTGTATACCTGAAATGTATGTAATTTTTATTTGTCAGTTATACCTCAGTAAAGATGAGCATAAAGTTATACCTCAAAGATACCTCTTAACCAAGGTGAAGTTCTACTCATTGAGGTGAGATTAAAAAGATAATTAGTTGAAAAGTTGTTCTCTTAGCAAAGACAAATATTTTTTTCTTTGTTTCATTTCTTTCAAATTTATTGATCGAGAGAAAAATCACCTATTCGCAAATCTTTGAAGAGTCACAACGGACAAATGGAAGCCTATGCATTCACTTCCAAAGTCCCTTAAACTCAAGCTGGGCTCTGTGGAATGGGGTCCATTCCACATATTTCACAGTAGGTCTCCTTTTAACCGAAAGGCATTTTTGCCTCTTCACAACATAAACCAGCTACTCAGAAAATCCCCCACTTTGGGTTGTATCATTTGTTAACAGCCGCCACCCGTGTAGCTCAAAGAGTCCATGGATTTCTCCACCAGTTAGACGGACAAACACTCTCCTTTTTCAGGCAGGACTTACACATTTGCTCCATGCTTTACAGCCCCAATCGACTTTCAGTTGATTAGAAAGTTTCTTCCTGAGACTATATAAGTATGCCTAAATGTATATTTATAGCCCTCAAAGGTAATACTAGTGTTGATTTTTTTTGATTTTGACAAACATGTTTAATGCATAGCAATAATGTTAATGTATTATTAGCCATTTAGAATATTACCCCTCAAACATTTCTGAGTATAAAATGATTGATATTAACTAGCTGAAATAATTTAAATTGCCCATTGTAGAACATATTTTTGTGTGTGTGTGTCTTTTTAGGGCCAAACCCGAGGCATATGGAAGTTTCCAGACGAGGGGTTGAATCAGAGCTATAGCTGACAACCTATGCCACAGCCACAGCAACATGGGATCCAAGCTGTGTCTGAGACCTACACTGAAGCTCATGGCAACACCGGATCCTTAACCCACTGAGTAAAGCCAGGGATCGAATCCGCATCCTCATGTATATTAGTCGGATTCATTACTGCTGAGCCATGACAGGAACTCCATGTAGAGTGTATGTTTAAAAGTGCTCTTTTCCATTTTAATTTTAGATTTTTAAGCATGACTTTTAAATTCCAGTTTTCCCCAGATATCCTTTTAGATAGCTATTTGTGGGTTTCAAAATATCTGAAAACAGTTAAGACCTTATTCAAGGTCTGAGTAGTTTCAATAGATGTGATATGGTGATTGTTACTTGACAGATCAGTACATCTAATGAGCAGCAGTAGCTGGTTTTATCTACACACATTGATTCCACCTAACCATTGTTTGATTCTCCAGCAATACACATTAATATCACGATGATGAACAGAGGGAGTCCAAAGAGAAACACTGAATGTATTTGTGACAGAGAAAGTTCAAGAAAACTTAGTCGTGTGACCATAGTCCATCTTAAAGAAAAGTTTGAGATGTACACATGTAGAAGAGTAACTTTACCTAAATTGTCCAAATGTTCAGCCTCTGAAACCAAGGCACAGTATTTTTTAACTATTTGAAAATATCTATAAAAAGGAAATAATATGTTAGATGAGAAATTTTTCAATACATGATGTCATCATTTCTCATCTAACATAGTATTTCCTTTTTATAGATAGCATTTTCAAATATTAAAAAATACAGTTCCATTATTGGAACATGGCCAGTGTATCCAGAGACATTGCAAAGTGACATTGCAGGAGACTGCTGTTTTGAACATGACTCGGTAGATCACTGCCATTTTTGTTTATCCTATGAAAGAAGAAAAGTTGGTGAACTTCTAAAGAATTCGTGGTGAAAAGTGCATGAATCAATCCATTTCAGCTGGTTTTCAGAATACTGCAGATATTTTGTATTAATTTCACCATTGCATTATTCTCATCCATTTCATCTAAAAAGTGACATTCTTCCTGCTTAATGCAATGCACTCACCAACAAGTGAAGATAAAAAGGTTGTTAGAACTCTCATCCCCTTTGTATCAAGAGATTATACACTGAGGTACATTCCAAAGGAGAAACAAGGTACAAATCTCTACAGACTGTTATGGGGATGACTGCAGCATTTATGCTGTGTACATAAGGCTTTGGAAATGTCTCATCTGCTTAATTCTTTTGAATTACAACACAAGGCTTTGACTTCTTTCAATTTGCTTTCTAGCATTTATTTTTTACTCGAAATCATTTAACATCACAGCTCTGGTTATGGTAGAATAGCTGTGTTTTCTCTGTGGTGTTCCCAAGAGTTTCCTTTCATTACAGACATCTGCATATCTGAAAACACAAGAGATTGGTCCAGGGCTGTGGGGACCAACTACAAGTAAAAATAAGACAAACAACAAGGAAAGATTTAAAATCCTCATATATCAGAAGGAATATAAGTGGTAGATTGTTCTCTAGGGTATGAGAAAAAACGCTCCAAGAAATATACATGACCACAAAAAGGGCAATGGGGGGGTGGAAAGGGGAGAATCCCATGCATTCTTGCCTTGCAAACTGGAAGAACCCTAATGCAAAACGCCAACAACAAAACAGGTTCATACTACAAAGAGAAAATACATAGAAGAAAAGGGGAAAGGTGCAGGACTGCTGAGACAAAATGGTAAAAAATATGAGTTAGCCATGAAAGAGGCTTTAAAAATATTGAGGTGCTGGGAGGTGCATAGAAGCAATAGGCAAAGAAAAACAGAGGCATCACTGTGCTTTCATCTTCTTCGAATCTCTAAGTGACGAAAAGAAAATAGCATTGAAAGGGAACTGGAGGTTTCCGCCCCGATTTTATAGAAATCATTTTCGCCTTATCAACTAATTCATTAATTTTTTAAATTATTTTTTATACTTTAAAAAAATGATATCTTAGGATTTCACTGTAAAACAAAATAGATGGAAAAATTTAAGCAAAAACAAATTTCTTCTAGCAAATGGTAAGAAAATTTCCAGCCAATGAATATTCAGCTCTAATTATCTGACCAGCCTTTTAGCTGAAGCTCTAGGGAGATTTTTACTTTCCATGGATGCCAGTTGGGGATAGTCAGATCATTCCCTTTGTGGGATAAATTAGGTTTTAGCCCATGTGAAATAGGATGTAAAGATACTTTCAAGCTTATCCATAGTGGTTTTTCAGAACTTCTCAGGGAGGGCTTTTCAGGCTGGGATCTTGTGTAACATCATTTCTGTCTGCTGGGGCTTCCTTACCCATTTATTTACTACCTTTTAAAACTGTTATCTTAATTTAAAAGCTGTCATTACAAACTGGAAAACAAGATGAATAAATCAACTCATCAACACATCTTGGCAGACAGCAGAACATCTGAAGGCCTATGTAAAATAAATAGAAACAGGGCAGTCCACATGACATTGGGAAGGATTCATTATTCTTTGGAGCTTTTGAAAAGAAATCCATGTAAATCTCACACATTCATGGTAAAAACTACATGCACTGTAGTTGGTACTCACTAGAGTAAGCCTGAACAGTTTCTACTGAATTGCTTTCCCATTCTATTTTAGCTGTGGCTTGCCAAAACACAAACCAAAACAAACACACACCAAAAGACCCACCCTGAAATATATAAATAAATATATATTTATATAAATTACATAAATTAAATGGCTTTTAGCTGCCTCTTCTTAAGCAATAGGTACCAAAGTAACTGAAGTATGACCTACTGATAGAAATTGGAAGTTGTCTTTCCAGAAGTTGATCTCTGACTTCTAAAGGTTTACATTAAGCATTACCAAGGGAAGCTTAATTCAAAACCTTCAATGTTTTTAAATCATCTACCCTCAATTCATGGTCTTTCGCTGGTGTGCATTACTTAACATCTATGATTTAGGAACAGCTTAGCTTAGTCTGCCCAGTACTGGACAGGACTGAGAGCTAGTGTTCTGATTTTACGTTTTAGGGGAGACAAAGACATTCAGACATGGGCAAGACTATGTAGAGCATTCCCTTTCAGTGTCTGATTTTTCCATTTATTTCATTTCTCTAAGAGTGGAGAAAGTGCCAGTTTTCAGGAATGCATTTTGTGGGGCAGAGGAATTTTATTTCATTAAGATTTTACATAGCTCTTGGTATCTGCAATGTGCTTTACTGTCATCTATGGGTAATTAGTCACTTAATTAGATTCTGATGGTACAAAAGCTTTTCCACTGGAGTCACTCTGCTTTCCAAATGATCATTCCTGAAAAGATGGCATATGAAACAAATTATCTTGAGTTCTTTAGTACTTATCGGAATCCGAAAAAGCTCCTTCTTGAAAATAATAATAGTTTATTTTATGACCTATAAGCATTTCAAATGATCTGGAAGTAACACAAAATAGTGCTTATTGATGGTGTGATCATAATCCATTTTTAAGGTCACAAATTGAACCCCAAACCCATTTTGTATTAGTCTTCATTTTATTTAAATCAAAGACAGTTGTAGGACACAGTGCTCCATCTAACTGTTACCTTTACCTCCATTCTCCATCTTAACTTGCTTTTTAAGTAACTATCTAGATACTTTTAAAAAACGTGACTATGTTAGATTTTTCCCCAAAAATCACTTTTATGCATTTCACAGGTGGAAAAACTGAGGCCAAGGTGGCTGAAATCCTGTACCTCCTAGTCATTTATGTGTTAAAAAAGAGGGGCTAAAATTTTAGATTCTCTGATGGCCAGTTCATAAGTGAATAAACATGGTTTTGGCCCTAAACAAAGGAAACATGTTGGGTGTCCCAACAAGGATTATGGCGGCAAGCTCCTTTTTAAAACCCTAAAAAAAAAAAAGTCTGTTTTATTAGTTTGATTTTTCAAGTCCTAAGGATAAGGATTTACACAGGAAGTAAGTAGAGCTGTACAGGTTAGAATTCAGATATTTTCTATGAATATACAACACAGAAGAGATCACAATTTCCTGAGAGTTTTCAGAGCCCAAATGAGAGAACTCACTCTTTGAATAGCCAGGTTGGCCTTATGTGTGTGCATGAGCTAGGACCCAAACATAAGAACACTGGTGCCATCACCTCTTATTCTTTTTCAACTTTTTAATTTTGAAATTCAACCACTGCTGTTGCTCTGGGAGTCAGTAGTATTTGATGCACTAGGTAGCCTGGGCTCTGCCCTGCCTGTCACAGAAGTGAAAAGTAGTTCTAATTTTCACATACCTTCCCCACACACCACCCCAACCTGCCATCTTGGTTTCCAGGACCAGCTGCTGTTTATTGTTTACCTCCTATATGCCAGCTGGTCAATGCTGAATCAACGTTCCTTAACTTTTCTGTGATCATCTGGCTTTGCCTACCCTTCTCACTTTCAGTGGGAGCCAAAGCTGGCAGGGCTGTTGATCATTCACTTGGGTTTATTCACCAAAGGACTCTTAAATTTCCCCTTAGGTAATGCTGGAGGGAAGGCTTGGTCCACTCAGGTCCTTGGAGTCACAGGAGGTGAGGCGAGGTGAGCACAGCCAAACCATCAGGCCGTATTGCTGTGGAAATTCGCATTCATCTCCCTCCCTGAGCTTCTGGTCCAGTAGGATGAGTGTGAGCCTGGAGCTGGACAGACCAGGGAATGAACCCTAATAGGTGCTGCTATGTTCTAGCTGAGTGACCTTGGGTAAGAGTCATGAACTTTCTGAGTCTCAGTTTCCTCCTTTCTAAATGAGGCTAGAATGATCTTTTTTGCAGGTGTTTGTGAGAATCAAATTAGATAATTTATGTTAGGTTCAATAACTCTTACGCTGTGAGAGCTCAGTGAAGTAGGGAGCTATTATTTTGTCCATGTTGCCCACCTCCTTTTTAGATTCTATGGTCTTTAAAGGCAGGCACCACACACATGCATTCTTTTATTCTCCAAAGTCTAGCAAGTCAGGAGCAGAATGGCTTCCCAAAGAATGTTTATTCAATGAATGCGGTTATTTACCCAGAAGAGTAGTAGCCAAAGGTTATATCCTTACTTGGCTTAAGAGCACACAAGATGCCAAGCTTTTGATGTTTATTCTAGAGAGGTTTTTCTTTTTGTTTGTTTTTGGGTTTGTACAGAAAGAGCAATTAGATGGTCATAACATGTTTTTTGTAGTGTTGCTGCTTTCTGTTGGTTGCAGAATGAGAATGTTAGTTTTCACAGATACTGTAAGCTCTGAAAATTTTGTGATCCATTGTATGTTATGGAGTGGGGCTTTGAGGATTACCCTGCTTTGTTTTGAAAGTATAAATATTTAGCAAAGAAAGAAAATGGCCGCCTTGGAGACTTCACCTTCTAGGTTTCTGAAGTAGATATCATGGAGGCAATCCCACCTTTTCGTATCATCTTCTGACGATCTCAGGAGATTGAAGCTGGGCTGGGAGCTGCAAGAGTCTACCCCAGGGTGTCATCATAGATGCTAAGGCTGAATGTAGGTGAATGTATTGGGAAAGCAAAACACACACACACACACACACACACACACACACACACACACAGAGGCATGCACAGCATCAGTTCTTTCCCACTGTCCTTAATAAGGACTCCATTATGTTTCCCTACAGTGGACAAACAGTCTCAGGGATAGTCAATATGTTACCATCATGTCAAGGAAAAGTCAAACATAATTAGCTTTATTTTGTGTGGTAGGATTGTTTATTATGTGTGTGAAAGCAAGAGAAAGGGGGGCCTGAGTAACACCTGACTAAATCTGGGAAGTTATTCAACAAGACAATGGAGAATTTAAGAATCCCGGCAAGTTGCTTCCTCTGGGCAGGTGAACATGCCCATTCTTCTGGATTCCCTCTTCCGTACATCATGTGGCTAATCGGTGTATTCCTATTTCATGGGCAGGTGTGTGAGGCTGAGCCAGCTTGCACTGGAGTGGACATCTCTCTTGTTAAGAGTTAGGTTCTTCTCTCTCTGGAGTGATGAAGTGTGCTGTGCTAGACCCCAGCTGCAGCTACACAGCCTTCAGAGATGTGCCAGTGGTGCTTGTCTATAGGACTCAGCTCTGGGAAAGCTCCAGCCTCCATCATGGCCAAGAGTGTGAGCCCAGCCTGCTCCAGTGTGGGCAGCAGCCTCCAAAAATCTGACTAGGCAGCTCCACTGTCTGGTGAAAAGCCAGCAGGTGACTGGTACCCTGCTGACCAGACAGTGCTGAGAATGCCATGGGCTCCATGGACCCTACGGAGGATGGGGCTGTGTGGCTTTGGCAAGGGGTCCTCTGGTGATCGGGGTTTGGAGGGATGACGGCACAATCACACAGACATGCTTCTTTATCACCAGCATGGTACTCAACATAGTTTTCTAAATGGGTGCTTATCATATTCAGGGTGGAAGCTCTGTGTTTGGAGACAATGAAAGATGCAAAAGTTCATTGAATGCCTTGAGGTGTCAGGCACTGTACAAGGTACTTGTGTTAGGTACACAGGGCAGAGGGGCCTCAGAGGGTCTGCTTGGGAGGGAGAGTGTTCTGGTGTATGTGGCCTCAGTCACAAGCATAGACAAGGCAACCCATAGTTTTCACATACAACAGGGGGTGTGTGAGCAGTGCTTGACTCACACGGGTTTCTATCGCAAGTGCACTCATGTGTTGATGATGAAAGATGACCCACGGCTGAGATCTCGCCATCAATCCTTGTTGAGGGGCTTGTCTCTTGTTTAAGGGTATTTAGATGTGAATTGCCAGTGGTTCCTCTAGAAAATAAAGTGACCTGGAGGAATAGTGATTCGACAGAAATTTATGGGTCGGGTTCTCATTCTGCCCTGCAGTGCATTTTGTGCTTTTGTTTCCAGCTCTACAAAATCTTCA
Source organism: Phacochoerus africanus (assembly GCF_016906955.1). NCBI lineage: Eukaryota > Metazoa > Chordata > Mammalia > Artiodactyla > Suidae > Phacochoerus > Phacochoerus africanus. The sequence continues at coordinate 50,427,536 of NC_062556.1, read as the reverse complement.
GGCGAGTTAGAATACATGGGATTTAAAAGCAGGAAATGTTATGAAATGAGGAAGGACCATGAACATCTCCACGTCACCGTGGGTGACGTGTAGCAGAGCGATAATGTATGCCAAGTGTTTAGCACAATGCTTGATACATTTTAAGTGTTCAGTAAATGCTAACTATTTAAAAAAATTGTAGGCATGAGCTTTGGACAGGCAAAAAACCTGGGCTCCAGTCCCAGCTTTGCCTTTCCCTGTCTGTGTGATCCTGGCAAGTTCCCTTTTTTGCACTGGCTTCATAATCTATAAAATGGGAATAATGTTAGTACACATTTCATGGAGGTATGACAAGGATTAAATAGATATAAAATCATGAATAAAGGGGGAAAATAACAGTATGTATCACATAATAGGGAGAGAGTCTGGAATGTTATGAGCACTTAATGAAGGGTAACTACTATGAACTATTATTAGAGACAGCTTCAGAAATCATTTGCTTAGTCCATGAGCTGCTGTTAAGAAAAGCAATCTCTTGGGGTGGTGGGGGCATCATGATACTTTCTGTGGGAATTAGCCTTCGTGGGTATGGACAGATGTAACACGGGAGTGACTAGTTTGAGACTCTTCATTGCTGGTTTGATCACAGAGAGACACACCTCTGTGTGACCGTAAGGACATATGTTGACCTTCTTGTGCCTTAAGGCATGTAGACATATGCCTTCCGTCTGGCTTCAAAAGCTCATTGCTTACATGGCCCTTTTGAAGTTGGGTGTATATTCTACAGAGTGCACAGTGTGGCCAGAGGCAAATCTGGCTCTTGTTTAAAAAGAGATAAAAGCCAGGCTAGCATATTGGTTGCTGATCACGTGAACTCAATAAAGCACCCATATGTTGTCTGTAAACCCATGTGTGCCTGCAGGTGTATATGGGTACATATATAAATTAAATATACAGATGTGTATATATGCGTACACACACATAAAGATGTATAAAATATATGTACACAAGCATATGTCCATGGTGACCATTCCCTTAAATGCAATTAGAAAAGACTTTCTAATTCTTCACTTGTCAAGAGTAGCCTATGTGTAGTAGGTTGAGAATGCAAAATACAACCATACATGGTCAAAAGCACTTTGTGGTGATCTTTCTTTAAATGCACTCAAAGTTACATGTATGAAAAGAAGGATAATTCTAAAATATTTTAAGTCTTCAGAGCACAATCCTTCATGACCTCGAAAAGCCCTAGGATTTATTTTATGCACATACACACAAAGTAAAATGCACAACTGCATTATAGGGATCTAAACCCATTTTCCCCACAAAACAAAGAACATACTGTTGCAAAAGTCAACCTTAGAGCACCAAGTCCTAGATTACATTTTCTTTAATCATTGGCTATATGGTAAAATATACACTTGGAAAGAGAAATAGTAATATTTGTATATTTTGCTTTATAAATGTCAAATATTCACATCATTTTGTAGACCAAATATTGAGTAATAGGATGTTTTTTCCACCCAGATATTTCAGTGTTTAATTTTCACCCAAGTGTACAGAGATACATCGCCTAAGGGGTGTGACAAGAAATAGATTTATTTTTTTTTCATTTTTTTTCAAGTCATAAACATTTTGTAACTATTAGGAAGTGTTCCAAAATTTTCTTTCTTTCCATATCCTTTTAAATAGATACAGGAAGAATGCAAAAGTCTGTTCTTAGAGTATGCAGAAACATATTAAGATTCTTCTTTTCAATAAAAGCACACAGAAGCTTTCTTTGTTGTCCTAGTTTCAGCCTGATTTTCATCTTAAATTTAGAAAATATGTATACCCAGCAAGCAGCTATTCGCTATTTTGCCTTTTGCTAAAATACACTTTTTGAGGCTATTTTTTCTAGTTATTCCTGCACAAACTACTTTCAGTAACTATGTTAATTTCAAATTTTGATAACTGAAAATAGCATAATGACTATGGAACCTGCACAATATTTTTTAACCCTTCATGAGAGAACCCATTGGCAGTGGGAAGTGCTCAAAGATACTGCTACCCAAAGGTTTTAGCAGAAAAATGTTCCCTTATAAAGGGCATGTGAAAGACATCACCTGTGTAATTTACTGAAGTTCAGCTTTAGAACAAGCTGTTTCTTTTATGTACAAAGCTGGCAATTCACAGGTACCAGCTGAAATATATTTTCTGTTGTTGTTGGAAGGTTTCAAAGACATAGCATTCAAAAATTTCTTAATTAGATTTAAGATTTTAGTCATACAGTGGGTTCTCTTTGTAACCAGAATGTAGTTATTTGGCAGGTGCTTTATTTAGTGATGCTTACTTCACACTGTACATAACCCGCAAAAACGAAGATGCTAGCACACCACTAGCTTTTTTTTTTTTTTTTTTTTTCTTCCCTTTTGTAAACAGAAAGCAAAGGAATCCGAAGAGATTTATGGGGAGTGGCCCAAATTGAAACCTATTTGGAAGCACTGGTCCTATTTGCACGGCTAAATATTTTTGTGTTTTATTTTGAATGAAGGAGTGCATGGCCAGATAGCTCCAAGTTTGAAACCCACATTAGGATATGTTTATATAAAAACTCAGGACACGATCAGCATTCACAGAAGGCTGCCAGCTCTGGAAGACTTGCATGCCCATGGGTCAGCCCTGGGGGACAAACTGTATATAAATACCAACTGCCAGTTCACAGTTTGTGCAAATAGAAAGTCTGTTAGGCCAAGATAACATGTATGTAGTGTGACATGGCAGTGCCTAGCTATGCCTGTGTGGACCTCAGTATTGCTGGTCCTTGACATTATTTTACTTCCCACTAAAGCAGCGTGCTATTTGCAGACAGACTGGTGAATGAACAATAACTGTAAGACATGTGGGGTAAAAAGAACTGAACAGCAGCAGTAATGCAGGGAAAGAACCAAATGAAGTTTGCATCCCTTGGATGGCCTTTGTTTCCTTGAAGCACTAATGAGAAAAGGAAGAGAGCTTTTGGCCCCAGCAGTGAAGAGTATTTGGTTCATAGTAAGTGCTCAATAAATATTTGTTGAAAAAGGGGCAAGTCCTATTGCTTCTAATTCTTTATTTTTAAAATTCTTTTCTTGAGTTTGTTCTGATGTTTTTGATTTGTTTTGTTTTTGTCTTTATTTATTTATTTATTTATTGTCTTTTCTAGGGCCACTCCCACAGCATATGGAGGTTCCCAGGCAAGGGGTCTAATTGGAGCTGTAGCTGCCGGCCTACACCAGAGCCACAGCAATGCAGGATCCGAGCCACGTCTGCGACCTACACCACAACTCGTGGCAACACCGGATCCTTGACTCACTGAGCAAGGCCAGGGATCGAACCCTCCACCTCATGGTTCCTAGTCGGATTCATTAACCACTGAGCGACATGACAACGGGAACTCCTTGCTTCTAATTCTTCTAATTCAATCTGTCCCAATCCTCTTTTGAGAGTAATTAAAATAGCCTCCCACTTGCATGTCTTAATCTCTTTAGTCCAACCTAGCCTTCTGCTATTTGCTCCCAAATGATCTTTTCAGCTGGTTACCTACTTGTCATCCTCCAAGGATTAAGAGAAATGATTTCCTAAGCATTTTTCACCCTTGGCCCACCCCCCCTTACCTTTATCCATTCCCAGCCCCACTGCCAAAAGGTCAGCCTAATCACATTCCCATGCTGTGTCTTTAGAGGCACATTGTAAAGACCAATGTCTTCCACTTGGGTATCTTTCTTCCCCTAAGGGTCATCTCTCCCTCCTAGACACTCAAAAATACTTTATGTGACTCTTTCTTAGAGGCATTTTTAACTTTCAGTTTTGTAATACAGGACTACTTGTTTCTAGTAGAGTCTTACACTTTCCCCTCCTCAGCTATTTCTTTTTTTTTTTAATTTTTAATGATTTTTATTTTTTCCATTATAGTTGATTTAGTGTTCTGTCAATTTCTACTGTAGCAAAGTGACCCAGTCATACACATATATTCATATTCTTTTCCTCATATTATCCTCCATCATGTTCCATTACAAGTGAATAGATATATTCCCTGTGCTATACAGCAGGATCTCATGGCTTACCCACTCCAAATGCTATAGTTTGCAACGATTCATCCCAAAATCCCAGTCCATTCCACTCCCTCTGCCTCCCCATTGGCAACCACAAATCTGTTCTTCTAATCCATGAGTTTTTTTCCTGTGGGAAAATTTCATTTGTGCCGTATATCAGATTCCAGATACAAGTGATATCGTATAGCATTTATCTTTCTCTTTGTGACTTATTTCACTTAGTATGAGAGTCTCTAGTTCCATCCATGTTGCTGCAAATGCTCAGCTATTTCTTTAAGGGCGGGAGTTCATAACATATTCATTTCTGTGGCCCACACAAGACTCTTTCAGAAGTTTCCTTTGTCTGTTTAGGCCAGTCACTAGTTCTTTATACTCTCATCCCATCTTGTGCTTCTGATTTGTTTCTTTAACCAAAAGTAAAATCATAGAAAATAATGGAATAATTTGCTTTTATCTCCCTTGCACAAATATAATTGCCACAAATCTTCATAGCCAGATCCCAAGTCCCTAGTACAGTGTCTTGTCCTTACAAGGCTTTCAATATACAAGTATAGAGATAGATAGGAAGATAGTAGATAGATGGATAAATAGATAAATAGATGATAGATCAGGGACAAACACACTCGCACATCAGCTTTCTAAAAGACCATGACCCAGAGAGTGGACATGGAGAACTGCCCTGTTACATTTGCCCCTGGTTTTTATATCCAGTCTCTGTGTGGTAGACATCTTTGTAGCAGTGCCTTCTTTTCTATGGTACACACCATTCCTTGACCACACCGTCTACTCCCTCTGCATAGTTATGATCTCTGAACCTCCATCTTCCATCAGGACTTCCCTTGAACTTCAGAGATTTGCCTGCTTCCTAGACGTCTTCACTAAGATGTCCCATGGCAGAGACTCGCTAGTGTTTCACAAAATCATTTCATTTCCTTCTTTTTCTTGGTTATATCTCCAGGCCACATTTCCTAGCCATTTTTGCGATTAGATGTAGCTGTATTTGCGTAGTAGGGTTTTGTTGAAAGTTATGTGCACATTTCTAGGCCTGGCCCATAAGACCTACTTTTACCTTCTATTCTCTAGCTCCCTGTCTGCTTGCTGGATGTTAAAGATCCAGCAGAGAGCTGGGTGGCCCCCAGACATGGCTGGACCATGTGGAGCAGACATGTAATATCTCTAATAATTGAGCTTGAATAAGTTAAGACATAACTCTATTTGTTAAGCTACTGAAATGTTGAAGTTGTTTGTTATAGCAATAAGCCAACCCATCTGATATACAGTTCCCCTTAAATACATCTTCTGACATCCCTGCTCTGTTAGTGCCCTTTCACCTTTGCACAGATAGAATGCTATGAGTTCCCCAAAGTATTTTCTCATCTTTTATTCCTCATCAGTCAGTATCCTGTGTCCTTTATTCCTATGCTCACTGTCTTAGTTCAGGTTATCATCCTTTCTTGATAGTCTGTGAAAGTAAGATCCTGGAGTTCCATCAGAGCTCAGCAGTAACAAACCTGACTATTATGCATGAGGACGCAGGTTTGATCCCTGGCCTCACTCAGAGGTTTAAGGATCTGGTGGTGTTGTGAGCTGTGGTGTAGGTTGCAGACGTGGCTCAGATCTACATTGCTGTGGCTGGGTGTAGTCCTGCAGCTGCAGCTCTGATTCAATCCCTAGCCTAGGAACTTCCATATGCTGCCGATGCAGCCCTCAAAAGACAACAACAACAACAACAAAAAGCAACATCCTGAAAGGTCTTCCTGCCTTCTATCTTGCCTGTCTCCAATCTATCCTCCATACTGCCCACCACTTTTCTTTTGAAAACATTGTTCTGACACTATAGCTCTCTTATATGAACATTTTTAATTCAAATTGAATTAAAATTTCTTTAGCATGTCATCCATTTAAATCACATCACAATTCATCCATTCCCTAACCATCTTTCACCTATATTTCTAATTCATACCTCAGGCTCCAAGACAAAACAAAAACAACTGCAATTTAAAAAAACACAGAAGTGGGAGTTCCCGTCGTGGCACAGTGGTTAACGAATCCGACTAGGAACCATGAGGTTGCGGGTTCGGTCCCTGGCCTTGCTCAGTGGGTTAAGGATCCGGTGTTGCCATGAGCTGCGGTATAGGTTGCAGACGCGGCTCGGATCTTGCGTTGCTGTGGCTCTGGCGTAGGCCGGTGGCTACAGTTCCGATTTGACCCCTAGCCTGGGAACCTCCATATGCCTCAGGAGCGGCCCAAGAAATAGCAAAAAAAAAAAAAGACAGAAAACAAAAACAAAAAACATAGAAGTATACTTTTCTCCTAGCAGAGTATGTTTTTTTTTCACCCTTTTGATTCTCTGCATATGATATTTATCCAGCTAGAATGCCCTTTCCTATCATTTCCTGCTTGACACAATATCATTCTTTTAATTAGGCTCAATTAAATAATCACCTTTCCTCCCTTTTCTAACCTGTCATACCGAGTTAATTGCTCTCTCCTCTGTACTTTCATGGGACTTTGACTATAACTCTCTTGTGTTTGTTCCTTTGGATTTCAATTATATCTCTGTATGTGTATCCCAATTGATTATGGGACTCTAGAGGGCAAGAAATTGGTCTTATTTATCTTTGGACACTCTGCAACTGCTTTGGTAGTGGCAATAAAGAAAGTACTCAAAAAAGCTTTGTTGAATAAATTTTTAACTATCACGTAATTCCCTACCAAAGAAAAATGTGGCCTTCTTTTTCACTGTGGGACTAGCTCAACCAGAATGGGTAACTTCTTCCCATCTTGCAATAGTGAAGATACTAAAGGTTAATCTGTTTCAATAGTAATGTTTATTGACATTTAATGAATGATTATTATGTGCTAGGCATTGTACTAAATTCTTTCTGTGCTTCATCTTGCTTAATCCTTGCAATGACTCTATGAAGTCAATATTATCATTCCATCTTAGGTACTGTATTAGCGTAAGGTGGTGTACAGTTAACAACAAATAACAGGTGTGAAAAAAGTAGCCTTCTATAGAAGCTACTGAAGAAAGTACAATCGATTTTTCCCCAAGGTGACAAACCACTTGAGAATAAGGTCTTTCTCAACTATCAAAGTGTCACATCATATGAATATACGTAGGGTAATATAGAACCTGGAAAATTTCATTTGAAATTATTTTAAGATAAAGTTTTTATTTTATCTAGATATTTATGAGGTTCTTCTCATATCTGTAGAGACCTCTAGGCGCCTAGTAAATCTCTGAACAATGATCATGCATTTTAAGGGCATTTAAAAATTCAAGTGCATTGCTTTGGGATGTCTGAGTATACTAGAAACCCTCTTAATCCTACGTTTCAGAGTAGAATTTCAAAGGTAAGAAACAGTAGGCTAGCAGGCAAGAGCTGAAGGCCACTAAAAGTCACACACATGATGTAGTTTCTGACCACATTCATTAGCAAGCTAGGTCTTTTGCATCTAAAAATTGCCCAATCTGAACTACATCAATCATGTATAATGTATATATGGTTAATGAATAATACTGTGTAATAATCACAGATAGGCAAGTAGAAACCTTTCTGCCATTCAATGGAAAACACACACACATACACACACACACACACACAAAACAACTATTGCTGTCAGCTTGATAGGCTATCACTTGTTTTAGCTCAGTGGATGAAGGCATAGTTTCTTTGAGTTAGGAACTTACAGGTGACTTGGAAGGAAGCAAATGTATATGAAGTCTGTACTGTTGGATTATTTTCTAAATCACTCCTTTGACATGCCATTCTTGCATTCAAACAATTCCACTCTCTCCTGTTAGCTGTATACCTGAACCTCTTGATTTAGTTCGCTTGCCCCCATCTCACTGTTTTCAGTCCTATCTCTCAGGACTGCTCCTGCCAACCCATCACGTCACCAACTGCCAAACTCACTCTGGGCTTCCCTGCCCTCTCACCTACTCACTACCTGTCCCAACCCTACTCATACATAACCATCCAAGTTCTAGTTCCTCCCTGGAAAATCTCCCAGATTGTACCTGTTAAAAATTCTCTCTTCTTCTTAGCTCTATGGACCCTACTGCATGCTTAGTTACCACTTTTCATCATTAGCTTCTGTATATTTCATTTCTAGAAGCATCGTCTCATCATCCTAATTATATTGTAAATTTGTGGACTTTAGGTCCCGTATCTTTGATGTCCCAGAATCCTCCATAGTAAAGGGGAAGGGAAACGTATTTACTAAATTCCTGTTTTATGCCAGGCACCATGCTAGATTCTTCATATATATTGTTTACTTAATTCTCACAACCCTGGGAATTATGTATTATTAATTCCATTTTAGAGATGAAGAAACCAAGGTTCAGAGAGTTTAGATAAATTAGAATGCTTGGCCAATGTAGTCTTTAAGATCGAATTGTAACAAAGATTCTCTTTGGCCTTCAACACTCCTGTTAACCTCAATTATGCTCACGCCGGCTACATGTGTTTTGCCCTTTTGTTTAAAATAAAAACAGTTCACATAACTTAAATCTCTGGTACCCTAAGATTCCAAGAAAATCCAGCCAATATGAAATATAGCTATAATGAAGGGGCAAAATGTATTGAATCTCTATGATTTAGTCATTTGGAAAGTGTTTTGTGATGTTTTCGTGTTGGACAATGATAATCTTCATGACACTGATGTTAAGGTATTCCAAATGTACTCATGAAGTCAATTCAAATTTTACTGCCTCCCTGATCTACAGATTCCCTCTAGCTTAGCTCTTTATACAAATTTCTCCCCACCTCAACTCCATTTGCTAGTTTCAGCTCTACTAGTCTGGGATTGGATAATGATGTTTTGAACTCTAGTAGTATTGGTGACTGAACTTTGGGGGTCCTGGACAGGCTGAATTGTCTGGAGAGTGGTGGGTGAGGCAAAATAATAAGCAGCAATGGGGACGTACTTTGTGGCAGGCCAGTAGCACTTCTGCAAATTTACAGTACCCGCCACCCCCCGCCCCCAGAATAGACAAGGGAGAGTTAAATAGAGCTGTCACCATACCCATAGCCAGAAGTTCAGGATTTGCAATTCTACAGTAATTTTTTTTTTTTTTTTGAGGAGCTCAGAAGGCAGCCCACATGCACAGTGATTTATTGTTTTATATTATCCAAATCTTAAGGACACCGATAAATTTTTAAGAGCTTGTCTATTTCCAAGGCTTGTAGAAATGATGATTCTATATTTATCTCAATATATAATTAACAATAATTTATAAGTAATGGGTTTCATGTTCTGAAGACAAATTACTGGCCTTTCTTTTCTTTCTTTTTTGTCTTATAATCGTGGTGGCTGGGGGTTGGGTTCTGCACAGTGATTTCCATGACACCCAATTTGGCATCTTCTACTGTCACAATGAGCTCATGATTTCAGGTGAGGAATAAGCAGGAGCACATGAACCCTCCAGCAAAAGAGATGAAATTTTCATCCGAATGTCCTAAAGAATAAAGATGATGGAGATAAAAACAGAAAATATATGACACGGACAAAGTTGTTTCTAACTAGAACATTTTTCAAAGTTTTCTGGGGGCATCAATTGCTCTCTGAGCAAATCGTTTAGTACAGAGACCTAGTGAGAGCATTAGCAAGCAATCCTCTCTGCCTGCAATTCGATTAGTCATGCACTTGTAGGCCGGAATTTACAGTGATTTGTATTCCAGAAGAATCCTCGTGCTGTGCTTTTCGAAGGAAAATAAAGAAAACTACTAAAACATGCACCGATGAGTGAGGATTACTTTTTCTTTTTAAATTGCTCTTATTTCTCTCTTCATTTCAAAAGGTTAATTACATAAAAACAAAGAAATATATAGACACCATGATATAAATGTTCTCAAATCTCAGAGTGCTAATATTGCTATCATGAATGTCATAAGCATATTATATGTTGTCATAAGCTATATTTATGTATTTTATGTATGTTTCATGTATATTATGTTCCATATATATTATATATTCTAGTTTAACTACTAGAGCAAAAACTTGCATACTCTTCTATCTCCAGGCATATAGGACGTTATTATTGTTATCATCATTGACTTCATTATCATTTGCACATAGTAAATTCTGTATAAGAAATTATCAATGTTTTAAAATTTAATTTAGGGGCTTTAGCAGAAAAGATGCTGTGTGTATTCAGAAAGTAAAACTTGAGAAGGATGACTAGTTATTCAGTCTAGTGAATTGTGTGTGATCTCAGTCTGTATCTGCAAAGGATGGTTTTGTTCCAGCTGTCATATTGGACCAAAGTCATTAGCAAAATCTGTGTGCAGGTGCTCTGATGGTCAAGGCTGCTACTTCTGGATTGCAGAGAACTTCACCTTTTATGTATTTTCTATTTTCCTAAATTGCTTTCTCTTTCCTCAAACATAAGACATAACTAATGCATTGGCATTTTAAAGCAAGTGATTGGCTTTATTGGCAAATAAAACCAGCCAATTGTCCCATATTATCTGGGATGCCATGTGGCTAGGAAAGTGAAATCTCTTACCAATTAGGTAGCTCCTTCTATGGGCTAGGTACCTAAGGTGCTGAGAGTTTACTTAGAAAGTGTTTATTACTATAATATTCTATAACTGCAACAATGGACATATGTACAAAGTTCAGAAACAGCAGAGAAAGATAGTCTTAATGTTTGAAGTGTATTTAAAAGTTATGTGAGAATTGTTACAATAAGAAATATATGAGAATAAAAAAATTTTGACCTAATTAAAACACATTAATTAGAACCTAACAAAGTAATACATTTGCTATTGTTGACACTTTTGTTCTCAAATTGTTTAAAAACTCTGATGAACCAGAACTTCAAATGATTATTATGCTTATTAATTAAAAAGCCAACCATTTGTTTAATGGTTAGCGATTACATTGATTGCTACATGAAGAATACTTGCACTCATATTAAAGATTTATTTTCTTTATCTTTGTCAGTTATTAAGAATTATGATTTTTTGGGGTCTTTTTTGTGTTTTCTAGGGCCGCATCCATGGCATATGGAGGTTCCCAGGCTAGGGATCAAATTGGACCTGTAGCTGCCAGCCTACGCCAGAGCTATAGTAATGCCAGATCCGAGTGAGGCCAGGGATCAAACCCACAACCTCATGGTTCTTAGTTGGATTGGTTAACCACTGAGCCACGATGGGAACTCCAATAATTATGATTTGCTTACATTTAGGAAATGTATTCTTATATAAGAATGTTGTAGGAATTCCAGGCAAAGTTTGATGAACAATTTCTACATCTCGGATATTGCTTTATATTATTCAGTGATTTGAGAATAGCTGTACAAATGGGAATGTTTATTGAGCAGGCGCTATTACATTCTAGGCACTGTACAAAGGGTTGACATCCTGCTTCTCAAGTGTGGTCCAGGGATCAACCTCACCAGCATCACCTGGGAGCTCGTTAGACAGGCAGAATCTCTGGCCCCACCCCAGACCCAGAGCATCAGAATCTGCTCTGGAACAAGCTTTCCACCTACATTTGCACATTATAGTCTGGGAAGCATTGCTTTCACATTTCATTTCTTTCTTTCTTTTTTTTTTCAGGGCCTCACCCGCGGCATATGGACGTTCGAAGGCTAGGGGTCTAATTGGAGCTGTAGCCGCCGGCCTACACCACAGCCACAGCAACGCCAGATCTGAGCCACGTCTGCTATCTACACCACAACACTGGATCCTTAACCCACTGAGTGAGGCCAGGGATCAAACCTGCAACCTCAAGGTTCCTAGTTGGATTCGTTTCCACTGTGCCACGATGGGAACTCCTCACATTTCATTTCTTTCTTTTCTTTTCTTTTTTTCTTTTTTTTTTTTTTTTTGTTGTTGTTGCTATTTCTTGGCCCGCTCCCGCGGCATATGGAGGTTCCCAGGCTAGGGGTCGAATTGGAGCTGTAGCCACCGGCCTACGCCAGAGCCACAGCAACTCGGGATCCGAGCCGCGTCTGCAACCTACACCACAGCTCACGGCAACGCCGGATCCTTAACCCACTGAGTAAGGGCAGGGACCGAACCCACCACCTCATGGTTCCTAGTCGGATTCGTTAACCACTGCGCCACGACGGGAACTCCTCATTTCATTTCTAATTCAAGTCCTGCAAGTTCAGAGAAGTCACTGTACCAGGTCACAAAGCTAGTAAGAGGAGGAGCTCTCTACTCAGATTTGGTCATGTTTCCATACAGTTACACTCTTGACTTAATTCCAAATACCTCAGTCAAATCTTTCTTGATGCCTCCTGACACAAGTGACCTTTTCTTGTTTAAATATCTCACAGCACTTTGATTGCTATACAACATGATTTATCTCAGATCATTATTGCCGGTGTCCCTGAAGACAGGAACTCTTGGCTTGCATAGCCTACTGCACCTAGCATAGCAACTGCCATATAATATGTGCTTAATGGATGCTTGAACAAATTAGTGATTGCCTTTCCCCTTTGAATAAAGTCATTGTATAGTTCACTAGGACAAGTAAATCCAGTTCAGTATATTAACAGCTGCTAATTGCTTCAAGGTAATTACTGCCCAGCTCACATTAATATTAATATTGATAATTCTTACCATGTGTATAGGACTTTAAAACTTAAAAAGTACTTTAACACCTACAACATTTAATCCTTCCTACAGTCTTATGGCATAAGGATTCTATTATCCCCATTTTACAAATAGAGAAATTCATGATTACAGAAATTAAGTGACCTACAAAAGTATTACAGGGAACATTACCGAATAGAAACTTAAAGCCAAGGTTTGTGCTCTTTCTGGTGTTTTTAAAAGCAGAAACCTGGAGTTCCTGTCATGGCACAGCGGAAATGAACCAATTCAACTAGGAACCATGAGGTTTCGGGTTCGATCCCTGGCCTTGCTCAGTGGGTTAAGGATCCAGCATTGCCGTGAGCTGTGGTGTAGGTTGCAGATGTGGCTCGGATCCTGTGTTGCTGGGGCATAGGCTAGTGGCTACACCTTCTATTAGAACCCTAGCCTGGGAAACTCCATATGCTGAAGGTGCAGCCATTAAAAAAAAAAAAAAAAAAAGGCAGAAACCTGTCTTTTTTTTAATTTATTTTTTATTTTTTTTTGTCTTTTTGCTATTTCTTTGGGCCACTCCCTCGGCATATGGAGGTTCCCAGGCTAGGGGTCGAATCGGAGCTGTAGCCACCGGCCTACGCCAGAGCCACAGCAACGCAGGATCCGAGCCGCGTCTGCAACCTACACCACAGCTCACGGCAACGCCGGATCCTTAACCCACTGAGCAAGGGCAGGGACCGAACCCGCCACCTCATGGTTCCTAGTCGGATTCCTTAACCACTGCGCCACGACGGGAACTCCCCAGAAACCTGTGTCTTATATGTGAAGTCAAGAACTATTTTCATAAACAGAGTTTGTAGTAGAAGCCCTCATGGAAAATATACATTGATCTTAGGACACTGAAATCAGAGATGTAAGAAAGGAGAAATCCACAGGATTCGGTAACTGGTTAGTCATGTGCTGGGAGAATGAGGGAGGAATAGAGTTAAAAGGGAGCTCCAGATTTGGAGCCCTGGTGCCTGGAGGTCTGATGGTGCCATTGATTCAGCAGAGATAGTCTGGGGGCCTGGGAAGAATAGCTCAGGGGAGGAGAGAAGCTGTGGCTCGTGGGGTTCTCTTTTTCCTGCTCCTGGGGTAAGAGTCCTCTATGTTATGATGGAACTTGGTCTCTGAATGATTGCATTCATCATCAGCCCTGTCACATGAGCAAGAATTAATCTTGGTTCCCTCAAGCTACTGAGACTTTGGGGCTGTTAGTAATTACAGTATAATCTCTATTCTAAGTTCCCCTGACCAGAGATGTGTAGGGAGAGCTCACTAGAGGCAGTTAATTGAGTGAGAAGCAATTCAGGTTCCTGATTTTCCACTGTGTTCTAATTTCTTTCTCTCTCCTCCTCATTAAGAGTGAGCTCTCTGCAAGTCAGATTTATCAAAACTGCAGCTGGAAACTTTGCTGGTTTCTCACTTATCCAGGCTAAGAAATTTAAGACTTTTCATCTCATTGTCGATGGCCCAGAGTAGAAAGATCTGAGATCTGGAGGTAGAAGTCCTGAGTTAGTCTTGGTTCTGCTTTTCCATAGCTGTGAAATAGGGCAAGTCACTTAGCTTGTCTGAAAACAATTTATTAATCTACCAACGGGTGAATAATTCTATGCAGCTTAGATGGTTGCTAAAAGCCAATGAGCTTCTCTGTGGGAAAGCGGTTTGTAAATTTCAATATGCCATGAGGACATAGCCATTATTAGTGTGACAGCAAAGGACAGAATTGAGTAGCTATCATTGCACATATCTACTTAAAAGTATATTACATGTTTTTAAATTAAGACATAGGGAGTTCCCATTGTGGTTCAGCAGTCACAAACCCCACTAGTATCCATGAGGATGCGGGTTCGATCCCTGGCCTCGCTCAGTGGGTTAAGGATCCAGTGTTGCCGTGAGCTGTGGTATAGATTGAAGACATGGCTTGGATCTGGCTTTGCTGTGGCTGTGGTGTAGGCCAGCTGTTACAGCCTCGATTTGACTCCTAGCCTGGGAACTTCCATATGCCACAGGTGTGGCCCTAAAAAAACCCAAAAATTAATTAATTAAATTAATACATACTTTAAAATGTTAACATCAGGAGGATGCAATATTGAGCACAAATCAGAGCTAGTGATAGTCATTTTTTTGAAAATAATGGCTCCCATTTATCGAGAACCTACTATGGTTTTACTTGTTTTGCATGGTTTCATTTCAATATAGTAATGACCCTTATTGATGCTCTGTCACTTACCTTGATATAAGAACAAATTAGACCTTTAATTTAGGAAAATAGAGTTGATTCTAATGGTGCCTGTTTTGTTATATATATACTTTTTTTACTTAAAATTTCTTTTTTTTTTTTTTGCTTTTTAGGGTTGTACCTGCAGCATACATTTATTTTTTACTTTCCCCACACATCTACATATCCACAGTTACTATATCTTTAAAATGATACTGAAAAGAAACGTGCTAGCACTCATTTCTAGTGTATGCAGCCCTTCATATCTTCAGAGTAGTTCCAAGAGTAATTTGTGGGTGGCAAGACTGAGCAGCAGAGCATCAGTGGGGACAGCTGGGAGCCCTGCTTGGGGAGCAACACTTAAGAAGCACTCACTCCCACTTTCACATCCCGAGAGCAAGCACCTCCTTAAATGTTGCCCCCTAGGCATCCATCCCCCTTTTCCTTAGTTCAGCCAAGTTGCCACCAGTATAGCCCTGCCAAAAAATTAATAGAAAAAGAATCCCCTGAAACATCCCAGTGTGTGTGTGTGTGTGTGTGTGTGTGTGTGTATGTATATATGAAACAATTTCTTTCTTGAAAAAGGATTAAAGGCTCTATAGGCTTTACACAGCACTTAGTACAATTGCAAGAGGACTTGGAACTTAAGAACATGCCACATTCTATCATAGACCAGTAGGGTTAAGACTCACTAAGAAATAGAATGACAGAAACTAGCACAAATCATAAGCCCACAGGTAAGTTTTGATCAAAGACTCAGTACAAATGAACTTTCTCTGAATGTGTCCTAGATATAGATCCCTAAGGGCCAGACAGAGTCCTTCTTTTAAAGTCTCATCATGGGATTTTCTAAGAGAAATAAGCCACCACCTCTGTTTCCCATTCCTTTCACTGTTAGACCACTGTATTATTCTGCAGGTTATAGGCAATTGTTTTCTTTCATTTTTTTCTTTCTCCATTTTTTTCTTTAGTAAGTGAGTGTTACCTCATTCATAATAAACACATTTGCAGTTAAACAGTGAATTGGCTCCAGTTTATCATGGGTTGCTTTTGGCCTCAAATGACTATTTCAACACAAGCTGCCCTGCATACATCTGTCCCTACACCTGGATTCTCCTTCAGCTTCATTTATTTTATTTAATTTTACTTTAGTCATTAGAATACTTTCCATGAGATCTACCCTCTTAACTAATTTTTAAGTGTGTAGAAAAGAGAAGTTTCTCAAAAAATTAGAAATAGAACTACCAAATGATCCAGTAATCCTAATTTTGGATATTTAGCCAAAAGAATTGAAACAGGATCTCAAGGAAATATTAACACTCCTATGTTCACTGAAACATTATTTACAACAGCCAAGATGTTGAAGCAACTTATATATCCATCAACATACAAATGGATAAAGGAAGTGTGATATATACATATGATGGAATATTATTCAGCCTTAAAGAAGAAGGAAATTCTGCCCTATGCATCACTGCAGGTAAGCCTTGAGGACATTATGCTAAGTAAAATAAGCCAGTCAGATTCTCCTTCTGTTGCCAAGGCTGAATTTCTTTTTCTCCCACCAAAAACCAATCCTTTCTCCTGTGTGCTAGGTCTCATGCCCTTTTTCCTCCTCTTGTGTAATTTGCTTTTCTCCTTCCTGCACAGTTGCTGTCAATATGCACACATGCTCTCACCCCTATTTAAAACTGTCTTTTTAGATCTCCCATTCCCTCTTCATTTGCAATTCCATTTCTATTTTATCTTTACAGCCAAACCAAGTAATTGTCTGTAGGCACTGTCTGCACTTCCTCAGTGCCCCTTCTCTCTTCTACACCCCAGCCAGGCTTCCTCTAGCCCTACTCATCATTGAAACAGCTCTCGTCAAGGTCATGATTAACCTCCATAATGCTAAGTCCAATGGACATTGGTCTCCTTTTATCTTATTCAACATCTCATTAGAATTCAGTACAGACAACTGCTCCCTTTTTCTTGAAACAATTTCTTTTGTTTCCAATATCACTCTCCTTCAATTTATGTTTGCTTGTTTCCTACGTCAGTGGCCATTCAGCTTCCATCAACTTTGCTGGCATCTCCCTCTCTATGTAACTGGATCCTGAAAGTCCTGCTCTACTCTAAGTATATTTTCTACCAGAGGTAATCACCCAGCCCATGTTTTTGAATACCAATTGCAGGCTCATGCCTCCTTATTACATAGTTTTAGCTCTGGTCTTAATTATCTATCTTAATTTCCAGAGTCCTATCTCTAACTTCCAACTTGATATTGCCATTTAAATGTCTAATAGTTTATTCACAATTTCAATGACCTACACAGCAAGACTTTTGGAATCTACCTCTAAATCCTATTTTGAATCTAGAAGCTTGGACTGGGTGGTAGCTTCTGGAGGACACTAATAGTCTTCTAAATAGTCTCATCGCTTCCATTCTTATAGCATCACACCCTTCCACTTCTGTTTTCCTGATAGAAGCCAAAGCATCTTTTGAAAATGCAAATTAGGTCATCTCCTAATTAAAACGGTTGGGTATCACTTTGGTCTCAGCTTAAATGTCACCTCCTCGCAAAGCCTTTCCCTAACACACAGTTTAAAGTAGCACTTGAGTCTCCCTGTCACATTATCCTGTGTTATTGTCATCATTACATTTACTAATAACTGATGGTTACCTGTTTACTTATGTGTAATCTCTGTGAAGATAGGGCTGTTCTGCTCATGGCCTTTGCTATAGTGCACAGTGTTTAGCACATGCTATGTGCTCCAAGGGTAATGGAACAAATAAATTTATTCAGCAACATCTGCATTAATAGGTTGTTTCTTTCTTTGGCTGTCTCCTAACAAGCAGTTCAAGGGAGATTTTTCAGGTCATTTGGAAGGTCAGATTAATCTTTTTCTCAAGTAGCTGGAGTAATTTATTTGACTGCTTCATTCACATTTAGGAAATGGTGGTGATTCACCAAGCTATAACTTATTTCATGTATACATGGAAGCCAAAAGAAGCACCATCTTTGCAATGTTCTTTATAATCATCATACATTACTTGGTATTCTTTAAAAAAATGTAGCCCATCACCATACATTGCTTGGTATTCTTAAAAACAAAAACAAAAACAAAAACAAAAAAACCCCCATGTAGCTATGAGAACTTTTGTTTTCACATGGGTTTGGACATTTTCATTTTCCATTTGCCCCCCTGAACATTTTGCGAGTGTGATATTGGTCATTCTACCCTAGATAACTTTGGGGGCATGTCATGCATAGTCTTCATCCCAGAAAGAGTTATTTCCAAATTCTCTTTTCGTAACTTCAGAGTATCTAAAACCACAAAGGGGAGTTCCTTAGTAGCGCAGTGCAAACGAATCTGACTAGGAACCGTGAGATTGCGGATTCGATCCTTGGCCTCGCTCAGTGGGTTAAGGATCCGGTGTTGCTGTGAGCTGTGGTGTAGGTTGCAGACGTGGCTCGAATCTGGCATTGCCATGGCTGTGGTGTAGGCCAGTAGCTATAGCTCCAATTAGACCCCTAGCCTGGGAACCTCCATATGCCATGGGTGTGGCCCTAAAAAGAAGAAAGCCAAAAAAAAAAAAAATAAAAAAATAAAACCACAAAGGACAATGGCCTCATCTGGCTTTCAGTGCCTATAAACTTACTGGAAGAAGGCTTCTCTACAAGTATACAGCAACAACTCAGTTTCAAACTGGGCCTCCAACCACTTTGGTTTTGTATTTACTGGGTCAACATGGAGGAGATAACATTTATGTCCTTACCCCCAGGGAGGGATGCTCTTGTCATATCCCTTATTACATATCCGATGATTTCCCCTCAGCCCTCCGACAAGTGGCTGACTTTAAGAGCGTTTCCGAGGAGCTCTCTCACCTTCAGAGAAGCTTCGTCTTCTCAAGGTCTAGCCTAAGATTCCTCTCCAGCACAATTAGAGTTTAAACCCAGCTCCAGTGAATGCCGCGTCTTTATTACTGTTTAGAGTAACTGTTTGGCAGGAGACGCAGGCATAATCCATCTTTGTCTTCCCCCAGCTAATAACCCAGGGGGTAGTAGGTCAGGCACGCGTTAACATTTGCTGCTGCTACATTTGTCTGTGCTGTATAAACTCCTTGCACGGGCCTGGCCCCCATTGTTTTCAGAACCTTGACTCTCCTTACCATTCTCATCATCCAAATTTATTTAAGGATGAAACTATTAGAAACACAATTGGTGAATTAATGTCATAGGGACTGCTGCTGGCAGCTCATCAATTTTTGATATGCCACTCAGACAAATGAAACATAAGCCACCCAGAACAAGGGGACCTTTTGACACTTCAAAGGAAACCCCTATGGGTGGTTTCCTCTTGAAGCCACACTAAACTGGCTCAATCTCCTCAGCTGGAAGCTGCCAATGTCTCATTAACCCCTAAAAAGGCCCGGCATGAGCTTTTCTTTTCAGCTATAATTATGCCATGCGCTCCTGTTATGCTGCACTGAATCGCAACACTGTCACCCGCACATTATAAACATCCACCCTAATTGAAAAGCAGATTAGACTCTTGTGTTAATTAGCCCAAAAGCCCGCCCACTTGCATGCATTATGATTGCCTCTTAAATACTGAGGATGTTGAAATCCCTCAGAAAGACAAGGCAGACTTAATTGCAATAACCTGCAAATTAAGTTTAATTTACTTTAAATTTACCGGTTTAGCAGGCTCATTTGATGGTGTTAATGTTCTAGCAAATTAATTATCTGAATTACTCATGCCTGGTGGAGTTTTGCAGCAGAATACATTGTACAGTGGCCTATTAATAACAGACAAACAGGACAGGATTAATGAGAAGATTATGCTGGAGTTCTTTAAAAAAAAAAAAGGATCTTGCATGAATTCAAATATAATCACCAAAGTGCAAATACAGACACAGAATATAAACAAACTGAGATTTATTACACTCTATGTTGTGCCATCCAGGAGAAACAGTAAAACATGACCGGTGAAGTATCAGATAGCAAGAGCCTTATTCTCTGTGTTCCTGTGGCATCTTCCTCACTGCAAACTGTTTCCTATTGGGGAGCACAGGTGAGTTCCATCCAAGGCAGTGGACGCAGAGATGGAACTAGGAGATCGGTTAGAAATAGCCGCCCTCCAGTTAATTCTGTCGCCCTCTCAGTAGTTTATAGAGCATTAGGATGCTCTCTGGAACCTACTTGTTACCATCCTCTTTGGCCACATCAGGCTGCTCTGAATGATAAATAATCTAAAACAGTGATGATCTTGCTGCCACTCTTAGCTTTGTCCCGGCTGCATGTAGGAAATTTGGGGAGGGGACTATTTCGAAGGATGTGACTGCAAAGGGTGGAGGGACGTGTACAGCATCACCACCTTCTGAGAATCTTCCAGATTCACCCCTTTCTGAGCATAGGAAGTGAATCTTATTCCTTCTGCATCCCCAGGTCCTAAGACAGAGCCTGGAACACAGTCGGGGCTTAAAAACATTAAAATTTTTTTTTGAATGGATAAAACATAAAACTAGCTTAGTGACATTTTTGGATGGAGAGTTTACTCAGCTTGGAGAATAGTGCTGGGTGTCACTCCTAGCAAATACGGAATTTCTCTGAAACTCACATGCCAGTGCTTCTGTTGTTACAGTTAGGCTTTCTCCATTTGGTTCGGAAGAGACCCATACAACAGGCTTTCTCTCCGCCATCCACAGCAGAGAGAAATAGCCTCTGGGTGTCAAGCTAATAATCTTTGACTGGCTCCGACTGAATATGGCCATGCAGTGATTGACCTCAACATGCCAGATTATTGATTGGGCTGGAGATGCCTAAGCCATCATTTTCTTGGAGCAGTCACCGCTTTTGTCTTGATCCCGTCCACAGCTGTCACACTGTGGTGAGCCATTGAAAGAGCCCACATTTGCATCCTTTATGCATTTATGCTTCTCTGCTTAAAATAAAAATGCCACCACTTGAAAGAGAGGCTGAACCGTTGATTCTGGTTTTTAAAAAATTATCTCATTAAAAGCCAAGGATTTGGGTTTAGTTGGGAGTGGAGGTGGGGAGACATGCTGAATATGTAAACTTGCTTTATGGGGCGTTTTTAATTTGGGGGAAAAATAATGAGAATAAAAATTGTTTCAATATGTTTTCTGTATTGTGTCAATATATCACACGGCTCCTTTCTGGAGTCACATTTGCTGTGAGGGTGGTTGGGTTTTTTGTGGGTTTTGTTGTTGTTCTCTGTTGAATTACAATTTGCAGCAGTAAATGAAACTGGCACGAAAGCAGGTGTTATTAAAACTGGGCAGGAAAAGGACAATAACAACATAATTCCACTTTAAAGGCCGATATGTGTATGGTTGAAACGACTCTGTTTGGACCCCGTAGGGAATAGAAAATACACCATAAAGAAAATGGATTTCAGTGACACATAAACAAAAGGCAAATGACTAATATATTTACATATAACATGTGGTGTATTCATTGCACACCATGGTGACAGAATTGTTTATTTCATTCATAATTTATACAGCAAAATCTTATTAAATGTGTAACTAGTTTGCCAGATGATAATATACGTAGGAGATTAGGCTTCTATTATAGAATTGTCATTAACAACAAAAGATTTTCATTTGTGAGTTAATTTTTTCCCAGTCCATTCTTTTCGGCAGCGTATGCTCTGAATGGAAGCCTGCCTCTCTTCAATTGTGGTGGCACTATGGGAAGAAAAAGGTAGTCAGAGATTTCTGGAGAAGGGTGTCCACTGGCCAAAATAAGACTCCTCTTCTGCTATTCCCTAGATTATCAGTCTTTAGAAAATAGAAAGGATAATTGAGGGATGCTATGAACTTCAAGGTGATTTCTGAGATCCCAGAAAAATTCTTCTCTAGCAAACAAAACTCTATCAAAGGCCAGAAACAGCAGAATTTGAGACCTGATAGGGATTTCTTCAAAGACTAAAGGGTCCTGTGAAGAAATGTTGTAAACAAAGTGAGTTCACCGTGCTTCTTCTTTTTTTTTTTTTTAATTTTTTATTTTTCTGATGGGCCATCGGGCTAGAGGCGTTAAGGAAGTTCCAGATACTAAGGGTGCATGCCCTTTTACAGATGATAATCTTTCTCAGGATATGAACTGGCAGGAGTTATTTTTTTCTTCCAACACCTCAGTGTGTTCATCATTTCCTGTGTGACACAAAAGTACTCTGTTCTTGTTTTCATTATTTATTTTCAGAATAAGAAAAGACTCCCCCTCCCCATTTGGAAATTTCCTTCATGCAGTGTTATTTAATGAGGATTAAACCATTTCTGTATGTTCTAGTGACTCTAATTCCAAGCCCGGAGAGGGGTGATTGGGAGGGGCAGTGGGGTGGTTGGGGCCTGGGAGGGGGATGGAAGTGAGGTGGCAGAGAAATGCTTTTAAACAATAAAATGTATTTTACTTTCAAGCCTTGAGCTGTCAGGTTTCATTCCAAATAATGTATCCTGACAGTTCAGAGCCACTCTTAAAAACTGGGTGAAGCTTTTGCAGTTGCAAACTAGTGTGATAAAACATGAAAATACTTTATTCAGGTAAAGTAGAAATAGCTGTTCAGCCTGGTTAAGTTACACAGAAACCTTTTTCTCTCTAAATTAATGTACTGTGCAAATATCTTGCCTGTGACACCCTAGTTGTCCACTTAATAAAAGGCCTTCCAGTGAGAACCGTGCCTTAGTGCATCAAGGCATTAGTGAGTGCTCTGAACCTAGAGCCAGATAAACGTGTACATTCAAAGCAAACATGTGAGGAAGTAGATCTGTGTTGCCAATAACAAGTGGAAAATGCAAAGAATGCATATTTGTTCAGTCTCTACTCTTGGGCTGGGGAAAGACAAAGAACTACTGTTTTATTTTTTGTACATTTTTCCATTCATTAGTTCCATAATTGCTCAAGAGGGGAGGAGACAACTCAAGAACACCTTCCTTTGGGTGTCAGAGAGTGTCAAAATAACAGCAGCAACAACAAAGGCAGGGTTTTTTTTTTTAATGCTAATTTATTTTATTTTTAATTACTCAAATGAATTTATCACATCTGTAGTTAGTTGTATAATGATCATCACAATCTGATTTCACAGGATTTCCATCCCATAGCCCAAGCACATCTCCCCACCTCCGAAAATGTCTCCTCCAGAGACCATAAGTTTTTCAATGTCTGTGAGTCAGCATCTGTTCTACAAAGAAGTTGTCTGTCCTTTTTTTCAGATTCCACATGTCAGTGAAAGCATTTGATGTTGGTGTCTCATTCTATGGCTGACTTCACTTAGCACGATAATTTCTACGTCCATCCATGTTGCTAAAAATGCCGGTATTTCGTTCTTTTTAACGGCTAATATTCCATTGTGTATATGTACCAAGTCTTCTTGATCCACTCCTCTGTCGATGGACATTTAGGTTGTTTCCATGTTTTGGCTATTGTAAATAGTGCTGTAATGAACATCGGAGTACATGTGTCTTTGCCAGTCTCGGTTTTCTCTGGATAGATGCCCAGGAGTGGGATTGATGGATCAAATGGTAGCTCTATGTTTAGTTTTCTGAGGACTCTCCATACTGCTTTCCACAGTGGTTGCACCAATTTACAATCCCACCAATGGTGTACTAGGGTTCCTTTTTCTCTACACCCTCTCCAGCACTTATTGTTCATATACATTTTGATGATGGCCACTCTGGCTGATGTAAGGTGGTACCTCAGAGTGGTTGTGATTTGCATCTCTCTAATACTGAGTGATGTTGAACATCTTTTCATGTGCTTTTTGGCCATCTGTATGTCTTCTTTGGAGAACTGTCTGTTTAGATGTTCTGCCCATTTTTTGATGGGTTTTTTTGTTTTTTTGGTATGGAGCTGCAGAAGTTGTTTATAAATTTTGGCGATGAATCCCTTGTCAGTTGATTCACTTGCAAAGATTTTCTCCCATTCTTTGGATTGTCTTTTTGTGTTGTTTAGGGTTTGCTTTGCTGTGCAGAAACTTTTAAGTTTGATTAGGTCCCATTTGTTTATTTTGTTTTTATTGTCAATATTTTAAGAGGTGGAACTGAGAAGATGTTGCTGTCATTTATGTCAGAGAGTGTTTGGCCTATAAGAGTTTTATAAGTATCTTGTCTTATATCTAGGTCTTTAATCCATTTAGGGTTTATTTTTGTGTATGGTGTTAGGGAGTGTTCTAACTTCATCTTTTTCCATATGGCTGTCCAGTTTTCCCAGCACCACTTATTGAACAAGCTGTCCTTTCTCCATTGTATATCGTTGCCTCCTTTGTCATAGATTAGTTGGCTGTAGGTGCGTGGGTTTAAATCTGGGCTTTCTATCCTGTTCCACTGATCTGTATGTCTTTGTGCCAGTACCATACGGTTTTGATGATTGTTTCTTTGTAGTAGAGTCTGAAGTCCGGGAGCCTGATGCCTCCAGCTCCATGTTTCTTTTTCAGGATGTCTTTGGCTAGTCTGGGTCTTTTGCGCTTCCAAACAAACTTTAAAATATTTTGTTCAAGTTCTGTGAAAGATGTCCTTGGTAATTTGATAGGGATTGCATTGTAATGTATTGTTGGATGTGCTTTGCTAGTATTCTGTAGATTGCTTTGGGTAGTATAGTCATTTGGATAATATGAACTCTTCCAATCCAAGAGCATGGTATGTCTTTCCATCTATTTGTGTCATCTTTGATTTTTTTCATCAGTGTCTTATAGTTTTCAGAGTACAGGTCTTTTGTCTCTTTAGGTAGGTTTACTCCTAGGTATTTTATTCTTTTGGATGTGACGGTAAACGGGATTGCTTCCCTAATTTCTCTTTCTGATCTTTCATTGCTAGTGTATAGAAATGCCATCAATTTCTGTGTATTAATTTTGTATTCTGCGACTTTGCCAAATTCGTGGATGAGCTCTAACAGTTTTCTGGTAGAGTTTTTAGGATTCTCTAGGTATAGTATGATGTCATCTGCAAATAGTGATAGTTCTACTTCTTCCTTTCCAATTTGGATTCCTTTTATCTCTTTTACTCCTCTGATTGCCATGGCTAGGACTTCCAAAACTGTGTTGAAGAGTAGTGGCGAGAGCGGACATCCTTGTCTTGTTCCTGATCTCAGCGGGAATTCTTTCAGCTTTTCACCATTGAGAATGATGTTTGCTGTGGGTTTGTCATATATGGCCTTTATCATGTTGAGGTAGGTTCCCTCTCTGCCCACTTTCTGAAGGGTTTTTACCAGAAATGGATGTTGGATTTTGTCAAAGGCTTTTTCCACGTCTATTGAGAGGATCATATGGTTTTTATTCTTCAGTTTGTTAATGTGGTGTATCACACTGATGGATTTGCGGACATTGAAGAACCCTTACATCCCTGGGATAAGTCCCACTTGATCACGATGTACCATCCTTTTTAATGTATTGTTGGATGTGCTTTGCTAGTATTTTGTTGAGGATTTTTGCATCTGTGTTCATCATGAAATTGGCCTGTAGTTTTCTTTTTGTGTGGTATCTTTGTCTGGTTTTGGTATCAGGGTGATGGTGGCCTCATAGAATAAGTTTGGGAGTATCCCTTCCTCTGCAATTGTATGGAATAATTTCAGAAGGATAGGTATTAGCTCGTCTCTAAATGTTGGATAGAATTCACCTGTGAAGCCACCTGGTCCTGGACTTTTGTTTGTTGGAAGTTTTTTTTTGTCTTTTTTTTTTGTCTTTTTTGTTGTTGTTGTTGTTGTTGCTATTTCTTGGGCCGCTCCCACGGCATATGGAGGTTCCCAGGCTAGGGGTCGAATCGGAGCTGCAGCCACCAGCCCACGCCACAGCCACAGCAACACGGGATCCGAGCCACGTCTGCAACCTACACCACAGCTCACGGCAACGCCGGATCCTTAACCCACTGAGCAAGGCCAGGGACCGAACTCGCAACCTCATGGTTCCTAGTCGGATTCGTTAACCACTGCGCCACGACGGGAACTCCTGTTGGAAGTTTTTTAATCACAGTTTCAATTTCAGTTCTTGTGATGGGTCCATTCATCTTTTCTATTTCATCTTGGTTTAGTCTTGGAAGATTGTACTTTTCTAAGACTTTGTCCATTTCTTCTAGGTTTTCCATTTTATTGGCATATAGTTGCATATAGTAGTCTCTTATGATCCTTTGTATTTCTGCGATGTCCGTTGTTACTTCTTTTTTTTTTTCATTTCTAATTTCATTGATTTGAGTCCTCTGTCCTTTTTCTTTGATACTCTGGCTAGGGATTTATCAATTTTGGTGATCTTTTCAAAGAACCAGCTTTTCATTTCATTGATCTATTCTATAGATTTCTTTGTTTCTATTTCATTGATTTCTGCTCTGATCTTTATGGTTTCTTTCCTTCTACTAACTTTAGGTCTTGTCTGTTCTTTTCTCTTGAGCTGCTTTAGATGTAAAGTTAGCTTGTTTATTTGAGATTTTTCTTGTTTCCTGAGGTCAGCTTGTATTGCTACAAACTTTCCTCTTAGAACGGCTTTTGCTGCATCCCATAGATTTTGGAGTGTCGTATTGTTGTTATTTGCTGCTAGGTATTTTTTAATTTTCTCTTTGATTTCTTCAGTGATCCATTGGTTGTTTAGTAGCATGTTGTTGAGTCTCCACGTGTTGGTGTTTTTTTACGTTTTTTTCTTGTCATTGACTTCCAGTCATATAGTGTGGTGGTTGGAAAAGATGCTCACTATGATTTCAATTTTCTTAAAGTTACTGAGGTTTGATTTGTAGCCCAGGTTGTGATCAATCTTAGAGAATGTTCCATGTGCCCTTGAGAAGAATGTGTATTCTGCTGCTTTTGGATGGAATGTCCTATAAATATCTATTAAGTCCATCTGGTTTAATGCTTCATTCAGGGCCTGTATTTCCTTATTGATTTTCTGTCTGGTAGATCTGTCCATTGCTGTAAGTGGGGTGTTAAAGTCCCCCACTATGATTGTGTTATTGTCTATTTGTCCTTTTAAGGTTGTTAGCAGTTGCCTTATATATTGTGGTGAACCTATGTTGGGTGCGTAGATATTTAAAATTGTTATATCTTCTTCTTGGATTGATCCTTTGATCATTATGTAATGTCCTCCTTTGTCCCTTAAAATATTCTTCATTTTAAAGTCTATTCTGTCTTTTGATCCCCGTTTGCATGGAATATGTTCTTCCATCCTCTCACTTTCAATTTGTATGTGTCCCTAGAGGTGAAGTGGGTCTCTTGAAGACAGCATATATATGGGTCTTGTTTTTGTATCCATTCAGCCAGTCTACGTCTTTTGGTTGGGATGTTTAGTCCATTAACATTTAAGGTAATTATTGATATGTATGTTCTTATTGCCATTTTGTTAATTGCTTTGGATTTGTTTTTGTTGCTCTTTTTTCTTTCCTTCTTCTCTTGTTCTTTTATGCCTATAGAAGTTCCTTTAGTATTTTTTGTAAGGCTGATTTAGTGTTGCTGAATTCTCTCAGCTTTTGCTTATCTGTGAAGGTTTTGATTTCTCCTTCAAATCTGAATGAGAGCCTTGCTGGGTAGAGTAATCTTGGTTGGAGGTTTTTTCCTTTCATCACTGTTAAGTATATCATGCCACTCCCTTCTAGCCTGCAGAGTTTCTGCTGAAAAATCTGCCAATAACCTTATCAGGGTTCCCTTGTATGTTATTTGTTTCTTTTCCCTAGCTGTTTTCAAGATTTTCTCTTTGTCTTTAATTTTGGTCAGTTTGATTAATATGTGTCTTGGTGTATTCCTCCTTGGGTTTATTTTATATGGTACTCGTGCTTCCTGGATTTGAGTGAGTGGTTCCTTTCCCACGTTAGGGAAGTTTTCGGTTATTATCTCTTGGAATATTTTTTCTGGCTCCTTCTCTCTCTCTTCTCCTTCTGGCACCCCTATAATACAGATGTTGGTGCGGTTCACGTTGTCCCAGAGTTCTCTGAGACTCTCTTCATTTCTTTTCATTTTTCTCTTTTCTGTTCCGCATTCGTAATTTCTACAAATCTGTCCTCCACCTCGCTTGTTCATTCTTCTGCCTCCTGTATTCTGCTGTTAGCTGCTTCTAGTGAAGTTTTTATTTCAGTGATTGTATTTTGCATCTCTTCTTGTTGAAGTTTTATATCTTGTATCTCTGCTCAGTGTTTCCTGTAAGTTATCCATCTTTGCGTCCAGTTTATTTCCAATGTCTTAACATCATCTTCAGCATTAACAGTCTAAAGTCTTTTTCCTGGAGGCTGGGAATCTCCTCATTGCTTAGCTGATTTTCTGGGCTTTTTCCTTTCTCCCTCATCTGAGTTATAGTTCTCTGTCTTTTCATCTTTATAGGTTTTTGGTGTGGTGACCTTTTTACAGATAGTAGAGTTGTAGCCTCTCTTACTTCTGATGTCTGCCCCGCCTGTGGCTAAAGTTGGTATGGAGGCTTGCTGTAGGCTTCCTGATGGGAGGGGCTGATGCCTGCCCACTGGTAGGTGGAGCTGATTCCTATCCCTCTGGTGGGTGGAGCTTTGTCTCTGGATGGGATTGGAGGCAGCTGTGTGCCTGAGGGGTCTTTAGGTAGCCTGTTTACTGAGGGGTGGGGCTGTGATCCCACCTGGATGGTTGTTTGCCCTGGGGCTTCTCAGTGCTGACTGAAGGGTGGGGCCAGATTTTCCCAAAATGGTCACCTCCAGAGAAAGGCTTTTAATGTCCTTCCCTCACAACAAGCCATGTTCACCCCTGTTTTCCCAGGATGTCCTCAAAGAACTGCAGTCAGGTTTGACCCAGATTCCTATGGAGACTTTGCTTTGCCCTGGGACCCAGTGCACACGAAAGTCTGTGCGTGCCTTTTAAGAATGGGGTCTCCATTTCCCCCAGTCCTGTGGAGCTCCTGCACACAAGCCCCGCTGGCCTTCAATGCTAGATGCTCCAGGGGCTCTTTTTCCCAGTGCCAGATCCCTACACATGAGAGTTTGATGTGGGGCTCAGAACTCTCACTCCTGTGGGTGAGTCTCTGTTAACCAGTTACTTTCCAGTCTGTGGAGCTTCCCAGCCAGGAGGTATGGGGTTCTTTATATTACAAAATCGCCCCTCCTACCTCTTGATGTGGCCTCCTCTTTTTCTTCTGGAGTAGGATATCTTTTTTAAGGTTTCTGGTCCATTTGGGTGAAGAATGCTCAGTCTTTACTTGTGAATGTTGTTGTTTTTATGAGAGAAGTTGAACTCTAGTCCTTCTATTCTGCCATCTCAACCATTAAACAAGACATTTAACCACAGTGGCAGTTCTGTGACCTTTGAATCGAGAGTATATTTTGATATCCTCCTTAGCTCCTCTTTCCTAAAAGTCTTGGTTCTAACGATCCAGTTCTTTACAGGGTAGTATCCTGGGAAACACAGCAATTGTATTCATCTCTGTATCCCTTGCTTAGCTTTGCAAGTGTCTCCTGGCTTCGAGCAGAGTTGCTTCTAGATCGAGGCCAGCAAGTGCCAATGAAGGCAGTTTAAAAAAAAAATAGAATAATGCTATTTTCTTCGATTGAGGCTCAATGTGGCCAGTAGTAGGATAAGACAGCTAAAGTGAGTCTAGGTTCAATTAACGGATGTATGGAGTCTAGAGTCTAGGAGGGGATATTACTGCTCAGACCACATCTGGACTATTGTGCTTAATCCTGGGCCTGAGAGACCCAAATAAATGAGCTACTATTTAGAGAAGAGTGAAAGGGGTGGTAGTAAAATATGAAATGGTTACATGAGTTAAGAATTCAGGGAACAGGAGAAAGTCCTCATTCAGATTAAGTTCTAGCAGAAGATGCATGATCACCTGAAGGTTTTGAAGAGGCTGTATGATAACATTTTTTTTCCTCCTCACTGAATAACTGTAATTCCAGTAGTAATACTAGTAATACTAATACTATTACTACTAATAATACTGTTCCAAGTTTTCAAATTTCTTCTTGCAAATATAATTTTCTTTAGTAACCCAATACCTTCAGGAGAAATTATTGTAATCTGTGCTTCACAAATGAGCAAGTGGACTCAAAGTAACTAAGTTCTTTGCTCAGGGGGTTACAGATAATACAGAAAAGTCTTGGGCTTCCAAGATTACTGACTCCAAATCACAATGGGTAGTTGTACCCGATTATCTATGGGATTCTTTTAATTTTTTAATTTTTTATTATTTTTTATTATTAGTTTGTCTTTCTGTCCTTTTAGGGCCGCACCCTTGGCATATGGAGGTTCCCAGGCTAGAGGTCTAATCAGAGCTGTTGTCGCCGGCCTGTGCCAGAGCCACAGCAACACCAGATCCGAGCCTTGTCTGCAACCTACACCACAGCTCACAGCAATGCTGAATCCTTAACCTACTGAATGATGCCAGGGATTGAACCTGCAACCTCATGGTTCCTAATCAGATTCATTTCCGCTGCGCCACAATGGGAACTTCTGGGTTTCTTTTTAATCTTCAGGTTTTTTTTGCTTTTAATAAACTTAGAGGTTTAGGAAAGTGCTCTTCTTATTCATCCATTTATTCAGGTAAACTCTTATTACTAAATGTCAAAAACTGGGAAGGTACTGAGGCTTGCAATATGAATAAAGACAGCCATTTCTATTGAGGATCTTGCCTTGTGAAGGGGAACCAAGGAAGTAGATTATTGGAATGTCACATGACTGGAAGGGACACTACAGGAAAAGCTAAGAGAGAAAGTTAAAGTCATGTCATGAAGGATGAAAAGAGAAAGATGAAAAAATAGGGTGTAGGAGCTGGAGGGTACTTTGGGCATAATTCCTTAAAAGTCCTTGGGTTTTGTATTCAGTGTATTTATTTGTGCCTTAAAAGGGCAATCAAATCCTCCCAGTTTCCCCAGGACTTTCTTGGTTCTATCAATAAAAGCTCCCTGCCCCCACAGAACCTCTCCATCTGAGAAAACCTTATCTTAGAAGGTTAATGCTGGTTAGACGAGGTAGAGGTACAAAGCATATGGAGGGGTCCAAAGAGAAGTCGGCTTTGATAGTATGAGGAATAAAACGTGGCCCCAATACACTTGCTATTGCTAAAATAATCGTTTTGGTTTAATATTTTCCTTTATTGTCATAAGAGCTAAATGCTAGGTGACTTCTAAATACTCAGTTGGTCCCAATAGAAATAAAGAAAAATACAAACCTAATTGATCTTTTGTTTTTGTTTTTTATCTATTTTATTTATTTATTTATTTTTATTTATTTATGTTTTCTTTCTAGGGCCACACCTGCTGCATATGGGAGGTCCCAAGCTAGGGGTCAAATGGGAGCTGCAGCTGCTAGCTACACCACAGCCACAGTAATGCCAGATCCGAGCCACATCTGCAAACTATGCTGCAGCTTGAAGCAATGCCAGATCCTTAACCCACTGAGCGAGGCCAGGGATCACACTCACATCCTCCTAGGTACCAATCAGGTTCTTAAGCCACTGAACCACAATGGGAACTCATGTTTTTGTTTTTTAATAAATTTTTTTAGATTATAGGTGACTTACAATTGTTATCGTAAACCTGATTGATCTTAAGATGGTAAGTGCAATAGTACTAGCCACATTTGACATTTATCACAAGTTTCTAGTACCACCTAAGACATGAATTATCTTTCTGGCAAATAGATAATATAGACAGCATGTTGGGAGCTACAGTAAAACACATCTATTATTTGGGACTATAAAAAGTGGCCACGTTATAAAAATTAAGGTAAACAAAGAGGCATAGAAGGATATCTGTGAAAGAATCCTGCTCTAAAAGATGCTTAAGAACATGTGAGATTTGGGAAATATCCAAGCCCTATTAAGGTGATTAGAAGGCATATTCAAGTCTGAAATGTAGGTTTGCTAAAGAATAGTAGGCTGATTAATAGTCAAGTATGGGAAATCCGGAAAGATGATATTAATACATCACTATGTCTCTGGGGTCTCAGTGGAGGAGGTGCATAGTCCAGCTAATCTATGTTCTTAATGGCAATACTGTAACAGCCCTTCCACATACACCAACTACCAACTTAACTCTTCTGTGACTTCACATAGTTATTTGACTTTCCATGAACATTTTCCATGGGAAATTGACAGCCACTTATACTAGACTGTAAGCTCTAGGAGTGCAGGAAATGTGTCTGTCTTGTGTACTTTTGTATCTGTGTGTCTAGGACGGGATGGGACAAAATGGAGCTTAATATTGATTGAATGAAATGGATATAACTTTTTATTTTATGATCCCTCTTTTATGCATTTGATGAGCATTGATCTTTGAATAATTAAAGATCTTGAGCTTGGAGTTCTGTAGACTAGAATGCTGTGGGCTGAGCTGTATTCTACCCCCTACCCCCTCCCACGGTTTGTATGTTGAAGTCCTAATCCCCTTCAGAATGTGACTGCATTCTTTTTATTCTTTTTATTTTTTTGGCCTCACTAGTGGCATATGAAAGTTCCCGGACCAGTGACTGAACCCATACCACAGCTGATACCAGAGCCACAGCAGTGACAATGCCAGATCCTCAACCCACCAAGCCACCAGCGCACTCCAAAATGTGACTTCACTTAAAGATAAGATCTCTAGGAGTTCCTGCTGTGGCTCAGTAGGTTAAGAACCTGACATAGTGTCCTTGAGGATGCTGGTTCGGTCCCTGGCCTCACTCAGTGGGTTAAGGATTCAGTGTTGCTGCAAGCTGCAGTACAGATTGCAGATGTGGCTTGGATCCAGTGTCACTGTGGCTATGGTGTAGGCCTGCAGCTGCAGCACCCATCAACCACTAGCCTGAGGACTTCCATATGCCATAGGTGTGGCTGTTAAAAAAAAAAAAAAAAGATCTTTAGAGAGGACAGGTAATTAATTGAGTTAAAATGAGTTACTTGGGTGGGTCCTACTCCAATATGACTGGTATCTTTATAAGGAAGGAGATTGGGACACAAACTGCACAAAGGGAAGGCCATGTGAGGACACAGGGAGAAGGGGGCCAGCTACAAGCCAAGGAGAGAGGCTTCAGAAGGAACCAACAAGTCAACATCTTGATCTTGGCCTTCTAGGTGCCAGAGGTGTGAGAAAATAATTTTCCGTTGTTTAAGACACACAGTCTATGATACTTTGTTATGACAGTCCTAGTAGACTAAAACACAAGGCCAGGTTGGCCATGTGGGAGGGTGGGCCGTATGGCCTCTTTCTTTGACATAGCCATTCAGTCTGGAGTAAATGATGGTTAAAGGAAGGTAGTATTAGATTTATTTTTCAGATAACCACATTAAATCTCTAAGAGCCCAGAAGTTAAATTAATTTCAATCATGAATGAACAACTTATATGGTGCTACTGTCTTTTAAAAGTTTGTTACTTAGAATATTATTCCTGGAAGATCAATGGAGAAAAGAATTCTAAGATCAAATAGGTTTGGAAACATTGCATACAATTTCTTCCCCTTAACTGTCACACAGCTTATTCATATGCTAAGGACTTTGTGACACTATATTTAAGAAAAACTGTTTAATTTTATTAAATCCAGTATTTACCAAATGTTTTGACCAGATAATTTATTCTCCTATAACAAACATCTCATAAAATCTAGTACAATGACTATTCCATTGAAAGTAGTTCAACAAAAACTCATCTATTAGCATCACCAATCTGCACTGCTGAATAGAAATCAAATACCATGGTAGTCAAAAGTTACTAATTTTCTATTATAAAATAAATAAGTCCTGAGGAAGTAATGAACAGCAGAGTGACTATAGTTAACAATATTGTATGGTAATTTGAAAGCTGCCAAGAGAGTAGACCTTAGAAGTTTATTATCACACACACACAAAAATTATAACTCTATTTGGTTAACACCTATGTTAACTAGACTTATTGTGGTAATTATTTCACAATACACATATACATCAGATCATTATGTTATACACCTAAAATTAATACAATGTTATATGTCAATTATATCTCAACTTAAGGAAAAAAAATAATGAATGGTAGATAAAAATTCTGTTTTCATAATAAAGTACCAACATTATTATTAGTCCATGGGAATATTGGCCTCAGTGTCTCTCAAATAAATTGATGACATATGGGTTTCCCTCCAGCCAGACTGCCCTGCCATATTTGTCCTCTTGGTCATATTTCAAAGTGCTTCTCAAATTTCATCTTCTTTGTACAGTCTTTCTTGATTCTTTCTCCTCCCCTGCACCCCTTCCCCCTTCCATGAGACATAATCGATCACAGTCCTCCTAGACTGGGAGACTTAAGGTCAAGGTGCGTGTCACACTCATCTTCTATCTTTGGCTCAAGCGAAGTGTCTGATACATGGTGAGTGCCCAGGGAAGGGGGACACAATGAGTCATTTCCTAGTTTTGTGACCAACTTTTGGTGCTGTATTCTTTGGCCACCTTACCTGGCCTACATTTTTAAACATATTAAACTCATATGATAAAAGTTTTTTCTCAATAGAATGTTCTAGAAAAAAGGACCAACACCTTTAAAATACTAAAATCAGAAAGCAGTATTAAGCATCAGTTGAAACAAGTGATGGCCACTTTTTGAATAACAATAGCTCCCATGTATTACACACCTATGGTGAGCCAGATCTGTGCTGAGTGCATTGCACACACTATTTCTACATAGTAATGACTCCTGTTTGTTCTCTGTTGCCTCCACATCCAAACAAAAGCAGAGGCACTATCAAAAACACAAGCCAAGCTGACTGTTCTTGTGGGGGGAATTGTGAGGAAATAGATGGTGAGAAAGAATAATTTTCTCTTGCCCATCTTCTTCCTCTGCCTATAATTGAACAATCTCTATCTGAGACCTCCCAGGTGAACAAGATGAATACACTGCCCTGTTTTCCACAGAAGGGAAAAACTTGGCTTATGTATCACTAGCCTGTGTAAATGCATGAGAAGAAAAAAAAAATATGGGGGGAAACAGGTAAATCTTCCCCATTTATTTGTTTTCTCATGTACTCATTAACTCGGTTATTGAAGATGAGTAAGACATGGTCCTTCTTCTCTGGGAACTCTCAGCCAAGTGGGAGAGACAGGCTTTCACCACACACTACAGGATAAGTTCCATCTCGGAAAAGTGAACTCTGTGCTGTTCAAGTCCAGAGGAGAGCGTCTTCATCCAGGAATGTGTATCGCCTTCAGTAGTTTTCAGCTCCACAGAACTCCCTGCCATATCCTTCCTGGGGCTATGGTCATCCTGTTTCTTTCTTTCTCTCATTCCTAAAATCCAACTGAGTCTTATCAGTCCTATCCCGAAAATTCAACGCCAGTTAGCCTATTACATTCTAGCTCTACTGCCACCACCCTGGGCCAAGTTGCCACTGTGTCTTGCCTGGACCACCACTAACTTTTCCATCTGTACCCATCCTTGACCCCCTGAAGACCATTTCCCATACAGTAGCTACAGTGACTTTTTCAATTGCAAGTCATATTTTTAGATGTCTTTGCTTAAAAATTCTCCATTGCCTTACTAAGCACACTTAGAATAAAATTTATATCCTTTATCAAGACCTGCGAGGTCCCTTTGATCTGTTTCCTACCTAACTCTCAGATGTTATCTGTATGTTCACTTTTTTGTCTTTGTGCCTTGAGCACACTTGGTCTTGCTTTAGGGCTTAAATGTTTATAGTTGCTTCTGTCTGAAAATTCTTTTCGCAGGTTCTTTGCCCTAAAGCTTCCCCTTCTCAAATATTAGCTCCACAGATAGATAGGACTTGCTGAAATTAGTGTTTTCTCAGTACTTCTTTCATTCCCCTTGATATATATAATCACGGCCCTTATCAGTATCTGAAATTATTTTCTTGTTCATGTTTTCCTCTATGAGTAGGCATGTTCCATGAGGGCAAGGATTTTACTGTTTAACTTAGTACATGCAGTATCCTCAGTACCTTAAACTGTGTCTGGCGCATAGTAAAAGCTAATTTAAAAATTTCTGGAGTTCCCGTCGTAGCGCAGTGGTTAACGAATCCGACTAGGAACCATGAGGTTGCGGGTTCGGTCCCTGCCCTTGCTCAGTGGGTTAAGGATCCGGCGTTGTCGTGAGCTGTGGTGTAGGTTGCAGACGCGGCTCGGATCCCGCGTTGCTGTGGCTCTGGCGTAGGCCGGTGGCTACAGCTCCGATTCAACCCCTAGCCTGGGAATCTCCATATGCCGCGGGAGCAGCCCAAAGAAATAGCAAAAAAATAAATAAATAAATAAATAAATAAATAAAATAAAAATTTCTGAAGGCATGAAAGAACGAAGAGCATCCTCATGACTCTTAGAAGACTGTGACCAGTAGAAATTAATGATCACTCCTAGAATGAAGGGCAAAAGAATGTCTGAAATCCACTACCTGAATTTCCCTTAGGAATCTCTAAATATTAAAGCAAAGGTCTACACACTCTTCAATAAATGATAGTTATAGTCAAGAAAAAAGTTTATTCAGGGATTTCCCGTAGTACTGCCACTAAATCCCCTCCCTCGAGATAGCATGAGATAGAAAGAGGTGAAAGTAGCTTCTAATTAAGTCCTCTGGGTACTGCAGAAATAAAGTCCTCTTGGGATGGTTCAACATAGTCAAAATTTGGAATCCATTCTATTCTAGAATTAATAATAGAATGAAACTCGAATAGAATGGAGTGGAAGACCTGCTGAATCCAGGGGTAAAAAGAAGTTAGAGGGAATGGGACGTGGAAGCCAGGGAGACATCGCACCAGTGAAAGAGGAAAAATGTCAGTTCTTGTACTTTATCTGTGAGCCAACCTCTCTGGGAAACTACGACCCTCCATTCCACTGGGGAATACGTATCTGGTGTCAGCTTTATGTGACAGAATCCTCCCTCTACTGGATTCAATGGGAAAATCATGTCAAGGTGTTTTTTTAAGTTACAGAACAAGAAAAGACCACACACTGTCATTGATCCATGGTAGATTTTCATGGCAGAGGAAATAGTTGGGGGATCCAGCACATTCTATGATAAGACATGAAGGGCATGTTTAAGAATCTGGCGTAAAAGCACTTAGAAGAATTTTGGCATTCGATAAACATTCACTTTCTTTTTTCCCCTTCCCTCCTCCATTCTTCCCCTTTCAATCTAGAATGAAGTATAGCAAAGATGAGCAGTCAACAAAATGTATATATTAAAGTTTATAGATAAAATAAAAACTATTTCTTCTAAAATTCATATGGACAAAATATGGATTTCCTTTGCAATAGTTTTCAAATAAAGAGGATATATTTGAACATGCTCAAAGTTAGTATCTTTTTACTTTGTAACATAATTCATCTTATGATTAAAAACAACAATCATGATTATAATAAATAACTTATCATTATCCAATATTTTCCCAATAACCATAAGAACTGCAATATCTCTAGTGTTTAGAACAATGCTTGGCACATAGCAGGTGCTAAGTAAATATTTCGTTGAAGGCATAAAGGGCTTAAGAGCTTCCTCTTTATTCTTGGCAGAATCTGGCTGGTGGAGAGAAAGTTGGAGTGATTGCTCCTGGAAGGATGAGCAAAAGAATGCCTGAAATCCACTGTCTGTACCACTAGTTCATTATCATTATCATTGTTGTTACTATTATTATTATTTCTTTAAATGTGCCGCATTTGCTAAGCATATTATACTTTTGGAATTTTAACCCAGCAAGACTCTATGGGGCTGTGACAGATGCCCTTTGAGTCCTTCATCTGCCTCTTGTTTACAAAAGACTTTAGCCTTGTAGGCTCTCCCCAAGTTCCAAACAATAAATCTAATCAGAGTAGTGAACAAGTGCAGAAACAAAGAAAAACACTCAAGGAAGACAAAATAATAATAGTTTAGCCATGGAACAAAGTCAACAACCTTTAGTTTCTCCTCAAGGGCAATAAATTATATTCTGAGCCACATCCTTTAAGCTGTTTTGCAGATACTAAACCCCCAACAAAGCAGAAGTAACCTGTATGCTGCCAACAAGTACATAGACCCCAGAGTTGTTGGAAGGTTGATGGTAGCTCCTGAATATCTCACCACCAACCAGTCAGAAGACTGTCCATGAGCTGATCACACATCCTACAACCCTCTCCCTCACTCTGGCTTTAACAGTCTTCCCCTGAAAGCCTTCGGGGGATTAGGGTCCTTTAAGCCAGCTGTCTGGACTCCTTGTTTGGTGCCCTGCAATAAGTGTTACACTTTCCTTCACTACAACCTCATGTCAGTAGATTGGCTTTACTGTGTGTGGGAGAGAGGACTCGAGTTTGGTTCACTAACAGAAATACTTTTACATACATTGCATGAAATCTCACCGTCCCTTCGCAAGGCAGGATTTTGTTTATTTCTTTTCTTTCTTATTTTATTGCTAGGAAAATTACAGCACCATGTGTTTAAATAACTTGCCTTCTCCTTCACCCAATTGTGCCTGACTCAAGTTTA
This sequence comes from Phacochoerus africanus, assembly GCF_016906955.1. Classification (NCBI taxonomy): domain Eukaryota; kingdom Metazoa; phylum Chordata; class Mammalia; order Artiodactyla; family Suidae; genus Phacochoerus; species Phacochoerus africanus. The sequence goes on along the minus strand of NC_062556.1, from coordinate 50,389,337 downwards.
AAGTCATGATTTTCTGACTCTAATCAAGCAGGCCACCTAAGGGTAACATGTGTTTCAAAGAGAGGAGGAATAGGCTGCAAAAGTCAAAATCTGGGGAGGAAAGTTAAAAAGCCACTGCTAAGATTTTTAAATAGTGCTGATGAAGAACAGCAATAAAATCTGGAATTATTATCTCTGGAGAAGTGAAGGCTGAGGCGAATCCTTAATGATGGCATTAAAGGACGATATGTGATTATTATAACAGTATGATAGATCGTAAAGAAAAATGAAGATGTTTCCATCTTTTCTGGGTACGGAATTAGAATGAAACAGCTAGAGTCAGAGGCTACAAATATATTAAATCAGCAGTTCTGGCCATGGCTTTAGAGAGGAGGAGAATGTACTCCAGGGAAGCTTAGAAGGAAAGTTAGGGAGCTGATGTAATGGTGGAGGCCTTATCACCCCGAGATCCCCTGAGAGCCCCTGAATCCATCTTTCTCCTGGCCCCAACCCAGGAGAATCACTGGCTGGTTAGAGTCCCTTTAACTCACCAGTCATGGCTTGGCTCACGAAATCCAGACTTATCAGAGATTTGACAGTGTACTAACCCAGAAAACGGTTCATCTCCACAAGTGCTTACTATTGGGCACTGAGGCCACAAAGGATGACAACGTGATATGGGAAGAGACAAGTCAACTACCCGTGTGCCTGACACAATGAAGACTCAAGCTAAGTATCCTGGCATTCCATAAAGGTTCATTTGTCTACACTAGTTGCTGGCCATCTGGATTCTGTAAATGCGATAAAGCTAGGCTTTCTCCTGTTCCCTGAACCATCACAAACTCACCAAAGTTTATCAAGAACTCTTTTGGTTTATATTTTTGCCAGAGTTACTGTCTCAAAACACATGTCTGGTAATGTCCTCCTCACATCAGGGAATGGGACATAGCTATAGAAAACACAATAGAAATCTCAGGTGTCTTGCTTGGCATTCATGGCCCTTTGGAATCAGGCTCTAATCCGTTCCACACATCCTGATTTTAGTGGTGTTAGAAAGCCTTGGCACAGACATCAAACAGGATTCATTTTATTTCTCCTGTGCCTGGTTCAGGCTCTGACACAAAGCAGGTACCCACTTCATGTTCCCTGAATGAATGGATATGTGAGAGACACGGGGAAGTTACCCAACCATGTCTTTCCTCAATGCCGCCAATGCACTGCATGCACTGCATTTTCTACCTGGGAAGTCTTGCCCTCTGTTTCCAATTTCATTTTCATTTATGATAGCCCTAGCTATTCATAGTCCAGATCGTGACTTTCCTAGATATTGGAATTCACCCTCTCCTCTGTTTTCTGAATTCTCCTTGTGGATACTGATTTTATGGTACTTCTTCACTCTGTCCTGAAGGACAGCTTCTGGTGTGCACATCATTTCTATCCCATAGAATGAAACCTGCGTGATAGGAGCAATATTTCACTAAACTTTGCATCATCTGTAATATTTTGAGCATGAAAGGGTCCAAGTAAATTTCATTTAGCCAGAATCTCCTCAATCTGCATTTACCTTCTGTATTCCCCCAACTTACCATTTCAATTCTTCATTTTCCTCAATTCACCCCTCACTGTCCTGTTTTAATGGGTAACCCCTTACTCACACCCCAAAAGTGTCTCCTGCCTCCTCATCAGATCCTTTAACCTCTCCTACAAGCCTCGGCTCAGGCCCTCCTCTCTTTTTGGGCTACAACTCCTCTGCACTTTCCCATGTTATGAGCAAGCACTTGAGCAATGACAATGACTGTTTTAGAGTCACAGAGAAGACTGAGAAATCAATACAGAGATGGTGGTCCTTTGGCTCTTGGAATGAGAATAAATGACCTATAAATCATGGAGGAAGATTATGCCTCTCTAAGGAGAACTGCTTTCTACTTGGCTTCTGCCACATTTCTGAGCTCAACTCTCCTTTGAGGAGGACCTCACAAGCCTTCTTTACCACCAGCTCTGCCCCAAAGTCTCCATGTATCTCCAGGTGATAAATGAGAAGGAGTTGTAGGTTCATTGTTTGATGCCCAAGAAGAGGCTGTGGCAGGAGTGGTGTGAGGAGTGGTTTGGAGAATGGGGCAGAGTCAAGGTGTGGTCCAGGCAGAGGGGAATGAAGGCAGCCAGGAGATGGAGAGCAGGGGAGGGGGTGGTCTGGGATGCCCCCTGCTCCTCTGCGATGAGACGGTAAAGAAGAAACAGTGAAGATGATCCGAGTTCATTTAGATCTGTGTTTTCCCATCCTGGCCAGCTCAACTTTCCTTTCCCCTCACCGTATCCGTAGTTCTTCCTTTCCTTAAACTCTTGTAAGATATTCTTCCCCTTTTTCACTTTCACTTGCTTACCCATCTGGATGTTTTTCTGCCAGGACCTGGGTTTCTCAACTTTTCAGCTTTTTGGCCCAAGTCTCTCTGAGTCATAGCTCTGTCTAAGGTAGACTTATATCCTGAGCTGTTTCTGTTCCTGGTGGGAGATGGGAGAGGCATGCGGCTGGAGGGACCCCTGGAACCTTCTTCCCCCTCCTAACACTATCTTAAGGAGGACTGCCACCAGGAATGGCGTTCTCCAGTGCTCAGTCGTCCATCCTGGACAAAGCAGGCTAATGACCTGAGGCTGCCTTTCAGAAACGATCTGCAGGGCTAAAGCAGCCACCACAGAGATAGAAAAAGAGAAACAGCCACAGAAGAGGAGTGTAGAGAAGTGCCCACCCATTGTTTTAAAGCTGAGGCTCGAGATGGAGAGGAAACTTCCTTATGATTAGCCAGGATCCCAAAATGTCCAAATTTTTTGATACGAAATTGAAGGACCATGATGCTGGTCCTTCTCTCTCAAGAACCCTCCCACCAACTGAGCTAACAAAAGACTGTTTCTTCAGCAGACATACAGATGAGCAGTCCCAGTTAACTACACCAAAAAACTAACCAAAAGGGTCCCTTAATTTTTCATTCTTTTAACTCACTAATCTACTGGTTAATTTCTGTGTGTTCATGCAATTAGCATGTGCCTGGAATACAGGATCGTGCTAAGGTATGGAAACAGGGGCTGTTTAAGAGTGGAATGAGTCATGCCAATTTATACAGATATGTTTGCAGATATCAAAATTGTATGACAGCCCGAACCTTAAGTTATTCCACCCTTCCTAATAAAACCTTACTTTGCAAGAAGAGGAGAATGGCATTATTTTAATGGGATCTATACTTCTCTAAATGTCTATAAATCAAGGGCCATTTAAGAGGAGAAAAGCATCTTCCCCAAATTCTATGCATCAGAAAGGCTTCACAGTCAAGCGGAGCTTTCAGGAGGAACTCCTTCTTTGAACTATTGTTGGAGGCTTGAGCAACCAAATTTTATAATCTGGATCATAGGATAACCACAGATTGAGGAGTACTAGCTTCAGTAGACCCCTCTATATATGACTTTCTCCCCTTCCTCCATGGAAATCCTCATGAATTTGCACATGAAGAACTGGCAAGAATTAATAGGCAAGAATGGACAGCTGCATGCGTCCTGGCATGCTCTGCTTTGAACAAGCCAACTACATTGATTGGAGAGTTGTAGGAGTCAGAAGTTCTCTTGTTCTCTTGGAATGACTTCCCACTACTTGGCTCTTTACCTACCTCTTGCCCATCGTTTAAAGTTGGGCTCTCTCTTACTTGCTCCCGAGGGGCCTCCTCTGATAATTCATCTCATGATCACCCTTCCTTTCCTAAGCCTGCACTGCCCACACTGTCCTCATTAATAATCTTTGGCATCTCATCTACACCTCATTATTTGGCCACATTGTGTTGCTTTCTAGAAGTTTCATGAGCTGAAATTCCTTGTTCTTAACTGGACTGATTGTTCCTTTAGGGCAATGTCTGTGACTCATTATTTTATGTCCTCCATTTTCAGGAACTTAGAGTTGGAAATCAGTTAACATGTAACTAGTTGAATCAAATCCTATACTGTTGTGGGCATCTCCTAGAGATATCTTTCTTTGTAAGACAATATTTAAAAAAATAGAGCCTTTTGATTAAAGATACTTTTAAAGAGCCCTGTAAAATGCTAAACAAACTCAAGACTTTGTCTTAGTTTTAAACATAAAGAAATGGAATAAAGTCTAGTGTTGGCATTGAACTCATTGACCCTCTTTTGCATTTTCTTTTTGACATGGAGATATGTTAATAATAACAGCACTAGATGACTTTCATCTGTAATATCTTACGCTAAGTGCTTTACATTCTTCCTATTAGTCCTTTGGGATGGGTACTGTTATCATGTTCATTACTTGAATAAAGAAACTGGGATTTAGGAAGGGTACCCAGCAAAGATTTCCATCCACTTATTTAAAGGCGGAACCAAGTTTTGAACTGAAGTCTATCTGAGGCCAGATCCCAGCAGTTTATCACTGATCTTTACAGCCTTCCTTCTGTGACTAGGTGAATTCTTGCGTTTATTCCTCTTGAAAAAATAAGTTGAACTCTCTCAAGCACTACAAATGGATGCTAAGTCCAGGATGATGGCATTTACCATGGATTTGTACCCTTCCAAAGTACTGTAATAGTCACGTTTTCATTCAGTTCTGCTGCCATGCCAAAACCTGGTCCTTCCAGGCTTTATGATTTTTGGAATAGGCCAGGTTACAGGGCACTATGATAGGATGCTCTAAAATGGAAATCTAGCCTGTTCAGTACATGAAGACTTTTTTTTTTTTTTTTACTTTTGATACATGCAGCTGTAAGCCATACATTTTATGGAAAGACAATGAAAAGGACAGTCAATTTCCCTTTAGCTTTGACCACTAGAGATTCAGAGACTTTTTTCTTAGGGGATCTGTGATATGATACAATGTCTTGCATCTCTGGGTCATTAGCACTAAATTCAATCCAGGATAATAATGGCCACAACTATTCTGTGACTATCTAATGCTTTATGGGAATGAATTTATATTCTGGTAGATTCCAGGAATATATGTACAGAACATTCTAATATCTATAACTTCTTAGAAGGAATTTTTCTTAAAAAGTATATTAACAGGAGTTGGCCGTTATATCAGAAATGATTTCTTCAAGGCTTTACTGGAATTATGGAAGAAAGCTTGAATTTCTTCTACAGACATGGAAAATGGACCCTCTTATTGTAATAGCAAAAGGCAGTGCTGAATTCACTTGGCAAACATCATGAATAAAGAGGGCCACATATATATCTAGATGTTTAGCTTGAGAAACAGGCTCTCTTTCTCTCCCTCCCTCTATCTATGGGTCTTCTGGAATTGCTCAAGAAAGAATAACTGATAAGAACCGTCTGTAGTTAACAAGAGGACCATTTAGCTACTAAAGAAGTGATATAGTATAAGAGCTAAAAATGGAGACCCTAGAGCCAGACAGCTGAGCTCCACCACTTACAGCTGTGTGACCTTGGGCAAAGCATTCAGCCTCTCTGTATCTCAATGCCTTGGCCCTGAGATGTGGGTCATAACAGTACTGACCTCACAGGATTATTGTGAGGATGAAATGAATTGACCTATGTGAAGTACTTAGGACAGCACCTGGCAGGTGTAGACACTGCTATTTAATTATTAGAGTTGTATTTAGAGAATTATACCAACACTGCTCATAATAAATGTAAAATAACTCTTGACTCTCTGCAGTTTTTCAATTCTCTTAAGTGAACTAGAAAATTTTCTACGTCTATGAATTTGACATTGTCTGGGGTGCCAGACACCCAGGGAGTTGCCAGGGAAACACACATGAAAAAGGTATAGTCTTTACCCTTGAGGGATTTGTTATCTAGAGAAAGGCAGATATGCACACCAGTGATTCTCAATCATTATGTTAAGTGCATGAGTAGAGATGTCAAGCTGTTATGAGCATATAAAGAGAGGATTGAGTAATTTTCCCTGGGAGAGCTGTTGAAGCAGGTGATGTTCAACTGGAGCTTGGAGGGTGAGCACAAGTAAGTTCACCAACAATCATTACCTGGGGATCAGTCTCTTTTGTGGAAGATGCTGTATGACCGTGGCGCCTAGAGCATTTTGTAGACTTTGTCACCAAACATAGCAGCACTTGTGACTCAACTGTGACCTGATAGATCTCTTTACTAGATTTTCTACAAAAGGGTAGAGAGCAAAGGGAATTAGGAGGAAGAGGAAGGGTGATGAGAGAAAATTAAAAAGAAGAGAAACAAGACAGCATAATTTCCCCAAAGGTAAAGTTAAACATCTGAAGGTAACAGGCTTTCCTGTCCAACATCCTAGTCTAAGGTGATAATGTCTCTGTAGCTTATTTGAGTAGATTAATCAGACACATGGAAGCCAAGGAAAGAGCTCTGTATTTCACTGTTATGAATGAAAGAACTTTATTTAGAGATGATCCCTCCAAGGAAATGATGCTATTTTAACTGATTTCTGTGTGACATCCGGATTTGTCCCTCAATAGGCAATATACCGACATTTAAACTGCCGTTTGCCCAGTTCTGTTTCACTGGTCATTGGGGAAATTCATCTAAAGCTGCAAAAAGGACTAGAAATGTTTGCATCATATTAATAAACGGGAAACCGAGGAAGCTGCCAACTGGCAGCAGAGTGTGTTTTGGTGGTTTGATAAGGCTACTAAAGAGTTTATGATGTGACAGATGTTTCACTACACTATTGTGAAATGAATAGATTATGAGAAGTAATTAGATGTACATTGGAATCAATGCTGTTATCATCGAGGCCTTCGGGCTATGCAGTAGATGAGAGTCTTGGCAGCAGGTGGTCCAATGGCTCGGAGACAGGAAGACACACCGCGGGAGACTGAGTGACAGGTTTCACAGATCCAGGGGGTGAGAGATCTGAGCTGGGGCTTGCATTTGTAATCTTTACTCATGTATAAATAATAATAACTCCACCATTGACTTCCTATGCTATGTCATAGCCTCCGTTACCCTCACACACATGTAGAACGGGGCTGGTTTCTTCCACTCAAAGTTATTCTTGGTCTCCCCGTTTTAAAAAATGCATATGTATGTTCGATAGTAACTGAGAGCTCTATCATTTTTTGAGGGAAGACTTTTAGAGTTAATCATCTGATGATTACATTTATTTTTAATGCTTGGCATTGAGCTGCCATCGTACAAAACTTCCTATAGGTTGCAGATCAGAGGCTGGAAAGTACTTTAACTGCCTTTCATCAGGAAGGCGATTTCTTCTCTCTGGCTCAATGACTAACATTTAAAGGGACACGTTTGTCTCTCTGCTCTGTGAAATCCCTTTGCAGGGGACTTGGCAGGGTCACCCTCCATGCTTGAAGCAACCATATGGAGCCTGCTGCTTTCAAGAGAAGGTTTTGGTTTCTGCCAGTTTCCAGGGTCAGCTATTAGCACACTGGGGGATGTTGAAGTTTCCAAGCACAGAATGAAGAGGGAGGGAAGAAATGGGTGATTAGGGGAATTAAGTAACTGATTCCCTGTGTACATCTGCTACCCCTGCAGGAAGAAGAAATATCTGGTAGAATCACTTATTAACCCCTATCTGCTTAAAACAGCAACAGTATTTATGGAAAAAGGGAAGGAAGGCTTTATTGCATGACGTCAAAATAACATGCAGCTCTGATAATTAAAGAGATCTTAGCAGAAAGTATGTAGCATATGGCTGTATACACGCTCACATCTGTGCAAGTTTGTAATACTCTTTCTTTTATACCCACCTAATTAAGTAATTGACTAATTCTTCTATTCATTCTTTTAATAAATCTTCATTGAACCTTCACTATATCCCTATTATTTGTTGCTGTGCATAGAAAACTAAATGATTATGTCATGTAGAGCTCAGTTGTCTCTTTGGTATGTGTGTGTGTGTGTATGTGTGTTTATGTGCTCATGGTATTCCCTGTTTTCCTTTCATAAGAAACTAGTTGTTTTCTCGGGAAGGTATATTTTAGGTACTCTCTTTGAGGCCATTACGCAGCATGTAAAAGACATTAGAATAGAGAGTAGAAATGAGAATAATTTAGTGACATAATATAAAGCTATAATATGCAAAACCCTTAAAAAATAAAGGAGTTCCCATTGTGGCTCAGTGGTTAACGAATCTGACTAGGAATCATGAGGTTGCAGGTTCGATCCCTTAAAAAATAAAGACTACTAATTGGCATTCTTAACTAACTCATGGATATTTTGGATTAACTAATGGCTGAAAATTTTAAAAAGGTACGATTTTCTGCCTGATCAATAATCTAGAGAAGAGTCACCTACTCCGCACGCCAGATGTTAAACTAAGAATGATAAAGTTCTATATGCACTAAACTCAAAGCTTTTGCCTTTCAAAGGCCTGCTATATCAGATCTCTGTGGCTAGGGATCTCTAGTGTAAACTACCAGCTCCTGTGATTTTGATAGAGCCCAAGGCTGGTCAATCAGGACTTCCTGGGAGGGCAATAAAGCTTAATCCTTCATAGATAATAGGACCCTAACAAACAGGCATGTGGAGCAACCCAAAGACAAAAGCTCTATACCATTGGTCTATCCCCAAGTGAGCATGAACTTTCAGTAATAGCCACCACTTATACGGGACTCTGCTAAGTGCCTTCCAGTCGTCATCTCATTTAATCCTCACAATAGCCTTGGAAGGCAGAGTCTATGATTACCCTCTTTGATAGATAAAAACATTGGAGTTGGGTAGGTTAATAATTTTTTTTTTTCAAATTTGCCCCAAAAGTGGCAAAACCTGGATTTAAAAACCATTCTCTGATTCCAACACTCATGTGCTTTATCACTCTTCTTCAGGTCAAATGTTGTTCTTCAAGTCCTTTGCTGTTTCTATGGGATTCAAGGTCTGCTAGTTTTCAAATAAAGGGAGGAGTTATTCAGGTGAAAATTTATGTAACTCTATTACCTAGTTGAATAAAAAACCAATTGCACAAAACAAGGCTTAACAATAGGCATATTTATATTTGTTAAGACTCTTGTGATATTAAACTTTGCTTCCAGTATGTTCCAGTGTCTGTGAATTCTAGTGATTGGATAATTCTTCTACCTCTACCATGGTGATGAAATTAAACAAGATCCTCAGGTGATTCCTAAGCACATAATGTTTGAGAAGCAGTAGTCCAAGTCTATCAGTGCTTGGATATCTCCAATAGAAATGCCCAACATTCTGCCTTCCGACAGATTCGACTGTTAAAGGATTTTGAGCTCAACTTTATCTGCCAATAAGCTTTTATAGTTAGATTAAAATTCTATGATGTGGCTTTTTAAAAGGAAGTTAGAGAAGTTGATACTAAAGTTTATATGGAATAACAAACATGGAAGAATGCTCATAAAAACACTGGGAAATAAAAACTGTCAGACATTAGAACATACAATAAAACCTCTATAATCAAAACATTATTATGCTGGTGTATGATAAGACAAATAGACCAGTGGCATAGAAAAGAAGTTCTAGAAGTAGTCCCAAGTACCTAAGCAAATTCAGTATAAAATAAAGGTAGTAGCTCAAATGACTTGGGGGAGAGACAATTTTTTTTTTTTTGCTTTTTTTAGGGCCACACCTGTGGCATGTGGAGGTCCAGGCTAGGGGTCGAATCGGAGCTATAGCCGCCAGCCTACACCACAGCCACAGCAATGCCAGATCCAAGCCACGTCTGCGACCTACACCATAGCTCACGGCCATGCTGGATCCTTAACCCACTGAGCGAGGCCAGGGATTGAACCCACGGCCTCATGGTTCCTAGTCAGATTTGTTTCCACTGTGCCACGACAGGAACTATGAAAAGATAAATTTTTAAATAATGACAGAGTAGCCATTTAGATATAAACAAAACTAGATCCATTCTGTACACCATAAGCAAGAATAAACTCAAAGCTATCAAAAGGTGAAAATTGGAGTTCCCATTGTGGCTCAGTGGTTAATGAATCTGACTAGGAAACATGAGGTTGCGGGTTCGATCCCTAGCCTTGCTCAGTGGGTTAAGGATCCAGCTTTGCCGTGAGCTGTGGTGTAGGTTGCAGACGTGGCTTCGATCTGGTGTTGCTGTGGCTGTGGTGTAGGCTGGCGGCTGTAGCTCCGATTGGACCCCTAGCCTGGGAACCTCCATATGCCACAGGTGCAGCCCTAGAAAAGACAAAAAGACCAAAAAAAAAAAAAGGTGAAACTGTGAAACCATGTAAATATTAGACAAATTCAATGACGAATTCTTCTTTAACCTAGATGGAGGAAATGTTTTTTAACTGTGATTCAAAATCTAGAAGCCAAAAAAGAAGAGTTTGATAAGTTTGTGTACTAATTTTTTTTCATGGCAAAAACACCAATAGGCAAAATAAACTAAAACGATGAAGGAACATATTTGTATCATATCATGAAAGGCTGAAACCCCTAATATATTAAGAACTCTTAAAAACTGAGGGATAAAACATCAAAACTCTGACAGAAAAAATGGAAAGACATACACGGACAAGTCAAAAAAAGCTTATAAACTGAATTTTAAAATATATGAAAATGTTCAAACTCATGCATACTTAGATAAGTACAAAATTAACACTGAGATATTTCTCACTGATCAGATTTTAAAAATTTAAAAGTATGCCAATACATTCTTCTGATGAGGCTGTGGGAAAATAGGTGCTCTCCTGAATTTCTGGTGGAAATGCAAACTGATATATCTGAAAAGGAATTTGGTGATACTTAACAAGGCTACATATGCATTTACTTTTGGACCTAGCAATAGTCCTTACAGGAATTTGCCTTGTAATTACACCCTCAACGATACAAAGATTCTTTGCATATGGTTATTTACTGTATCACTGTTTGTACAGTTGCCCTTTGACCAGCATGAGGATTAGGGGATCCACTCTCTGCGCAGCCAGAAATTCACATATACCTCTGTATCTTATCATGCTAAGTGAAGTTGGACAGTGAGACACCAACATCATATGCTATCACTTACATGTGGACTCTAAAAAAAGGACACAATGAATTTCTTTGCAGAATAGACACTGACTCACAGACTTTGAAAAACTTATGGTTTCCAAAGGAGACAGGCTGGGGGCTGTGGGGGAATGCGCTGGGGGTTTAGGGTGGAAATGCTATAAAATTGGGTTGCAATGAGCATTGCACGACTATAAATGTAATAAAATTCATTTTAAAAATACATGCATCATAATGTTCATAGCAGCATAATTTAAAATAGCCAAGATATGGAAGCAACCTAAGTGTCCATCAACAGATGGATAAAGAAGTTTTAATACACAGAACACACACACACAATGGAATATTACTCAGACATAAAAAGAATGAAATTCTGACATTTACAAGATGAATGGACTCTGAGGGTATTATGCTCAGTGAAATAAGTCAGACAGAAAGAAAAATACTGTATGTTATCATTAATATGTGGAATCTAAAAAAATAAAATGAATGTATGTAACAAACAGAAACAGACTCACAGATATAGAAATCAAACTAGAGGTTACCAGTGGGGAGGGTGAGGAGGAGCAAGATAGGGACGGGGGATTAAAAGGTACAAACTATTATGTATAAAATAAACTAGCTACAAGGATGTATTGTACAAACAGGGAATACAGCCAATTTTTTATACTAACTTTAAATGAGATCATCTATAAAAATTTCAAATCACTCTTATGCTCCTAAAACTAATATAATATTGTAAATCAACTATATATCAATAAAAATGTTTCTTTTTTAAGATTTATTGAGGTATAATTGACTAACAAAATGGTTAAGTTATTTAAAGTGCAAAAGCTGATGATTTGATATACATATACATTGTGAAAGATTCCCGTCATTGAATTAACACATCCATTATCTCACATATGTACCTTTTATCTTTTGTATGACTGTCTACTCTCTAATATACAATATGGAAAGGATAGTCTTTTCAATAAATGGTGCTTGGAAAGCTGGGCAGCCACATACAAAAGAATGAAACTGGACACCTATCTTACACCATATACAAAAATCAACTGAAAATGGGTTAAAGACTTAAATGTAAGATCTGACATCATAAAACTCCTAGAAGAAAACATAGGGGGGTATGTTTTCAAATATCACTCTTGACATGAGTCTTTTTTTTTTTGTCTTTTTGCTATTTCTTGGGCTGCTCCTGCAGCATATGGAGGTTCCCAGGCTAGGGGTCGAATCGGAGCTGTAGCCACCGGCCTACACCAGAGCCACAGCAACACGGGATCTGAGCCACGTCTGCAACCTACACCACAGCTCACGGCAACGCTGGATCCTTAACCCACTAAGCAAGGGCAGGGAGCGAACCTGCAACCTCATGGTTCCTAGTCGGATTCGTTAACCACTGCGCCACTACGGGAACTCCTTGACATGAGTCTTGGTAGTGATATTTTTGGTTTGACTCTGAAGGGAAAGACAATAAAAGCAAAAATGAATGAATGGGACTACATCCAAACTAAAAAGCTTCTGCACAACAAAGAAAATGTTCAACAGAAAGAAAGACAACTTACAAAATGTGAGAAAATATTTGCAAGTTTCATATCAGATAAGGGGATAAATATCCAAAATATGTAAGAAACTCATATAACTCAGCAGACAAAAGCTACATAACCCAATTTAAAAAATGAGCAAAGGATATATAGACATTTTTCCAAAGAAGATATACAAATGGCCAACAGATATGTGAGGCGTTTCAAGGTCTTAAAAATCAAAGGACAATTGAGGAACTTCCCCAGATCAGAGAAGACAGAGTATAACCATCCGCAGTCACTTCTTTATTGGCTCAACTTAAAAAAAAACTTTTATTATGATTGATTCACAATGTCCTATCAATTTCTGCTGTACAGCAAAGTGACCCAGTCATATGTGTGTGTGTGTGTGTGTGTGTGTATATATATTATATATATATATTTTTCCCCCTCACATTATTCTCCACTGGCTCAACTTGAAGCCCACTCCCTTCCTGTTTGCTCTCTTCCTAATGAGCTCCAGTTTGTCAACTCTCTAGTAAAGGAGGTCTCTAGGATTTAAAGCTTTAGTCTAAGTGTGATCTGAAAAGTCTAAAGAGAAATTGTCATCTCCTTTGTTGTAATGTTTGACCCCAGTAAGTGGAGACCAAATTTTATAAAATTCCAAGGGAGGTAGATGACATTGTTATCTCAAATTGTGGGATTGTCCTTCAATAAGGCAAGGGAATGGTGCCAAGACCCTGTTGCATCTTCAGCTACCACGCTATTTCCTGTACCCCATATCAAGAGTGGAGGTGTTACGAATCCTCAGTGCAGAATCTTATATTCATTCCCATTAATTTTTATCCTGTTAGATGTTTGGCCATTGCTGTAGCCTGTTGAGATCTTTTTTGATTCTGAAGCTGTCATCAAACACATGAGCCATTGTGCCATCTATAAATTGTTGAGTTGGCCTGTAGCTTTTCCCAAGTCACAAATAAAAATGTTGAGCAAAACTGAGCGCCCTCTAGATTGATATGAATTATTTAAGCAGAATACCTTTTCTTTGTACAAATCATTACTAACCCAACTCACACAATGTACCCATGTACTCAGCCAGTTGTGCTCCACTTTGCCTACCAGGGTATTGAGAGGGAAATTGTCAAATGAATTTTGAAGCTTAGATCCTTCTTAGCACAGTTCTATGAATTAGTGTCCGACATTTGTTGTTTGGCTGAGAAAAGGGCCTCTCATGGCATGTAGTATCACAGAGGTCAATTGAAGTCTGTTGACAGTCTGGCTTCATTTCTGCTCTGACTTACTTAGGATTGATCACTGAAAAACTGCCAACATGTCACTCCAAATGGCATCCAGAGAAAGCAGAGACACTGACAAGCCAACAAAGTATTTTCTGTCATAACTTCTCTCCACAAACTAAGGAGGTGAGATGAAGTAGGTGGATCATTTATAACACAGGCAACTCAAGTTGTTCCTAGTCAGGAAAGACAAGCTTTTATTGAGTGGGGTCTTTTAATACTGTTGAAATGAATGCATTCCATGGTATTAGTCCAAAAAAAAAAAAAAGCGAGCATTAAACCCACAGTGTATAGGGCTCAATGATTTGAATTCATATGATTATCCTAGTCAATCTAAAGGTAATGTCTATTATAAGTTTATGAAGACTCTGACCTTATTTTGGGGTATCAAAAAAAAAAAAACCCTCCAGAATATTTCTCATCCTTCCCAAAAGAAATGGAGAAAGCCAAGTATGTTAATTTCTTTAACAACATTTAAAATCTCTCTTCCCCCCTTGAAGACACGTATGCTCTGATCCACAGCATATAATTTCAACTGCTGACCACTGTATTCTCATATTTAGAAGCAATATATTGCTGTGGCAACTCCTGCCATAGTCCATACTATCGACACTGGGGATATTTAGAGCTATTCAGGTCTATTGTTACAGATCTTCCATGACTTTCTCACTTAAATTAAAAAAAAAAAAAAACTAGTGGAAAAAAATCTCAATGAAAAGATGTGTAGGTTCAAATATTAATTAAAATCTCTTTTTAAAAAAATCATGGGAGTTCCCGTCGTGGCTCAGTGGTTAACGAATCTGGCTAGGAACCATGAGGTTGCAGGTTCGATCCCTGGCCTTGCTCGTTAGGTTAAGGATCCGATGTTGCCGTGCGCTGTGGTGTAGGTTGCAGACATGGCTCAGATCCCGAGTTGCTGTGGCTCTGGTGTAGGCTGGTGGCTACAGCTCCGATTCGACCCCTAGCCTGGGAACCTCCATATGCTATGGGAGTGGCCCAAGAAAAGGCAAAAAGACAAAAAACAACAACAAAAAAAATCATGTACTGTAATAAAAATAAACTGAGAAACATACAGATAACATACTACGAAGGGCTAATATTCCTAATATGTAATGATTTATACATTGATTAAAATGCTTAGATTCCACTGAGTCAATGGAAAAAAGACAAAGATAAAATTCAAAAAATAAGGAATCTAATATATGGCACAAAGTGAACCTTTCCACAGAAAAGAAATTCATGGACTTGGAGAATAGACCTGTGGTTGCCAAGAGGGAGGGGGAGGAAGTGGGATGAACTGGGAATCTGGGGTTAATAGACACAAACTATTATCTTTGGAATGGTTAAGCAATGAGATCCTGCTGTATAGCATTGTGAACTATGTCTCATCACTTATGATGGAGCATGATAATGAGAGAGAAAGGAATGTCTATGTGTATGTGTGACTGGGTCACTTTGCTGTACAGTAGAAAATTGACAGAACACTGTAAACCAGCTATAATAGAAAAAATAAAAATCATTTAAAAAATTCACAAAATAAGAATATAAACACGTAAAAACAGTTTAAAGTGTGTACTCACAGATTCAGTTCTTGCCTATCTTATTAGCAGTTATTTAATGAGAACATCCTTTCCTGATAGGAGCATGAACTACTAAAATCTTTATGAAGGACAAATTTTTTTTGTCTCCCCCTCCCCCGGGGCCTCACCTAGGCACCTATGGCAATATGGAGGTTCCCAGGCTAGGGGTCTAATCGGAGCTGTAGCTGCCGACCTACGCCAGAGCCACAGCAACGCAGGATCCAAGCCACATCTGCGGCCTACATCACAGCTCACGGCAATGCTGGATCCTTAGCCCACTGAACAAGGCCAGGGATTGAACCCTCAACCTCATGGTTCCTAGTCGGATTTGTTAACTACTGAGCCAGGAAGAGAATTCCCTGAAGGACAAATCTGGTAATATATATCAAATGTTTAAAAATTGATTGTACTTTTGATATAACAGTTCTGTTCATGGTTATCTATTTTATGAAGATAATATTCTAAGTAAATAAGACAAAATAATGAGAAAAAAATGATACAAAAAGGTCTTAGAAATAGCCTCATTTACAACCAGGAAAATCTATAAACAAAAGAAATGTTTGGCAATATGGCAATAGTTAAATTATGGCAAATTAGAGTAAATATTATGAAAATTTCTTTAAAAAAATTTTTGGAGTATAGCTGACTTACAATGTTGTGTTAGTTTCATATGAAAACCAAAGTGAATCAGTTATACGTATACACATACCCATTCTTTTTCTGATTCTTTTCCCACATATGTTATTACAGAATATTGAGCAGAGTTCCTTCTGCTACACAGTAGGTCCTTGTTAGTTATCTTTTTTATATATTCTAGTGTGTATATGTTAATCTCAAACTCCTAATTTATCCCTCCCCCTAAGGGAAAACTTCTAATTTACCAAGTTAATATAAAAAAACAGGATAAAAATTACATGTACAGAGTAGTGTTATTTATAAAATATTACACATAGAAATAAGGAAATAGTTATCTCTAGTTGGATTGTGTGCTTTTAATTTCCTTTTAAAACTTTTTGTGTAAATCCTAAACTTTGTTCAGTGAGTCTTGTTAAGTGACCAGAAAAATAAATGTATTTAAAATATTAATTTAAAAATGTTAAACGTTATCTCAGGCAATGTGAGAAAATATTTTAAGCTCAATGTTTAGGCAATCATTTTTTCTTAGAGTAATAGTGTCTTTTCCACATATTTCAAGATGGTACCAGCAGATATGGAATACTACTAACTGCTTTCTGCTTGCTTCATTAGAGCAACAGGCTTTCTTCCTGGACTTATTCTGAGACACCCCATGGCCCCCTTTGGGGGGCCGTCAGGAACCTTCTGAGTATTGTAATCCTACTGGTGGCTCATCCTACCCCAGATGCGCCAGCATTCTGTGCTACCATAGAACGGTAACTTCCTCTGTGCTACTGTAGCATTTCCATCTCTGTTACCAATGAAGACAATGCTCTCCAGTTATATGATTTCATGCTGAGTGCCTCTGCTAAACTATAAATTCCTTAAAGACAACTGGTCACACTTTTTTGGTTTTGTATGGTTCTTACCATTTAGCAGAGAACCTATCATAGGCCCTCAAAAGTACTTCTGAAGGAATAAATGAATGAATGAATTAAGAGCACCAACTCTACCACTTCTTGTACCAGCTGCAGCTCTGGGTAGGGCTACTGGTCTCTCCAAGGCACCATTTGCATCTCCCCAAATATGCAGGTGTGTAAAACTTACCAGAAAGGCCTCACAAGAATGAAGCAAAATCACGTGGGTGAAGGCTCTTTGTAAACTGTAAATTACTACCAAAATATGCCAATATTTTTACTGATTAAGTTCTTCTCCCAAGAGCCTCTACATACTTCCAGAAGAGACATGAGCTTAAGTCACTGACTACACAGCAATGGGAAAATACATGAGAAAATACTTTAAACATGAAATAATCTCGGAGTTCCCGTCGTGGCTCAGTGGTTAACAAATCCGACTAGGAACCATGAGGTTGCGGGTTCGGTCCCTGCCCTTGCTCAGTGGCTTAAGGATCCAGCCTTGCGGTGAGCTATGGTGTAGGTTGCAGACACGGCTTGGATCCTGCGTTGCTGTGGCTCTGGCGTAGGCTGGTGGCTACAGCTCCGATTGTACCCCTAACCTGGGAACCTCCATATGCCGCACGTGCAGCCCTAGAAAAAGACAAAAAAAAAAAAAAGAAAGAATCTACTAATAATCATAACAGTAACAATACTTAATATTAGCAGTATGTTCTACCCTCGAAAATTATCTTCCAGTGTCAGAGTAGTATGAGGCTAAGTTGAGTCCCCAAAGAGTAATATACTACTTATTTAAAGAAAAAAAAAAAAAAGAGCTGAAAAAACACCTTAATTATTACTCTCCATTTTTCTAGCATTAATGGTAATCTAGAGTTCTTAAGGATTATTGTGCCTCCCCAAGTACTCAAATCCCTACTACAAGACCTCTCTTTCTTTCTTTCTCTCATTGCTTCGGATGACTAACCAAATGCTATGGAAACATATCATAAAAACTAAATTTTTTTTTGTCTTTTTAGGGCCACACCCATGGCATATGGAGGTTCCCAGGCTAAGGGTTGAATTGGAGCTGAAGCTGCCGGCCTACACCACAGCCACAGCAACACAGGATCTGAGCCATGTCTGTGACCTACACCACAGATCATGGCAATGCTGGATCCTTAACCCACTGAGTGGGGCCAGGGATTGAACCCGAGTCCTCATGGACACTAGTCAGGTTCATTAACCACTGAGCCACGATGGGAACTCCCATAAAAACTAAATTGAATGGACAATGTGTTAGGCATGTTGCCGAGAGTGTGTAAATTTCTGTCAATGAACAGCATCAGGTAAATTTCTCTCCATGAACCTGATAGTTCATTTGGCTAAGATGTGGCTGCATTCTAACTGGGGATGAGGAAGAACTGGTGCTTCATTGTGATAAGTGTAAGACGCTAATATATGCCACCAATCGTTTTGTTTTAACCAAGCTAAATATAACAACTGTATAACAATCTAACAATGGTTTAACCTTTTCCTTTGTTTGCCACTTGATGGTTAAACTTGGCTGTTGTTTAAGCTGCAATGATCAAATTTGGGCTGAATTTTATTTGGCAATTCTTTAGAATAAGAAGAAAGTTTTGCTAAGCAAAATAAACAGTTTAAACAAAATGACCAGGCACAATTTTAGCTACTTCTGAAGTAAAACCACTATATACAAATAAGAGTAGGAATCTTCTGTTATCTAATGTAGTCTTGATAGGAGCCCTACTGACCATACTTCTGTAGTATTTAGGTTAAGTTTTGTTAAGCACCAGGAGTGATATAATTGCATCTAAAATATTTCATAATTTCAACATATTCACTAATTTTCTAATGTCCCCAAAGTGAATAGTACTGATGAATATAAAAACAACCTGTGCACTCTAATAGAAAAATGGGCAACACACATAGAAAAGGCAATTTTCAAAAGAAGAAATATTAAAATGACTAGATATGTGGCCCCATTATAATCAAGGGATGCAACTAAAAAGAAAACACATTTTTGTATTTCATATATGCAAAGACCTAATAAATAATAACGTCAACAAGTTGGAAAAAGTTCCACATATAGTATTATTTACATTATCAGGAAACAAACAAACAAAAACAGAAATTAAATGCTCCTCAATAATGGCTTGGTAAAGTAAATTACCATATGTCTATAAAATGGGACATCAGCTATAATGGAAACAAATTAAAATCATTATATAAAAAAAAATAAAATGGGACATTTTGTGGCCATTAAAAATGGTGAGACCGATCACTTTTTTGTTATATAGGGAATCTGTGAGGCTGTCGTTAGGTCTAATGACTTCCTGGAACTCTACTGAACTTAGACAAGTTCCTCTTCTTGAACTGATTGTTTATTACAGCAAATAATATAAATTAAAATCGGGATAGGAAAAAGGTGTATAGAAGTCCAGGAAAAACCAGGCACAAGTTTCCAGTTGTCCCTTCCCTGTGGAGTCACATGGATAATACTTCATCCTCCAGCAATGCTATGTGGACACATTTGAAGTGCCTGCCAACCTAGGGAAGCTCACCCAAGCCTTGGTGTCCAGGGGTTTTATTGGGGATCAGTCACATGACTAACCTTAGAATTATTCCTGCCCCCCGGAGGTTGAACTGATAACAGCATGACCCAAAGTTGCAGGCATGCAAAAACAGGCATTCACCACAAACTACGATAAATGTGATTATTCTTAGCATTAATTAACTGGCATGGCCCAAGTTCTCAGGTATATAAAGACACTTTTATTAGGCAGGAAATTCCATGGGCTCAGAGGTTATATGCTGGGATCCAAACAAAGACCAATCCTAAAGACCTTCATAATAAGGCAACCCCAAAGCCTATTGAGTAAATCTTTCATTGCACAGTCTTCGCTTCTTTTTTGGTCTGCCAAAATACATGGCAAGGGCACAATACTCTCATCAATAACAGTGACTGACTATGGCAGAAATTGGAAATAATTATTATGGAGGGGGCTGTGTAGGTGGTTGGGAGAGAGGGAGGATGATAGAGGTAGGGACCTATTTCTGCAGAAATCATCTCAGCATCATTGAATGTGTAGGAGTTTGGTTTGTAAAAGTTTCTTGGCCCACCCCTATATGGACATGGTCCCCAAACTTCATTTCTATTCCAACCCAATCAGTATATGAAATGTTTTACTTTGTAACTTAGTGCATGCTTGAACTAAGCAAATACACACAATGGAAGTAAATCTCATGAAAAAACTCATTATTATTACATGAAATGTTCTCTGATATTTTCCACCCCATTCCAGTCTTATCTTATGTAATTTATGAAATACCAGATGATTTTCACCAAATTAATTTTAAGATTTCATAATAGGTTATAGCTTTCAATGTAAGAAATATTGCCTGCCTACTTCTAAATTGTAGACATTTGTTTTTGACATGCAAAGAGTTCATGAAATATTATAGACACAAAAGAGACTTAGAGAGAAACATATATACCTTACTATTATTCTAAAGAAAATATTGTAAATATACACATACATATATACATACACACAAAAATTTGTTGGAGTGTAACTGGGTTACAATATTAAACATATATATATATATATAGAGAGAGAGAGAGAGAGAGAGAGGTGCTTAGAAAGTTGTTCATCAAAATGATCTTTTTTTTTTTTTGGTCCTTTTAGGGCTGTATCTGCAGCATATGGAGGTTCCCAGGCTAGGGGTCCAATCAGAGCTGTAGCTACCTGCCTACACCACAGCTCATGGCATCGCCGGATCCTTAACCCACTGAGCAAGGTGAGGGATCAACCCTGTGTCCTCACGGATGCTAGTCAGATTCGTTTCTGCTGAGCCACGACGGGAGCTCCAGGCTCATCAAAATGTTAATCACTGTCATGAGAGTAACCTTTAGTTACTCTGGAGGTAACTCAAGGAAGTGGGATTTTGACTAGTACGGACTTTATTGAACTCTTTCTTCTGCTTTTTTGAATTTACTTTTTGGCACCAACATTTTTTTTCTTTACAAAAACTAGAAAGCTATTTCTAAAAGTAAAATCAAGTTTCAAGACATCAAGTTTAAAAGGGTAACTAATAATCCTCATGCCTGCCAAACATATTTTTATTAGACTGATCAGACAGATTTATCAAAATTTAGAATCAGGGCACAGTTTTTAGAGCATTTTTCTGCTCTGGCCCCCTTTGCCTGGCAAAACAATAAAGCTCTTTTTCTCCTACACCCCCACCAAAAAAAAATTTAGAGTCAGTATCATTTTCCAAATAGCTCACACCATTACTTCAGAGAATATATTGAGGATAAATGGAAAACAAAATACCTTTTTTGTTAGCATCTAACCTTTTAAAAAGATCTGCTTTCTTAGATGCTAGTGAGTCATTATTCCTACAATACTGATAACTATAATTCAAACCTAAATAAAATAATTTGGAATAGGATTAAATAAATATATGAAACTAGTAATCTTAAAATAAATACAACTAAGATCACCCTCTCTTTTAGTTCTCTGAAAAGGGGAACTTCTTTCTAGTCAGTAACAACAAACTTTGACAGTGATAATTTACTGTCATGATAGCTTCAAAACACTGTAAGATTCTTCATTAATTCATGTGCCAGCCATTGGTGTTAAAAAGAAACCAGTTCATCCTTATGGAACTCAAAAGAATAAAATTTCAAATTATAATATTACCATATGGGGGAGAATTTAGTGTTGAGTACATTAAATTATTTGAAAAAAAAAGAAAACTTGTACGTGGTTTAAATTGCAATTCTCTATTAGTTTAACTGAAACAAGTCATTTGTAATCCAAAACAGAGCTGTGCACAAGCAAAGGAGCCCATCTCTTCTCAAGGCAAACGAGTACCTCAGCAATTTCTATTACTTTACACATCTTATCAAGCCAGGCACTGGCCTATGTAACAAAAAATTAAACTGATTGATTAAGAATTGAGCCTCCCTAAAGAAATGATTCCTGATCCTCTTATAACTGAATTCACAGTCCTAGAAAACTACTCTTACACTCTTATCACTTTCTCTTATTTCCACTGCAAGAGACTGTTGGATGGATAAGGACATGCCAATGATACCTTAACTTTTATTTGTAAAGCTACTTTCCACCAAGATGATGTCCATCCGTAAACACAGTGCAATGGAAGAAAAGCCATAATCTTATGTAAAAGGTTCCCCTTTCTCCATTTTCCTGCATATCAACATTTTATGGCTGAAAAAATGTACCTCATTTTTATATTTGGGCCTACCCTCATTTGTGTGGCTTCAAAGGCCAATATTCTCTCAGAAAATATTTGAATTTCTCTTCATCTTAGGAAGGTCTTCTTTTGTTGTGTAATTAAGGTGGCCTATAGCCAAACAAACATCTAACTGAACCTCCTGGGAATTAATAAGCATGATTTTCCAATGATTTGGGATTAGTGGTAGTTTTTGAAGAATTGGTCTTAAGCTTAATAATGAAAATGTTGGAGTGTAACTGGATTACAATATTAAATGACCCCAGAGAATAAAGGAAGACCACATAACCCTAAGCTATATATGCATGCTACTTAAGGGTTATGATACTTAGAGTATAAAATATAAAAATTGCATTGTAATTGTCATAATAAAATGTGTTTTAGTGAATTAACAACATTAATGTAAGATTTTGTATTTCATCTTTGCTCTTAAAATAATATGCCAAAAATCTAATGGAGCAAATTTCATAGTCTTGTTGGATTACAATGCAATGATTCCAAATAATACCATTGTGAAGATAGGTTATATAATTTTACTTCGAGTTCACTTTGATGCATTACTCCTCTCTTGCTTTTTTAGATATAATATATTGTATACAACTATAACAGACCCACCATTATAGGTGTATATATTCTATAACTCATTCTATAATTAATTCTGAATATTTGGCAATTTGCTCACAAATATGCTCAGCTTATGGGGGGGGGAAATTTAGTAAACACATGTCTTAAAAACTACAGATTAGCCCTGCCAAAGAAGACTGTCTTTCAAAATTAATAATATTAATAATAATCAAACTTCTAAAACACGGTAATAAAGTTATAAGCCATATGCCTGGAACAAATGGATTTTTTTCTCACCTTTGACTCAAGACAAAAAAACAAAAAGAGAGAGAGAGGAGGTTTCAGTCACACTGTATTTAATCCAATTTGCTTTGGGTTTAATCTCCAAAACAAGGCTGGTCTGCTAATTCCCAATTATAATGGCACATGTAATCAGAATCCTCATTAACAAAGACTGACTATATTGTCTATTAGGAATGAAAATTTGAAATGCAAATTCAGCAAATCAAAACGTTAAATGAGCTCCTACCCAAGATGCTTAGAGCTCCCGCCAGGGCAGACCACGCTGGCCGACACCTGCCCTGGATTTTCCCTCCAGCTGAATGTCTCCTTCGGTTCCAGTCTTTGCCTCCTAATTGACCTGCTTATGATCTCTGCTACAATTAACATATGCTTATTAGTAATGGCTGGTTAAAGATTTCAACTGCTTCAGTTTACAAAGTCTAATAGAGACGGCACGCCACAGGAAAGATGAAGCCACTTCTATTGCCCTCATCAGCAAAGTCACAATGCTGAGTGTGTGTGTCACAGAAATTACACAATTTTTCACACTGTCAGTTAGATGGAGACTGTTACTCATTCGATACTAGAAATCAAGGCACGCATGACTCCAGGTCTCATACATTGAGGAAGATACAAATAACTTGGTGAGCCCTTTTCCCCTTTGAGAAAGTCATTTCTAATTTGGTTTTAGGAAGAAGAGAAAGTGACAGAATTTTCCTAACTGGATGAATGGCCAGTGGCCTTGGGTTTATTTGGAATTTGCAATCATAACATTTTTTCTGCAGAGTAATTTCATACAATGGCATGGGAAATTTTGCACTTGACCAAAAAATCTTAACTCTTTTAACAGGGCGTTGACGCTTTTAAAAGAATATGTTCAGAGTTTATATTCTGGTCACCAAATACTCCTTCTTAGTTTGTTTCTAGCTAGTACCAACAAACTTGAGAGGCTGGAATGTTGGGGCAGCTTCCGTTTTTACTTCTAGTCATAATATGATAAAAGAGAGACTCCATTTATCTGAAGTAGTTTTCTTTGATAGAAAATGTTTGACCAACAATAAAGCTCAATTTTCATATCCTCGAATTAAGAAATAGTCATTTGGCTATTTCTAACCCAAGGGGCAATACCTTGATTATAATACCTTGGGGCTAGTTGATCAGATTCACTCTAAAATCGCTGTCTCTAGTGATCACCTCTGCCTCTAACGGGAGTTAAAGACTTGGTCCTGAGTCTCAGGAGGCCTTGGGCTGTCATTCATCGACAATAGCATCTTAGACAAATGTATTCATTTTCTACAGCTGGGCAGCAAAATACTGCTGCCAAAACATGGGCAGCAGTTTAAAACATTTATTTATTAGTAGTTGGTTTTATTAGTAGTTGGCAGAAATCAGGCCATGGTGTACCTGGAGTCTGTGCTCAAGATTTCACTAGGCTAAAATCCAGGGGCCAGCCAGGGCCTCCTCTGGGGCAGTGTTCTCTTCTGAGCTCACTGGTTGCAGGCAGAACACATTGTCTTTTAGCTATAAAACTGAGGCTCTGTTTCCTTGCTGTCAGTCAGGGGCTGCTCTCAGCTGCGCACATCCCTTGCCACATGGCTCCCTACCTCTATACACCAGCAGTGGCTCACAGAATCCTTCCTCTCCTTCAAACCTCCTTCTTTTTTTTGCAACCAGTGAAAGAAAACTCTCTGCGTTTAAAGGGCTTATGTGATTGACTTACATTCACCTAGATAATCTACTTTAAGGCCAACTGAGCCAATCACATGGCCTAATCATGAGAGTAAAACCCATCCTGTTCACAGTCTTGGGAGGTATGCAAGATGTGTACCAGAGAGGTGAGAAATCCTGGAATTCTGCTCACCATTGCAGGCCACTTAGTTTTTTTTTTGGCCTCACTTTCCTAATGCAAGTGAGGAGTTTGGATTAGACCATCTCTAGCTCCTTTTCCCCATCTCTCCAAATTTCCAGAGACAAATAATTACAAACACACGACTCATAGACATAAACCACCAATGAATTGCTATACACTCAATTGGATTGTTTTATTTGGTTGGTCAGTTGTTTTTTGCTTTAAGTAAAAAACAGAACAACCCCTTACTAGGATTTCCAGGTAAAATAAAAGAAAACAGTGCACATGGTCTCCAATTTTACTAAACAACAAAATAGCCCTGGCGACAAAAATAAAAGCTTATATAAAAAGGGCAATTATGAGATGAATTATGTGATTGTCCAGAGATGAAATCTTAATACTGGCCACTGGTACAGAAAATGTTGCTTGAACAATTTCTTTCCATCTTGTTCTATCTATAGCACAAGATTTTGTTTTGTTTTTGATAGCACAAGGTTCTAACAAGGCAGTGCCCATGGATGTTTTGATGAACTTCTCTTCCCAGATTTTTCTGATATATTTCAAAAAGTATTAAATTTCCCAACCAAAAAAACCCATCTGTTCAAAAATTTGGTTGAGAACTTTTTCTTCTCTACACTTGCTTAGCCCTGAGTAAAACAGTCACATTTTAATAATCTGGCTTCCTAAGGAACAAGTCTGACTTCCGAATACTGTATTATTTGACTCTAAAACTTGAGAAACACACAAATGCATTAACTTTGAATTTTTAAATTAAATTTCACACAGGCACATTCTTCTGCTTTGGAGCAGTGTTCATTGCTTCAGCATTGCTGGACACAATCTTCCCATATTGGTGAGAAGGGTGAGTGATACTAATAGCCTGGTCAGGTGTTTGCATGCATCTAATTTTAAAAAGTAAAGACAATAGAAAGAAGAGAAAAATAATCCCTTTTTTCTACATTCTGGGATTAAATTATGAAAAATGAAGTAGTAAAATTTTTGAAAAGCATTTCTTCGGTGATGACTGACTTGAAATAATGTGTTTTTAAGAAACAAGCATTGCAACTTTATCTTTTTGAGACTATTGATGTTCCCAAAAAAGCTATATTTTGGGTCTACTGGAACATGAGATAGGAGTGTACATTATAATTCCTCTGCAATGGGAATGTAAATTTTGTGTTTTCTAGCTTAAATAACAACCACCACCACAAATCCTTTGGTCATATATACTTTTGCAGGGAGTTCCCATTGTGGCACAGCAGAAATGAATCTGACTAGTATCCATGAAGATGCGGGCTCAATCCCTGGCCTTGCTCAGTGGGTTAAGGATCCTGCGTTGCTGTGGCTGTGGTGTAGGCTGGCAGCTGCAACTATGATTCTATCCCTAGCCTGGGAACTTCCATATGCCAAGGGTACAGCCCTAGAAAGAAAAAAAAAAAAAAAAGGCAAAAAATTCCCCAAACTAAACCAAAACAAAAAAAGTGAAAAAGAAAAAAAAAGATCCTTTTGCAATGAACTTAAGTGAAAATATGTTTGAGTTGGACATATATATAACACTCTTATGTACTGAGAATTTATCACAGATCACATATACCGGTCTCCAAAAGCATCAAGCATTTGAGTTCCTTAACTTTAATCTCTGGGTATTTAAGGTTAGGTCTATGTATATAAACATTCCTTTTATATACAGTCCACTTTTCCTCCCTCGCAACTGGTGATCCTTCATTCCACTTGAAATTTAGATTTAGTCACTTGACGTTGCTATGCATGGGAGCCTATACAATAGAACTGGGGAGGGGAATCATAGAATTCTGGGGCCTTAAAATGGCTATATTCTGTGTTCAGTGAAATTATCCCACACATCTCCACAATCAAATTTATTTATTGGCTTTCCTTCTTTGATTGCAGTTGGTAGAATGTTTGGAACCTAGTTATATAGACCTAGCCACACTTTGATAATGCTAGATTTTAAGCTCCTCTGTAAAATATTAACTATCTGAGAGACTGGAATACTGTGTTTATTTCCATTTTGAAAAAAAAAAAATCTGGACTCCCCAGAATCTCCATGACGGAGAGTGAGGCTCTAATTCTAAAGCGCCAAATTCTGCATTGCTTTCCTGAATTTCATAGTCTCTGGAATCAGGTGGATATATAACCAAGGAAAACACATTTAACCTAAGACATGATTATATTTTTGTTTATAAAATAGAGATAATTATAGTATTCATCTCAATGAATTGTTGTAAGAATTCAATGAGTTAATACTGGCAAAACACCTAGCGTGGTGTGTGGCACACAGTACAGGTTTGGCAACTGTTATTGCCATTGTTGCTACTGATCATGTCTGAATTAAACTGGGTTGTGATTTTTAATTCACCTCAAAATATAACAATATTATTTATATGTTTGGTTCTAGAGGCTTTAACTGATTTAGACAATAGTCTGATAACCATGTAACCATTGCTTCTCAACCTTGACTCCATGATGGGAGAACCTGGAAGACTCCAGGAGCTCTTGGTACCTGGGTCCTTCCCCCAGAATTCCTGATGTAATCCTTCTGGGCTGAAGGATCGCAAAAGCTCCCCAGGTGATTCAAATTGCAGTCAAGATTGAGATCCATGGATGTAAAGAGAGACTAAGAACATAGATATTGAAAACTAGAGGTATTCAGATCCAAAGACATTTTTCTAGGGCTTTCCTCCTGCTATCCCGATCCACATTCCTGACTGCCTGCACATCAGCCACTCTGACCTTTTTTTTTTTTGCTTTTTAGGGCCACACCTGTGACATATGGAGGTTCCCAGGCTAGGGGTCTAATCAGACCTATAGCCGCTTGCCTATGCCACAGCCACAGCAATGCCAGATCCGAGCCATGTCTGCAACCTACACCACCACTCATAGCAACTCGGATCCTTAACCCACTGAGTGAGGCCAGGGATCGAACCCGCAACCACATGGTTCCTAGTCGGATTCATTTCCATTGTGCCATGGCAGGAACTCCCACTCTGACCTTCCTTTAATTCCCCTCTTTTTCCTTGCTCTCCTCATTTCAAGCCCTTTGCACAGTCTAGTCCTTGTACCTGAGGCAGCAGACCTTGTCCTGCCCACATCAAAACTTAGCTCAAGTCCACTCAGCCTTTAGATCTCATTCCAACATAATTTCCTGGAGAAAATCTTGCTTGATCTCCCAGACACCATGTCATATGCAGCAAGTTCATCTTATTCATAACGTGCATCCCACTGGAGAGAGAGGATAACCAAGAAACTTAGCACCTGCACCCTGATGCTGGACTGCCTGGGTCCAAGTCCTGGCACATCACATCCTGACAAGTTATTTAACTTCCCTCTGCCTCAGTTCCCACATCTGTAAAATGAAGATAACAGCTGTATTCACCTTATAAAACTGGTAAGAGGCTGACATGAGATACTAAATAGAGGACACTGAGAACAGTGGCTCCCACACAAGAAGCACTATGAAGTATCCCTGTCCAATCTTAGTTAAATAATTCATTGCTGTATGTCTGTTTCTCTCACTAGAATGCAATCTCCATGAGGGCAGACCCACCCATGTCTAGCTTTTTTCTCTTCTCGACTTTACTCCTAATGTTATGCACATATTAGAAATACAATCAATGAGTATCGAATACATGAATGAATGAAAATGAAACTAAGATGATTACAGGCATGTTGTACAAAGTCTTTCTCATGACTTTGTCTTGTAAACATTCTCTCATCTTTCAGTGTTGTCTAAGTGCATGACTGTTAAAGCTTGGATAATTGCAAATGAATAATTGCCCAATAAAGGAGTTATTTCTAAGTTTAAGAGCTTCCAAAATACAACAGAGTGATTTTTTTTGTTTAATATTTTTTTCGCTTGAAGAGTCAAACTTTAGAATGAAATAAATGGTTAAAGGTTTAATTATAGAAGTGAGCAGCATGTAATAATTCAGAAACTGGATAATTGGGTCTTGAGTAAACAGGAATTGATGGTATCTTGTTAGTGTGTAAGAAACATTAAATAATAATAACACCAGTATAAAGTTTAGTATTTCTTATATATTTCACAAAACTAATAAACCATTGAACATATACCTGAGGGCTACTGCCCCTTAACTTTTAATTTAAATTGATTTTATGTTTAATTTATGAATGTTCAAAAATATTATGAAATGTAAAGGAGAACTGCAACCTCATAAATCAACCTCTGGATTGCCAGTTTAATTTCAGTATTGATTTAGTGCCCAGCCTGGTGGTATATACAGGAAGGCATAAAACATAGAGTCATCATTGGCTAAGGGTTGGAGAGATGATACAAGAGTCATAGCTAAAGAACTTCCTCTGATTAAGCTCTACAGTAGGAGAAATAAGCACAGTGGAGAGTTTAGGTTTGGGTTTAGACCTCATTTTTATAGCTACATATATTAATGGTGTCATTTGCCTTCATCATGGCTGGTAGCATATGAGAGTGAGTAGTATATTTGATCTTCTGATTTAAAAAAATGTAATACATATGGTATTACTTATAAGTGGAGTCTAAAATATGGCACAAATGATCTATCTACAAAGCAGAAACAGATCACGGATATGGAGGGCAGACTTGTGTTTGCCGGGGGCAGGGGGAGGTGGCGGGAGGGGGCTGGATGGGGAGTTTGGGATAGGTGGATGCAGAATGTTACAGTTAGAATGGATGGATGATGTCCTGCTGTATAACACAGGGAATGGTGTCCAGTCTCTTGGGTTAGAAATAATGGAAAATGAAAAAAAAAAAAAGATGTATAGGTATAGATGTACAGCAGAAATTGAAGGAACATTATAAATCAACTATACTCTAAATAAAATCTGTCCTTAAAAAATGTAACACCTATGAATTGCAAACATTTTTGTGTAATTCAAAAGACTGAGCTTTCTAATTACAAAATAGAAACTTTCTTTAGGGCCACAAGATTTAAGAATTGTCATTGAGGGACAGCAGAAATGAACCCAACTAGTATCCATGAGGATGTGGGTTCGATCCTTGACCTCACTCAGTGGGTTAAGGATCCCGCATTGCCATGAGCTGTGATGATTCAACCCCTACCCTGGGAACTTCCATATGCCACGAGTGCGACCCTAAAAAGCAAAAAACAAACAAACAAACAAAAAACCAACAAACCTGTCATTAAACTTTATATATATAGTTTTAAGTAACTATATTAAATAAATAAAAATACATATTAAATATATATATATACACATTTAGGTGTTAAAAAGAGTTGTTTCTATTAGTGGCATAAGGTTTTTTTTATCATGATTCTTAGTCATGTTACACACTAAGGTGTTTATTATACTTTGTAATATTATTTAAATCCAAACTTCAAAGAGAAAGGTAAATATTATTTGCATGCTATACTGGAGTCAGTCATAGGTTTTTATCTACTATATACAGTATAATAACAGTTTAAAATATTCATTTCTAAACCAATTGGTGGAAAGAAATACATTGAATGGATATGTTACATCTAACCCATCTTTTAAGAAATCTAAGACATAAAAGAGAAACTTAATTTCAGCATATTTACTTTTCTATAATGATTTTAATTTTTTCCATTATATCAGGCTTACAGTGTTCTGTCAATTTTCTACTGTACAACAGTGACCCAGTTACTCATACATGTATACATTCTTTTTTCTCACATTATCATGCTTCATCATAAGTGACTATATATAGTTCCCAGTGCTACACAGCAGGATCTCATTGCTTATCCATTCCGAGTTTGTTTCTAATTTATGTAACCTTACTGCATTTGATGTACCTCTGCAGGCCAGATTTAAAATTAATTTTGGGAAAAAAATCCTTTATGGAAAGGGTAGCATCAACAAACACTCTAATAAATAGCATAAATTTTGGAATCGAACTGTCTGGATTTCTCTCTTAGTTCCACTATTAAATAGCCAGATGATCTTGGTCGAGTTATAAATGAAATAATGCACATAAAGCCTTCTCATTCATAGTGTTCAGTAAAGTTAGCTCTACTCACTTAATAATGAGAGCAGCAACAGCACAACATTTGAGCATTATTTTGGCTAATTCTGTTGGAATTTATGTGGCTCATTTTTCACATCCCTGTGTTGCTTTATCACCTATTCCTCACTTTGTTGTAGTATTTTGAAATGTATATATATATATAAAATGTAAATATATATATATTTCAAACAAATAAAAATCTACCGTGGACATTTTAGAAAGGTTTTTCTGGCCTTAAGAAGTAGGATGGATTGTAGGAGGAATCAGTTCCCTGGAAATGAGAAAACCAGTTGAAAGTTTAGGAGATGGGGAGTTCCCGTCGTGGTGCAGTGGTTAACGAATCCGACTAGGAACCATGGGGTTGCGGGTTCGGTCCCTGCCCTTGCTCAGTGGGTTAACGATCCGGCGTTGCCATGAGCTGTGGTGTAGGTTGCAGACGCGGCTCGGATCCCGCGTTGCTGTGGCTCTGGCGTAGGCCGGCGGCTACAGCTCCGATTCGACCCCGAGCCTGGGAACCTCCATATGCCGCGGGAGCGGCCCAAGAAATGGCCAAAAAGACAAAAAAAAAAAAAAAAAGGAAGTTTAGGAGATGGGAAAGAGGATGTGAGTCTGAGCCAGGGTAATACCAGTACAAACAGAGAAGAATAGAAGATGGGAGACGTTAATGGGAAATGGTCAATATACGTGATAGCCGGTTGGACGGAGGGCTGGTTATCTAAGCCGATACCTAGCTTTCTGGTCTCAGTAACTGAATAGGTGATGGGGACTCTCAGGGATGCTAAGGAATATAGGAGAGAATAATTCCAGGGAGGAAGGAGAGGAATTTCTCTTTTTTAAAAATTCTTTTCCATTATGGTTTATTATAGGATATTGAGTGTGGTTCACTGTGCTATACAGTAGAACCTTGTTGTTTATTTATTTTTATTTTTTTATTTGTTTGCCTTTTTAGGGCTGTACCCACGGCATATAGAAGTTCCAGCCTAGGGGTCGAATTGCAGTTGCTGGTCTATGCCACAGCCACAGCAAAGAGGGATCTGAGCTGTGTCTGTGACCTACACCACAGCTCACGGCAACACTGGATCCTTAACCCACTGAACAAGGCCAGGGATGGAGCCCACATCCTCATGGATCCTAGTGGGGTTTGTTACCACTGAGCCATGACAGGAACTCCCTGTTTATCTATTTTATGTATAGTAGTTACATAAAATACTAATCCCAAATTCCAACTTTATCCCTCTCCCCTCCCTTTCCCCTTGGGCACCATAAATTCATTTTCTACACATGTGAGTCTATTTCTATTTTGTAAATAAGTTCATTTGTATCATTTTTTAGATACGTATATGTGATATGATATGATATTTGCCCTTGTTTGACTTTCTTCACTTAGTATGATCATCTCTAGATCCATCCATGTTGCTGCAAATGCCTTTATTTCCTTCTTTTTTATGGCTGAGGAATATTCCATTGTGTGTATATACCACATCTTCTTTATGCATTCCTCTGCTGATGGTCATCTAGATTGCTTCCATATCTTGGCTATTGTAAATAGGGCTGGTATAAACATTGAGGTGCATGTACCTTTTTTTGTTTGTTTGTTTTTGTCTTTTTGCTATTTCTTGAGATGCTCCCACAGCATATGGAGGTTCCCAGGCTAGGGGTCGAATCGGAGCTGTAGCCACTGGCCTATGCCAGAGCCACAGCAACAGGGGATCCGAGCTGCGTCTGCAACCTACACCACAGCTCACAGCAATGACAGATCCTTAACCCACTGAGCAACCTCACGGTTCCTAGTCGGATTCATTAACCACTGCGCCACGATGGGAACTCCCATGTACCTTTTTGAATTAGAACTTTTTTTGGATATATGCCCAAGAGTGGGATTGCTGGATCAGATGGTAACTTTCTTTTAGGAGAGGATTCAGGGCCTTCTGGATTTGAGTTGCCCATAGCACACTGTCTTGGAGATGCCAGCGGATGTGTAGATATGTGGGTTCCAGAAGAAAAGTCTGAGATTCAGAGTGGAGGCAATAGAAACCACAGGAAGAGTGGGCATGCCTCATGGCAAACATTTAGAAAAAGAAGAGAAATGAGCCTAGAACAGAACACCGTGATACCTTAGAACTTCAGGTATAAGCAGTAGAAGAAGGGGAACAACAAAGGAGAAAATGCGTAGAAAGAAATCTCCTGGGTAAACCCTAGGGAGGAAAAAAACTTAAAAAGAAGTGATCATCACCTTTATCAAATGCAGAACATGAAGATGATGATAAATAATAAAGTATTTATCGAGTGCCTGAGAAGCATAAGATATTTTGCTATCATATTAGAAACAGGTTATTATTACAACATCCCCTAAAGGTAAATAATGTCATTCCTGCTTTGTACATGAATAAACTAAGGCCCATGTAACCGGCATAGGTCAGAGATAGCCATGGACCCAAGCTCTGCTGGGATTTCAACTCAGAGAAGTCCAACACTGAAACGCATCCTCTTCAACAAACCATAATGCCTCCTTACTATTATGTCAAACAAGAACTAAAAAGAGTGCATTTCACTGACAACTGTAAGATCGCTTTTCAAGTAAGAAAGGTGATTTTTGTTTTGGCCCAGGGCCAACAGAGTTTTGTGTCCGTTTGTGTTGGGGGTGCTTAAAGCATCAGGACACGAGTATGGCTGAAACACAAATGAGAGGTAAGAAATTCGACAATCCGAGCTCTATTTTCAAGCAGTTTATAAAGGCGGGTGTGAGAGGTAGTCAAGAAATGAGGGGTGAAGTTAAGGGAAAATCATTACGTTTTCATTCTTATTATTGGTAAAAATGTGTTTTTATTATAATTTGGCACATTATGGTAAGATCAAATTTTTTTTTTGTCTTTTTAGGGCCACATCTGCAGCATATGGAAGTTCCCAGGCTAGGGGCTGAATTAGAGCTATAGCCAGCCTACACCACGGCTGGCGTACACCATGGCTGGCCTACACTACAACACGAGATCCGAGCCACATCTGCAACCTACACCACAGTTCATGGAAACATGGGATCCTTAACCTATTGAGCAAGGCCAGGGATTGAACCTGCATCCTCATGGATGCCAGTGAGATTCATTTCCCCTGAGCCACTATGGGAATGCCCAAGATTGCATTTTTATTGAACAGTTTGCTCCATTGGTTTATAATTTTATTATCTCTTAGTGGATAAGCGCAGAGGGATTACTTTTTTAAAATTAAGGCATAATGAAAAAACAACAAAATTTACAACTAAATGCTGAGCAACCTTCAAGCAAATGGACCAGAAATTTTCAAAAAGATAGCATACTCCAGAAGACAAAGAGGAGGCCACATCAAGAGTGTGGGCAATTACGTGATATAAGCAACCCCATACCTCCCTGGTGGGAAGTCCTGCAGACTGGAAAGTAACTGGTTGACAGAGACTACCCACAAGAGTGAGAGTTCTGAGCCCCACATCAAACTCTCACATGTGGGGATCTGGCACTGGGGGAAAGAGCCCCTGGAGCATCTGGCATTGAAGGCCAGTGGGGCTTGTGCGCAGGAGCTCCATGGGACTGGGGGAAACGGAGACCCTATTCTTAAAAGGTGCACACAGACTTTCATGTGCACTGGGTCCCAGGGCAAAGCAAAGTCTCCATAGGAATCTGGGGTCAAACCTGACTGCAGTTCTTGGAGGACATCCTGAGAAAACAGGGGTGAATGTGGCTTGTTGTTGGGAAAGGACATTGAAAGCAAAGCTCTCGGGAATATTCAGCAGTGTGCCTTTCTCTGGAGGTGGCCATTTTGGGAAAATCTGGCCCCACCCATCAGTGCTAAGAAGCCCCAGGGCACACAACAATCCAGGTGGGATCATAGCCCCACCCATCAATAAACAGGCTTCCTAAAGACCCCCCAGGCACACAGCCACCTCTAATCTCATCCAAAGACAAAGCTCCACCCACCAGAGGGATAGGAATCAGCTCCACCTACCAGTGGGCAGGCATCAGTCCCTCCCATTAGGAAGCCTAAGCAAGCCCCTATACCAACTTCAGCCACAAGGGGGGCAGATACCAGAAGGAAGAGAGGCTACAATTCTATTATCTGTAGAAAGGTCACCACACCAAAAACCTATAAAAACGAAAAGACAGAGAACTATAACTCAGATGAGGGAGAAAGAAAAAACCCCAGAAAATCAGCTAAGTGATCAGGATATTCTCAGCCTCCAGGAAAAAGACTTTAGACTATTGATGCAGAGGATGATGCAAGACATTGGAAATACACTGGAGGCAAAGATGGATAACTTACAGGAAACACTGAGCAAAGCGATACAAGATATAAAACTTCAACAAGAAGAGATGCAAAATACAATCACTGAAATAAAAACTTCACTAGAAGCAGCTAACAGCAGAATAAAGGCGGCAGAACGAATAAGCGAGGCAGAGGACAGATTTGTAGAAATTACGAATGCGGAACAGAAAAGAGAAAAATGAAAGAAATGAGGAGAGTCTCAGAGAACTATGGGACAACGTTAAATGCACCAACATCCATATTATAGGGGTGCCAGAAGGAGAAGAGAGAGAGAAGGAGCCAGAAAAAATATTCCAAGAGATAATAGCCAAAAACTTCCCTAACATGGGAAAGGAACCACTCACTCAAATCCAGGAAGCACAATGAGCACCATATAAAATAAACCCAAGGAGGAACACCCAGAGACACATATTAATCGAACTGACCAAAATTAAAGACACAGAGAAAATCTTGAAAGCAGCTAGGGTAAAGAAACAATTAACATACAAGGGAACCCCAATAAGGTTATCGGCAGGTTTTTCAGCAGAAACTCTGCAGGCTAGAAGGGAGTGGAATGATATATTTAACATGACGAATGGAATAAACCTCCAACCAAGATTACTTTACCCACAAGACTCTCATTCAGATTTCAAGGAGAAATCAAAACCTTCACAGATAAGCAAAAGGTAAGAGAATTCAGAAACACGAAATCAGCCTTACAACAAATACTAAAGGAACTTCTCTAGGCAGAAAAAAAAGGCCACAATAGGAAACAAAAATACCACAAATGACAAGGCTCACCAGTAAAGATATGTATATATTAAAGATATGAAATCATCCATGCACAATTATACCACCAAAATCCGAAATCATGAGAAGATGTGGGTACAAACGCAGGACACTGGAGATGCACTTGCAATTAAGAGACCAACAACCGGTTCTTTGAAAAGATCAACAAAATTGACAAACCCTTAGCCAGACT
This sequence comes from Phacochoerus africanus, assembly GCF_016906955.1. Classification (NCBI taxonomy): domain Eukaryota; kingdom Metazoa; phylum Chordata; class Mammalia; order Artiodactyla; family Suidae; genus Phacochoerus; species Phacochoerus africanus. Next base: position 50,353,305 of record NC_062556.1, on the reverse strand, counting down.
TATTAAGAAAAAAAGAGAGAGGACTCAAATCAATAAAATTAGAAATGAAAAAGGAGAAGTAACAATGGACATCACAGAAATACAAAGGATCATAAGAGACTACTATATGCAACTATATGCCAATAAAATGGGAAACCTAGAAGAAATGGACAAAGTCTTAGAAAAGTACAATCTTCCAAGACTAAACCAAGATGAAATAGAAAAGATGAATGGACCCATCACAAGAACTGAAATTGAAACTGTGATTAAAAAACTTTCAACAAACAAAAGTCCAGGACCAGATGGCTTCACAGGTGAATTCTATCCAACATTTAGAGACGAGCTAATACCTATCCTTCTGAAATTATTCCATACAATTGCAGAGGAAGGGATACTCCCAAACTCATTCTATGAGGCCACCATCACCCTGATACCAAAACCAGACAAAGATACCACACAAAAAGAAAACTACAGGCCAATTTCATGATGAACACAGATGCAAAAATTCTCAACAAAATACTAGCAAAGCACATCCAACAATACATTAAAAAGGATGGTACATCGTGATCAAGTGGGACTTATCCCAGGGATGTAAGGGTTCTTCAATATCCGCAAATCCATCAGTGTGATACACCACATTAACAAACTGAAGAATAAAAACCATATGATCCTCTCAATAGACGTGGAAAAAGCCTTTGACAAAATCCAACATCCATTTCTGGTAAAAACCCTTCAGAAAGTGGGCAGAGAGGGAACCTACCTCAACATGATAAAGGCCATATATGACAAACCCACAGCAAACATCATTCTCAATGGTGAAAAGCTGAAAGAATTCCCGCTGAGATCAGGAACAAGACAAGGATGTCCGCTCTCGCCACTACTCTTCAACACAGTTTTGGAAGTCCTAGCCATGGCAATCAGAGGAGTAAAAGAGATAAAAGGAATCCAAATTGGAAAGGAAGAAGTAGAACTATCACTATTTGCAGATGACATCATACTATACCTAGAGAATCCTAAAAACTCTACCAGAAAACTGTTAGAGCTCATCCACGAATTTGGCAAAGTCGCAGAATACAAAATTAATACACAGAAATTGATGGCATTTCTATACACTAACAATGAAAGATCAGAAAGAGAAGTTAGGGAAGCAATCCCGTTTACCGTCACATCCAAAAGAATAAAATACCTAGGAGTAAACCTACCTAAAGAGACAAAAGACCTGTACTCTGAAAACTATAAGACACTGATGAAAAAAATCAAAGATGACACAAATAGATGGAAAGACATACCATGCTCTTGGATTGGAAGAGTTCATATTATCCAAATGACTATACTACCCAAAGCAATCTACAGATTCAATGCAATCCCTATCAAATTACCAAGGACATCTTTCACAGAACTTGAACAAAATATTTTAAAGTTTGTTTGGAAGCGCAAAAGACCCAGACTAGCCAAAGACATCCTGAAAAAGAAACATGGAGCTGGAGGCATCAGGCTCCCGGACTTCAGACTCTACTACAAAGCAACAATCATCAAAACCGTATGGTACTGGCACAAAGACATACAGATCAGTGGAACAGGATAGAAAGCCCAGATTTAAACCCACGCACCTACAGCCAACTAATCTATGACAAAGGAGGCAACGATATACAATGGAGAAAGGACAGCTTGTTCAATAAGTGGTGCTGGGAAAACTGGACAGCCATATGGAAAAAGATGAAGTTAGAACACTCCCTAACACCATACACAAAAATAAACCCTAAATGGATTAAAGACCTAGATATAAGACAAGATACTTATAAAACTCTTAGAGGGAAACATAGGCCAAACACTCTCTGACATAAATGACAGCAACATCTTCTCAGATCCACCTCTTGGAGTAATGACAGTAAAAACAAAAATAAGCAAATGGGATCTAATCAAACTTCAAAGTTTCTGCACAGCAAAGGAAACCCTGAACAACACAAAAAGACAATCCAAAGAATGGGAGAAAATCTTTGCAAGTGAATCAACTGACAAGGGATTCATCTCCAAAATTTATAAACACCTCCTATACCTCCATACCAAAAAAACAAAAAACCCCATCAAAAAATGGGCAGAACATCTAAACAGACAGTTCTCCAAAGAAGACATACAGATGGCCAAAAAGCACATGAAAAGATGTTCAACATCACTCAGTATTAGAGAGATGCAAATCAAAACCACTCTGAGGTACCACCTTACACCAGCCAGAGTGGCCATCATCAAAATGTATATGAACAATAAGTGCTGGAGAGGGTGTAGAGAAAAAGGAACCCTAGTACACCATTGGTGGGATTGTAAATTGGTGCAACCACTGTGGAAAGCAGTATGGAGAGTCCTCAGAAAACTAAACATAGAGCTACCATTTGATCCATCAATCCCACTCCTGGGCATCTATCCAGAGAAAACCGAGACTGGCAAAGACACATGTACTCCGATGTTCATTACAGCACTATTTACAATAGCCAAAACATGGAAACAACCTAAGCAACCTAAATGTCCATCAACAGAGGAGCGGATCGAGAAGATGTGGTACATATACACAATGGAATATTACTCAGCCATTAAAAAGAATGAAATACCAGCATTTTTAGCAACATGGATGGACCTAGAAATTATCATGCTAAGTGAAGTCAGTGATACAATGAGACACCAACATCAAATGCTTTCACTGACATGTGGAATTGCAAAAAAGGATAGAATGAGCTTCTTTGCAGGACAGATACTGACTCACAGACTTTGAAAAACTTATGCTTTCCAAAGGAGACGGTTTGGGGGGTGGGGAGATGCTCTGGGGTTGTGGGATGGAAATCCTGTAAAATTGGATTGTGATGATCATTGTATGACTATAAATGTAATAAATTCATTGAGTAATAAAAAATTATAAAAAATAAAATTGAGGCATAGTTGATTTACACTATTACATTAGTTTGGGTGTACAATACAGTGATTCAAAATTATACTTTATAAAGTTTTATAAAATATGGGCTATATTCCCTGTGATGTACAATATATTATTGTAGCTTGTTTATTTTATACTTGGTTACTTGTACTTCTTAATCTCCTCCCCCAACTCACCCCTCCTTCCTTCCCTCTCCCCACTGGCAGCCACTCGTTTGTCCTCTATAGCCGTGAGTCTGTTATATTTTTCTTTTGTCTTTCGAAGGCCATACCCGCGGCATATGGAAGTTCCTAGGTTAGAAGTCGAATCAGAGCTACACCTGCTGGTCTACACCACAGCCACAGCAACATGGGATCCGAGCCACTCTGCAACCTACACTACAGCTCATGGCAACACTGGATCCTTAACTCACTGAATGAGGCCAGGGACCAAACCCGCCCTACTCATGGATCCTAGTCAAGTTCATGTTAACTGCTGAGACATGATAGAAACTCCTAATGGTTTATAATTTTTAATATTTGTGGTATTGTGTGTAGGACTTAAGTTTTACCCTTGCTCCAGGTTCTATCAATGTAGGGCATAGGCCTGTATGTTGCAAATGCTCACTAGCTATAGACAAGTTCTCAGTAAAATGGCTCTGGCCAATTGCAAGAAAGGCTGGGAGATGTTGTCTAGCCCAGGAGGAAAAGAAAATGAATGATATTTGTTGAAAATATCATGTAAGATCCTATGTTTTGAGGAAAGCCTGCAAGCTTTGGGTTTCTACATACCTAATGCTAACTCAGTCCCAGTTCCTTGTGTGGTTTTTCAAAGTCTTTTAAGCCTCTAGTTCTTCCTCCATGGGAGGGGTGATGACACCTCACATGAAGAGCTTCTGGAGATTTAAATAAGCTAATAAAGGTGAAGTGTCAAACATAGTACTCATAATTACCTTGGTGGTCTCACCCAAATATAAACATGTAGAAAGTGATATTATATTTGTTATATTTGTATTTCTAAAGCAGGACACAGAAGAGATCTGAAGAAAGGAAGGAAAGAAGGAGGCAGGAATTTGTTTTCTTACTGACATCTCTTTTGATGGTGGGAGAAGATGCTTATTCTCCTCAAAACTGTTAGCCCACATACTATACTGCTGACTACAGAATATGAACTCTATAAAGGTTTCTTGATTGACTTAATGAAAAGCTAGGAGTCAGATTAATGTCGAACACTGAGAATTAATCATAGGTAATGGGTTTATTGTTGTGCCAGGAATTAGATATTTAGGCTAAAAATAGATGAAATAGATACCTAGAATATAATAGCATGTTATTGTTAGGGTATAATAGTTTTTAGATGATGATGTAAACATGTAAAGAGAGAGGGAGGGAGCTACCATTATTGATTGCTTTCCTATTGTTAGCTTTATACGTGGAAATTTAGCTGAAAATCTATCTTTATGATCATGATCAAATCAGGAGCAGGTCTTGCACTTGGAAGTTCTAATTTAATCCATCCACATAAGCAGCAGCTGTGGGATGCCCGGTGCAACCTGCCCGTACCACACATGGGGCCCAATTACTGAGCCACAGGGAATTAGAATCATCAAATCTTAGGGTCAAGTTCAATTATACCACACATATAAAGATATGGCTGACTTTGCAAAGGACAGACAAGATGAAAAACAGTAGAATTCCTCTCAGACCTAACACCACACATGTAGACACATACCTATAGTCTTGTTTATAACAGCAGCTTTGAAAATTGAGGGCAACATACAAATATAACTAAAACCAATGCTTCTGAAAAATCTCCTTTGGATCTTCCTGTTTTCAACTTTATTTTTTGCCAACCTATAAAATATGTACTTTTAAAAATATTTTTATAGTTGATTTACAATGTTCTGTCAATTTCTGCTGTATATACTTCTTTCTTGATTTACTAGTACCTACTATTTAAATTGCTCAATAGTTACTTGTTAAAGTACCACCATGTGCACATATTGGATCTTCTGGAATCTTGTTTCCTTCCCTCCTACATCCAATTAAGAATCAGGTCTTTTTACTCGAATCTCTTGAAGATTTTTTACACTTGTCTCTGAGAGGTCTTTGGGTATAGTTTGAAGTTTGGTTCTATGTCACAATGTTCCCAGCACTTGGCATACCTCCCATCACCTAGGAGGTGCCCAATATGTGTCTGCTGAAGGCATGGATCACCTCTTTGTCTCTATTCTTTCTGCTACTGCCTTCATCCTTATCATAGCTTGTTTAGATCAGTGCAATCCAACTGCCTTCTCTGTCTCTAGAATTGCCTTAACTAGTTTATCTTCCTTATTGAAACTAAAGTGGTTTTCTTAAAATATTAATTTGATCCTTGATCCTTAACAAGATCTCATAAGAAACCTGTTCAGGGTTAAAATCCTTCAACAATTCCTGTAACGTGTAGGAGAAAATCCAAACTTTATAGGAAGACATTTAAGTTCCTTCATGATTGAGTCCCTGGCCATTTCTGCTCATTCCTTATCACCTCTTTTCTTTCTTTCTTTTTCTTTCCTTCCTTCCTTCCTTCCTTCCTTCCTTCCTTCCTTCCTTCCTTCCTTCCTTCCTTCCTTCCTTCCTTCCTCTCTCTCTTCCATCCTTCCTTCTTTTCCTCCTCCATCTCATCCAGAACCATGGGTTTCAGCCACGCTGAAAGAATTGAATATCCAGTGTTTCCCATGGGTTCCATGTTTCACATCCTTTTTTTTTTTTTTTTTTTTTGCTACTTCAATTTCCTGGACCGCATGACTCTTATTGGCCCATCTAAAAACGATTTGTGCACTTCTGAAAAACTTAAACCTAGCCACAGTAATCAAGACAGTGTGGTACTGGAACCAAAACACACATACAGACCAATGGAACAGAATAGAGAACCCAGAAATAAACCCAGACACCTATGGGAGGCAAGAACATAAAATGGGAAAAAGACAGCCTTTTCAGCAAATATTACTGGGAAACCTGGACAGCCTCAGGTAAATCAATGAAACTGGAACACACCTTCACACCACACACAAAAATAAACTCAAAATGACTTAAAGACTTAAATGTAAGACAAGACACCATCAAACTCCTAGAAGAGAACACAGGCAAAACATTCTCTGACATTAATCTTACGAATGTTTTCTTAGGTCAGTCTCCCAAGGCAACAGAAATAAAAGCAAAAATAAACCAATGGGACCTAATCAATCTGACAAGCTTTTGCACAGCAAAGGAAACCATAAAAAAAAAAAAAAGGACAACTTACAGAATGGAAGAAAAAAGTTTTAAACGATGCTGACAAGGGCTTAACCTCTAAAATATACAAACAACTTACACAACTCAACAGCAAAAAATTCAACAACCCAATGGAAAAATGGGAAAAAGACTTGAATAGACATTTCTCCAAAGAAGATACACAGATGGCCAACAAGCACATGAAAAAATGCTTAACATCACTTTTATTAAGGAAATGCAAATTTAAACTACCATGAGGTACCACCTCACACCATTCAGAATGGCCATCATTAATAAGTCCACAAATAGCAAATGCTGGAGAGGGTGTGGAGAAAACGGAACCCTCCTGCACTGTTAGTGGGAATGTAAATTGGTATAACCACTATGGAAGACAGTATGGAGGCACCTTAGAAAACCATACATAGAACTACCATATGACCTAACAATCCCACCCTTGGGCATATATCCAGATAAAACTCTCCTTGAAAAAGACACATGCACCCACATGTTCACTGCAGCACTATTCACAATAGCCAAGACATGGATACACCCTAAATGTCTATTGACAGATGAATGGATTAAGAAGATGTGGTATATATACACAATGGAATACTACTCAGCCATAAAAAAGAATGACATAATGCCATTTGCAGCAACATAGATGGAACTAGAGACTCTCATACTAAGTAAAGTCAGCCAGAAAGAGAAAGACAAAATACCGTATGATATCACTTATATTTGGAATCTAATATAGGGCACAAACGAACCTTTCCACAGAAAAGAAAATCATGGACATGGAGAACAGACTTGTGGTTGCCAAGGGAGAGGGGAAGGTAGTGGGATGGACTGGGAGTTTGGGGTTAGTAGATGCAAACTATTGCCTTTGGAATGGATAAGCAATGAGATCTTGCTGTATAGCACTGGGAACTATGTCTAGTCACTTATGATGGAGCATGATAATGTGAGAAAAAAGAATGTATATGTGTATGTGTGACTGGGTCATCTTGCTATACAGTAGAAAATCAACAGAATATTGTAAACCAGCTATAATGGAAAAAAATAAAAATCACTATAAAAAATGAAACAAAACAAATAACTTAAACTTCTTTCTTGTTTGAAGGAAATCCTGATCCTTAATCCCTAGGAAAGTATACACGTCTTGTACATTTTGTATAGTGTTTTGTTTGAAACACTTATTAATTTCTTCTCTGTTTTTTATTAATGTTTTACTTGTTTATATTATTATTATTATTACTATTACTATTATTTTGCTTTTTAGGACTGCAACTGTGGCATATGGAGGTTCCCAGGCTAGGGATCAAATCAGAGCCAGAGCCTCCAGCCTACACCAGAGCCACAGCAATGTAGGATCTGAGCCACATCTACGACCTACACCTCAGCTCACAGCAACACCAGATCCTTAACCCACTGACTAAGGTCAGGGATCGAACCCACAACCTCATGGTTACTAGTCGGATTTGTTTCCACTGTACCACAATGGAAATTCCTATACTAAATTTTTATTTGTTTACATTCCTCTTACCACACTTCAAATCTTGTGGCCAGGGTCCTTATTTTTGCACTTGTAGTGCCTAATTTAGAACCTAGATATACAGGATACATTTAATAAATATGTGTTAAATAATTGAAAAATGTGTTGTTACTATTTGCTAGGCTATAATTATTTTGCTGAGCTAAAACTTAAGCTTTTTTTTTTTTTTTTTGTCTTTTTTGCCATTTCTTGGGCCGCTCCCGCGGCATATGGAGGTTCCCTTGCTAGGGGTCCAATCGGAGCTGTAGCCACCGGCCTACACCAGAGCCACAGCAACGCGGGATCCGAGCCACGTCTGCAACCTACACCACCACTCACGGCAACGCCGGATCCTTTAACCCACTGAGCAAGGGCAGGGATTGAACCCGCAACCTCATGGTTCCTAGTCGGATTCGTTAACCACTGCGCCGCCACGACGGGAACTCCTAAAACTTAAGCTTTTAAGCAGAAATCATTCCTCATACCACTTGAAAGTCCTCAAACATAGCATTATTTTTATACAAAGTGAGTGTTTAAAATCATTTATCACTGATGATGATGTTGTTGATGTTGATTTTCTATAAACTCCCGAAAATGTGACATGCTTATTTTCCCAAAAGGCTTAGTTCAATGCAGAATGAGGATCAATAATCTTATGATCCACAATCTTAGCAAGGTACCAGTACACAGTAGAATAGCTGCCCAATTAATATATGTTGAATAATTAAATAACATGGAATGACCCTACATAAGAATGAATGGGGTATCATCTCTGAGTTGGAATTTCTTTGGCTCTTGTTACTGGTTTAATCCAATGTACTGATGAAGGTCCACTGACAAAAGTTTCTGTCAACATTAATGTAGAAACACTTGGCTAAAAACTAAACACCTAGACATTTTGGCAGAGTAAATATGGCCACAAATTCCTTACAGTTTCTCCCATAAAGAGGTAGAATCTATTTTTCCAACTCTTACATCTGGGCAGATCTTATTTGTGAGACGCTTTGACAACAGAATGAAGGGGAAGTGACATGGTGGGAGTTTAGGAACCAAGGCTTCCGTAGATTCCATTTTGCCCTCTTGGGTCCTCACCCTGGGACCACCTTGTGGCGAATCCAAGGATGAAATGCCTCATGGAGAGAGATGGCCAGCCGGCCAGCAATCCCAGCTGAGACCAGCCCCAGCTGACTTGTCAGCCGATGGTAACTATGTGCATAAGCCCTGTTGACATATGTAGAGGAGTCACTCAGTCAAGCCACAGAATAGTGAAGAATAATAAAGCATTACTCTTTCAAGCCACTAAGTGATAGGGTGGTTTGTTGTTCTGGTAACTAATAACTGGAAGAATTACGAAAACAAATGACAGCTTCTAGATTCCTTTTTCTAACAAAGAAAGTGGAAGTATAAACAAGTAGAATGGTTTTTGTTTGTTTGTTTGTTTGTTTTTAGTGGCTCTAGAGATCCTGAATAGCATAAGGTTATTCAGTGAGTTTATGAAGACATTTCCAGCTCATTAGAACAAGTGACAGAAACAGAAAGGCTTGAGCAAACCCATGCTCACACACATTGATTTTGTAAATCTTCAATTCCTGGCAAACAAGGGTAAAGTATAAAATGAATCAAACTGATGTGAGTCATCTTAACTGTTATAATGCTTCAAAATTAAAACAACAAAAATTTGGCCAAAAACATTTAAAATCCAGCAGAAGAGCCCAGAACTTGGGGAAAAAAAAATGCTATGAAACCAAAAAACCCCATTAATATTCAATAAACTCCCCCTCAGCTTTTTCAAATGTGAAGGAGTCAGTAATCAGTAATGAGGTCAATTCTTTCCTTGAACCAGAATTCTGGTTCATCCCAAAGCCAAAAGAAAAAAAAATCCCATGTATTTAAGAAAACTTATAGCTAGAGAAAGTCTTAACTAGGATTAACTAGAAAATCTCTCAAAAAATTTTGTTTGCCACATTCTCCCTATGCCATGTATAACACATGCATAAATAAGGCTTAGAAATTCTTCTAGGATCTGTATTAAGCCTTTTCCTTCTCTAGTTACTTATAATTGATCATAAAATGCTTTCAAAACACACAACAAATTTTGTAGATGGGTTTGAATCGATATGTTTGAACTTGACATATATCCAAGGTGCAACAACTTACAAAGCACTAGAATACTTCTGATTTCACACACCACTGTGGACTCAATTATCTCCTCATATACGGTTAGAAAAAGGATAAAAAAAAGGACCTCAGAGAGTTAATGGTTTGTCTAAATTTAAAGATGATTCAGCAGGTTAAAAATAGGATTAGCACTCATATTTTCTTCTTGATCCCTGAGAAACGGATTACATAATAATACATGAATAGCTAATACTTATAGCTTTTATATTCTAGCATCTGTACTTTTTTTTTTTTTTTAATGGCCGTACCCACTGCATATGGAAGTTCCCAGGCCAGGGACTGAATCCTATGCTACAGCTGCGGCAGTGCTGGATCCTTTAATCCACTGAACTGGGCCAGGAATCGAACCCACACCTCCGCGGCTACCTGAGCTGCTTGCAGTCAGATTCTTAACCCAGTGTACACAGTGGGAACTTCTGTTACAGTGTGTAATACATATGTTCACAAATTTAGTCCTCATACAACAATCTAACAGGGTGAATACTGTATACATCCTCATTTTACAGGTAAGAAAGCTGATACAGAGGTAGGTAAATTAACTTGTCTGTGGTTGTACAGCCAGTAATATGTCCAGCATAATTAGTAAAAGCTGAGATTTGAACCCTTACAACAGTCCATCCCAGAGTATGTGCTCTTAACCATTGTGCTAAATAGTTTTTCTCCATGAAGAGGAGTGATATATATATACTTTTAATTATAATGACAATAATTTTAGAATTTTCCTGCGCCCACAAATCTCCTTTAAGTATCTTAGTATCTCCACAGTCCCTTAGTCGACGAGGACTGACCCTGCGTGGCTATATCCAAAGAGGAAGAGGGGCCGTTAGAGTAGATCCTTTGTCCAGGGCATTATGAAAAAGGGGATATTGATATCATGATACCATTATGTTCATGGGAATCTCAACTCGAATTTCAGGGGTCCCAAAAGGCCAAATAAAATGGCTAAAGATGTGTTTATTGGAGTTCCCGTCGTGGCGCAGTGGTTAACGAATCCGACTAGGAACCATGAGGTTGCGGGTTCGGTCCCTGCCCTTACTCAGTGGGTTAACGATCCGGCGTTGCCGTGAGCTGTGGTGTAGGTTGCAGACACGGCTCGGATCCCGCGTTGCTGTGGTTCTGGTGTAGGCCGGTGGCTACAGCTCCGATTCAACCCCTAGCCTGGGAACCTCCATATGCCGAGGGAGCGGCCCAAGAAATAGCAAAAAGACAAAAAAAAAAAAAAAGATGTGTTTATTGATTGTGAAGGGAACAATTAGCACAGAGCAATTAGCACAGAGGTATCTGTGACCGAATGTGTTTTGTCTCTCTTAAATGTGGTCCTAAGAACAAGACGAAAAATAGACGATTGTATTGTGACATACATGTGCCTTTTTTTTTTTTTTTGTCTTTTTAGGGTGACACCCGGGCATTATGGAGGTTTCCAGGCTAGGGGTAGAATTGGAGCTGTAGCCGCCGGCTTATACCACAGCCACAGCAATGCAGGATCCAGCCTGCATCTGCGACCTACACCACAGCTCACAGCAACGCCGGATCCCTGACCCGCTGAGCGAGGCCAGGGGTGGAACCCGCGTCCTCATGGATACTAATCAGGTTCATTAACCACTGAGCCATGACGGGAACTCCACATGTGCCTAGTCTGGCACTCAGCAGACAGAACATGTATCTGTTATTGCTTTTTATTCTTTGATTTTTCATAATTTTAAAAAAGATAACTCAGAAGAGAAGAAATGATTGAAAAATACATTTGCTTTATAATCACCCTACATCAACTGATAAAAGAAATGACATATGAAATTTAGTTTATCACACAGATTCTTAGAATTTGGAGGCTAAGGGCTCTTTTGAGAAATCTGTTGAACACCATGAATCCTCTCACCCACCAAAATGCACATAAAATATTTTTCAGTTTTTTCCAAGAAGTCAATGAACCTTTTAAAATCTATCTACAGGGAGTTCCTGTCGTGGCACAGTGGAAACGAATCAGACTAGGAACCATGAGGTTGCAGGTTCTATCCCTGGCCTCGCCCAGTGGGTTAAGGATCTGGCAGTGCTGTATGCTGTGGTGTAGGTCACAGATGGCATTGTTGTGGCTGTGGTGTAGGCCGGCAGCTGTAGCTCTGATTAGACCCCTAGCCTGGGAACCTCCATATGCCACAGGTGCAGCCCTAAAAAAATGACTAAATAAATAAACAAAAGCTATCTACAGATACCCAGGCTAAATATATCTCTTTATCCCCTATATTTCTTAATTTATCAAATAGAGCTAACAAGAGACCTAAATAATGTATCCGCTATATATTCATGTCAACAGTGACAACATCATATTAGCTACACTAACAATACCTAGCATTTATGGGATATTTAATATATGCCATATTTGATGGTCATGTGATACACATTCCAATGTTATCACCATTTCACACATCAGAAAACTGAGCCATGTAAGGATTAACTTCCTCCAAGTAAGTCCCAAAGCAAAGGCTTGAAACTGAGGATTCCACAAATTGTGCTCCTCGTGAAGGCAATTAGCATATTGTAAATGCTCAATAAACATTAGCTGTGGTTCCCACTGATATTATTTGGAGCTAAAATGATATTTGCAGGAAAATGCACAGCACATAAGACAAACTCTTTTTTCTTAAAAAAGTGAAAATGGATTTTTTTCTTTGATTTAATAATTGTCTCCTTTTGCTCTAGGTTCTAATAGTTAGATAATGGATCTTGTCAACCATTATATGTCTTCACCTTCAGCTGGGGACACATAACTTTTATTGTGGTCCATTATCTGGCCATTAGAGGCCACAAGTATGTCCCCTGACCCTCTACCTCACATTATGCTGAAGAAAAGGAGTAGAAAATGTGGAGGCAGCAGCTTTTCTGGCATCAGAGGTAAAAGGAGCTACAAAGCCTCCTGTATTGAGACCATTCATTTTCCTCCTGCTGTAAAGTTCATCATGCAACTCCCGTGGATCAATTTAGTGAGTTTCCTCACCCAACGGCCAGCCTCTTCTTCTTGTTCTCTCACTTCAGGAAGTCAGATCCAGTAACAGCCAGACTCTGCTCAGAATACTGAGATATTCTCTTTAATAGGGGAGGACACTGAACTGCTCAGAAGTTTTGATGAACGTATTCATTGTAGAGGTTTTATATTCTCATCACACAAACCACGGGTCCCCAAATGAAAGCACTCATGTCATTTTCTGACAGTCTCCTAATGGACCTGGGTGCCATGTTTTAGCTTCCAGAATGAAAGCGAACTATAATCATTCCAACTAGAGATTTATCCTTTAGGACTTCATACCCTCAGAGGAGAAGCAGCACGGGCTGCTCTGCCCAAAAGGTGGACACTGTTAAGGAGAGCCAGCTCCTGAACAGGTTTTATTCAGGAGCCCTTACAACAGGGGGAAAGAAACCTCAGTATAGAACTGGGCTCAGGGGAGTTCCTGTCATGGCCCAGCGGAAACGAATCTGATTAGCATCCATGAGGACGCAGGTTCGATCCCTGGCCTTGCTTAGTGGGTTAAGGATCCAGCACTGCCATGAGCTGTGGTGTAGGTCAAAGACGTGGCTTGGATCCTGGGTTGCTGTGGTATAGATCAGCAGCTACAACTCTGATTCCACCCCTGGCCTGGGAGCTTCCATATGCCGTGGGTCTGGCCCTGGGAAAAAAAAAGAAGAAGAAGAACTTGGCTCAATTTTGAACACAGCCTCACAGAACAAGTGAGGCTTTGTAGCCAAGGAGCAGAGCGAAGGGGTTCAGCAGATGGAAAATTACTAGGAGGTGACACTGCTAATAGGGGGATACTCACTAAACCCATTTAAAAGGATTCTTACTGATGGTAGACCAGGGTGACTAGATAGGGAGTTTGGAGAATGAGGATTTTGGTCTGATCTCAAGGATAATCAGATATCAAGGATCAGGTATTCTCATGAAACTGACTTAGCTAGATTCTTGCTAAAACTGGGATGTGCAGGCCCAGCAAGGATCGGGGCCAAGGTCAAGACTTCATGGAAAAGAGGACACAGAGAAGCCTGACTAAAGTTTGGCTGAGAAGAGAGTTTTTGTCAGAAAACTCAGTCCTGTCAGTTTTGTCAATTTTTGTCAGGTATTCGATGACAGGATATATGTAATGGGTATATAATATGTGCATTTGTCAAGATTATTCATTTTCTCACCTGGAGAGGCAGGAAACTTAGAGTGGCCAGGTAACTCAAAACATGTGAATCAGACGAGCTTTTCTTCTTTCACAGTATTGGGGACATTGCAGGAGAATTACTGGTTTTGTCAATTGCCTCCAAGTGTGGTTTTTTATGTTGCCTGTAAGAGTGAATAAAGTCTAAAGATCTCACTCCTATTGTACTTATGAGCATCACTGTGTTTTCTGCAGAGGCCCCTCTCGCTCCTTTGCCAATGTAGTGCATGTTAATTCCATTACTTGCCTCTCAGTTATCCACTCATGTAAAAGTTTTAAGAGGATTTACATCTTTATTTGAATTTATATTTTTGTTTTCTTTTTGTTATTAAGCTAGATGTCTCTTGGAGGCCAAGATCCAGTGTTCTAATATGCAATATAAAGAGGTTTCCCAATGTTGACTATTTTAGTTTACCTTCTCTTTCCCCACTTCTCTACTTAAACACTCCTTCTTATCCAATCCCTCTCTTCCACATAGTATTCTATAACTCTTCCTGAAAATCACAACTGTGGTTAGAAACTAATGGGATTTTTTTCATGCTGAAACTGCATCCTTTGATGATAGCAACATCAGTGGTAAGTTGTGTCAAGGCTATTACCTCTCAGACTTTGACAGCTTAAAGAGATCAGAGTGAAATAGTAGAGCTGAGGGCCTACTGTTTCCAAATCACACTTACAGACATTAGCCATTAAAGATCATCAGAGGCCATAGCTGATAAACTGTTAGATAGAGTGATTGAGAAATCACTGCCTGGGTCTACTTTCCAGGCCCCATAAGAACTTTTTTTTCAAGCCAAGTTTACAAAGTGATGGTTGAAAGTACATGTAAAAACAGGATTGCTTTCTCTGCCCTTGACCCAGATAAAAGTAGACACTCAGAGGGTAATCTGTTGATGGAAAGAAAATTGAGAGTCTTCCAACTAATGTGCCAGGTCCTGTAGGGACACTGACGCTGTCTCATCAAAGTCCCAAACACACCAGAGAGTTAGCACTTGGCATTTGACTGAGGCTGGAAGTTCTTAGGAGGATGAAGATAAATATCCATGTGATTCTAAAGGAAATGAGATTCCTTTGCCATCCAGTTACAGAATGGGAGTAAGGTCAGTATGCAGTGTGGCATTTTGAGAATACTAGTTCTCGATCTGCTTTCAGATGCCAGGAAAGCAAATCCTTTCCCAGTAAGTATACAGACTCAAGATATGAAGATGTTGGATGCCAGCAGGTAGAACTGAATTTGTCAGCCATGAATTGTCAATAATAGGTTTTAAGCCAGGCGTTGTCATGACCAGACCCTTGTTTCAGGAAGATTGACCTGATAAGACTGAGTGAATGAGTTGGAAGAAGGAGAAACAAGGAGGCTGATCATAAAGACTTTGTAATCTTGCTAGAGAGACATAAGAGAGGTCAGAATGAGAGCAGTGGCAGAATGGATGGAAAAGCGGTGGCAGTTGTGAGCCACATGATAAAGGCAGACATTGTGGTCTGTCAGCTGTGTGAGCAGGAAAGAATCAGCTCTAAGCCTGAGATTTCTGACTGTGTTGACAGGAAGAGAGAGAAGTACTATTAATCATGAATAGGAAACATGAAGAGAGAACAGGTTTGGGGAAAGATAATGACATCAGTTTTGAAAATATTTGCACTTCAGGTGCTGGTGGCATGTCCAGAGAGATAGGTAGAGATGTGTGCCAGAGATGTGGGAAAGAGGTCAGAAATGAAAGTAGAATCTTTGAGTACCTGATTGTCAAGGAGGAGGCTCCAAAGAAATGACAAGTGCCAAGAACAGATATTTGGGCAACATCTATATTTAGGAGAAAGGAAACAAGAGGGATACAGAAGATAGAAAGAAGAGGTCAGAGGTCCAGGAGGAGAAGAAAGCTGTGTCCCAGAGGTCAAGGAAGAGTGCCCTCTTCAAGGATTTCTGTGGCATCCTGTTGCTTTCAAAATGTAAGTGAGCTAGAACAAATGATTTTGAAATCTATTTTTTGGATGGCCAGAACACTCAAGATCTCTGGACATCCAATTCTCCAGGGAAGAATAAGAACTATGAAAAAGGCTATTGCATTTGGCACATCACAGTGACCCTCGGAGAGTAATTTTAGTGGTCTGATGCTGTCAGGAGCCAGACTGCGAGGGAACAGTAATTGAGTAGGAAGTAGGGGCATGGACTATAGATTTCTTTCTTCCTTAAAAAAATCTATTGGGTGGTTTGGCAGTGACTGAAAGGAGAGAAAAGAGAATGACAGCTTAAAAGGGTAGCGAGGAGGCAGAGATTTTTATTGCCTTGCTTGTTTACACCAGGATGGGGAAACCTTGAGCAAAGTCAGGGTCACAGGATCACTGGACAGGAGAGGGTCTTGGGAGAGCAAGATTCTGGGCAAGACTGGCAGGGTCAGGAGCAGAGGACGAACCTTGGAGAGAAGGATATAGTCTGGGACATGAGAGGAAAAGGAGAGGTCACTCACCCCAGATATTAATTGTACACCTAGCATCTTTCTCTCCACTAGGGATATAGTCAAAAAGGCAAAATCCCTGACTTTCTAAATGCTCTGGTGAGGAAGAGAGAAGAGATAGAGCTATAGATTGATATGAATATAGATATAGGTCTGTTTATCATGATAGAGTGAAGTAGAGATGGGGGCGTGAGCAAGGGTCAGTGGGGGTGGGGTTGAAAGTTAGTTGAGGAAGGATTAAGAAAGGCCTTTCCAAAGCAATGAACTTTGATACAGACTTGTTGGAGGTGGGAGAGTGAGTCAAGTCGATACCTGGGCAAAAATGGACTCAAGGCTGGGGAAAAGAAAGCGAGAAGTCTCTAAGATAGGCTCTAATGGGTTCGAGGTGATCAGATGTCTCTAGGAGAGGAAGTCAGAGAGGTAATGGGTGAGGAGATGTGAGATTTTGTGGGAAACTGTAGGTCATGTTAAGGATCTTGTCCTCAGAGTGAGATATGGAAGCCTGGACATTCTGAACAGAGGAATGGCATGATTTTAGCAAGATCTCTGGGATGCTCTGTTGGGATGGACACGAGAGGACAAGGCTAGTTTTGAGGCTGCTGCAATCATCCAGGTGAGACAGGATGGTGTCTGGACTCAGACAGTAGCAATGATAAGAGGTGCAAAGCGATCAGATTCTGCATAAAGAGTGAGGGTAAATCTGACAGTATTGACTAATAAACCAGGTGTGAGAGAGAGAATGACTCCAATATTTTTGGCATGAGCATCTGGAAAAATGAAATTTTCATTTTTTAGTATGGATAAGATTGAAATGGAGCATGGACCGAAGGGGGAGCATATATGGATCTCTGTTTGGGGCATATAAAGATTTTGAGAGGACTACTAGGTGTCCAAGAGGTCGTGCCAAGTACACAGCCGGATATACAAATGTGGAGTTCAGGAAAGTGATGTTTATTTGGGAGATATCAACATTTGGATGGTATTTAAAGCCTCAAGTATGAATGAGGGAGTTCCTGTTGTGGCGCAGTGGAAACCAACCCGACTAGTATCCATGAGGTTGCAGGTTGGATCCCTGGCCTCGCTCAGTGGGTTAAGGATCCGGCATTGCCATGAGCTGTGGTGTAGGTCACAGACACGGCTCAGATCCCGCGTTGCTGTGGCATAGGCCAGCTGTTTACAGCTCTGATTCGACCCCTAGCCTGGGACCCTCTATATGCTGAGTGTGCGGCCCTAAAAAGCAGAAAGAAAAGAAACAAACAAACAAACAAAAAAAAAAAAAAAAAGAGGGAGACATCCCTAAGAAAGCAAGTACAGATGAGAAAGAGAAGAGGCCAAAGAATGAACCTCAGAGCACACCACTGTTGAAAAGTCAAGACATAGAGGAAGTAACTTAGAAGATTCTTAGAGGATGCTTAGGGATAAAAAGTGGCAAAGCTTAAACATCCTTGATTTCTCCCTTGCTACACACCCTGGTGAACTGGTCAATTTCTCTAGGAAGCTTTTCACATTCCTCCAAACATGGATTCTTTGTCACTATGTATCAAGTAGTATCCTGTATCTAATTTATCACAGCACTAAATGCATGATATTTTTTTTTTGCCCCTTCCACAAAAGTGTAAGTTACTAGAGGAATTGGGTCTCTTTAGTTTACCACTGATTGTATCCACAGGGTCTAACAAAATGCCTGATACAAAAATAATAAAAATCTGCTAGCCCAGTGAATGAAAGAAAAGAGTCTGAGCTTGATTGGATGTGGAGGAATGTGATAAGGAGTTAGTCAATTGGCCCAAGGCCAACATGATTAGCACTTGTCACTATGCCTAACCTACTGCCTTTATCTGTTTTAAATATGGATCACATGACTTTTGCGACACTAAAACATTTGCTTGCCTTACATACACATTGTTCAGCCACCTCCAGTTCTAGTCTCCCTAATCATTACAACTGACCTCTTAGACCACTAAGTCTACTTTCCTACCCCATTCCAGTTGAGTCTGATTTTGCTTCTATTCTTCCCTCATTTTTGACATATCTGATTAAAATGGGTTGATGCATTTTATTAAGAAATAAAACTTAAAGCAAGTTGTAATTAAAATAAACCATGTCTGTCTGAATTCAACAAAGGCAGGGAGACCCAAGTAGGTCAACAAGGGAGGTCCTAGAACATTTCTGATCTTATGAAGTGGATATTTGTTATGATCTGTTTAAAAAATTTCTGGACAGCTCTACTCTGCCCCCTGGATATATCAGAAACAGCAAGGCTATATATTTGACTCACAGCGGGAATATTGGATTATTCAGTAGATTGCTCATGGCCCTCTAGCTGGAAGAGTATGGAGATTTCAGAGCATTATATGATCTTAATAGCAAGTAAATTTTTCTGACTGGGACTGCTGGTTCCAGTTTCCAACTGAAACTGAGAAACAGCAAGCTGATTTAAAACTCCATCTTAGAAAAAGCTCAAGAGCCAGTGCTACAGCCAAACTTCATGTTCCAGAATATAGGATTTATCCCGGGATCAACATCAGAGAGCACAAAACCCTGCTATCTCCCATTCTATAGTCAACCCTCCAACCTCCCTTCCCCTTCCTGTTTGTTTGCACACTGTTTCTAGGATTATCTTGGCTTGCCAGCATTTCTCAGCTTCAGCCCACAGAACCGGTTGTCTTTTTTTTGCTAGCATGGTATCTATCCTTGTTCTTGGGAGTCTGTTCCATGGGTAGCCCCTTGGTATAACATTCCAAGGACTTTTTCTTCCATTTTATCCCAGGAGAAACAGGTCTGTCAATTCAATTAGCAGCTATTTGTTGTAATTTAGATATGGTCACATACCATTTCTTCAAAGCTGTAGGGAAATCTTTGTAAGTCTGGAATAAATTCCTGAGTGTACTGTCTCACTGTCATTGTGATGGTACATGGTGTGAGGGCCAGAAGGTTCTTGGTACATTAAAAACATTCCTCCTGGTCAAGTTCTCCACAGCTGGTATCTGAGGAGTTGGGACAGACCATGTGCCCACAGAGAAAGAGTGGTAAGCTGGTGTTCTTTGCCTGGGTGTAGTACAAAGAGGGATTCTGTGCAGGGTTCTGCCTTATTTCAGGTGGGGTCCGGGACCTGGGGCCTGGCCAGAGCATCACAACACAAATGAAAATACAGCATTAATTCTCACAGAAGTCAGAGTTTACAAGTTTGTCATCAGGCTTACTACAACTAAATGACTTATTTCCTTTGTGTTTTCATTTCTTCCATCCTCTGGACAATTTCTAGTACTTCTGGAGAAATAATGCCCCTCACATAATCTTTGGTTTGAAAATGGCACTTAAGCAATATTCTGGAAGGTGCTGCTGAAGGAAAAGGGAGCATGCGATTTCTTTATATAGGAAAGTGTGTCCCCTGGACGTCTGTGTGAGTCCCATCACCTGGATCCTGCCAGGAAGACTTATGCCCTGAAGACTTATGGTTGGCCAGATGGCCTTAAATTGCAAGAATAAGATGACATTGTTGGAGTTCCCAGAGTGGCTCAGCAGTAACGAACCCAACTACTACACGGGTTCAATCCCTGGCCTCCCTCAGTGGATTAAGGATCTCGCATTGCCTTGAGCTGCAGTGTGAGGTCACAGATGAGGCTCGGATTCATCATCGCTGTAGCTGTGGCGAAGGTCAGCAGCTACAGTTCCGATTTGACCCCTAGCCTAGGAACTTCCATATGCCTGGGCTGTGGCCCTAAAAAGCAAAAAAAAAAAAAAAAAAAAAAAGACATTGACTAAGAAAGGCCCATAATTTCCCAGAAGTTCTTATGTACCACACAGTCAATGGCTAGTTGATTTTCATGGCAGGGTGATAGGATGTGTACTTCAGCCTGAAGAAAATAAGATTGTTTTAAAGCCCCTCTGAATGAATCAAATTCAAGGTTCAAGACTATTTGGACCAGAACCCAAGAAGGAGCCCAAGGATATGCACACCAGGCAAGTGGAAGGCTAGAAGATACTCCAACACGAAGCAGGTCCAGATAGATTCCAAGACATTGGTACCAAAGGAGGCAAATCTGTGCAGGGCTCTAAGTGGTAAAGCCCAGGGGATGGATATTTTGTAGGAAGAGAATTAAGGGTGGGGTGAAGTCTAGTCTAAGAGAGGCCTGTGAAAGATACTGGAAGAGCAACTTGATGTTGAGGCAGGAAACAAAGGAAATGTATGAACCTGTGACCTTGGACTAATAAAAATGGAGCCCAATACCTTCCCCTCATTGCTCAGGCATTTACTCTGAGGATCTGAAGAAATAATTCAAGAGCAGTGGTAAATCACGCTATACATCCCAGCTACCCCAGGGCTGGTCTCTACTGCCCTTATGTTCAAAGGCCACTGAGAACCCTCCTGTGTCTAATACCCAAGTATACCTGAGGTGCTGTAGAGAAAGCTGCCTTTTCCATATGCTGCCTACAGAACACTTGGAAAGCTTTCCATGTGGATAGTGATCAGAGGCTAGTCAGAGGCCTGCGGGTGAACTGCTTCAAAAAAAGAGCCACTAGAATTTTCTTCCGTCTCCTTGGAGCCTGTAGAGTACTTTCTTCAGCTATTTTCATTCACCTGAATGGACTTCGGGCTCTTTCTTTTCAGTGTTTTTTTCCCCCTGTATTTAATAACAGTGGTTCTGAATCTTAATGAGGCATTAAACTATCTCTGCATCTTCCCAACCACAAATTTTGTGACAATGAATTCACTTTTCAAAAGGATGACATAAATTTGCAATGGTTAATTTATGTAATGAACACTATGTCACCAGCAAGGCAAGAAGCAAGAACTTCAGTTCTGGCACTAGAATGTCACTCCACTAATACTAAACTAGTTCACTAAATCAGAACCACTCCAAAATGAACAGCTCAGCAGGTTCAGTGACATGTCTAGAACAGTGAAATAAATTTGGTTTCCCAACTCCAGCTGGCACAATTCCTTACAACTGTCCTTGCATTAAAAAACCATTGTGAATTTCCTATATCCAAGGGATTGTGCTAGGGACTGTAGAGAGAACAGAGATAAGTAAAAATGTGTCTTTCTCCCTTCCGCCCTTCTTCCCTTCCTTCCTTTTCTCAGGACGTGTTTCTTGAGCACCTGCTGGGACAGGCTCACAATGTGAAGAGGAGAAAACATGATCTTCACTCTCATGGGCCTTTGAATGTAACAGTTATTCATCACACATGAGGCAAACAAAAATTACCACCATGAAAAGTGCTATGAGTACTTATTCTTTACATAGAATAACGAGAGAATATATTAAGGCGATTTCACCTAGTTGTGGATGTTAGAGAAGTCTGTTCTAGGAAAATGTAGTCTGAACCATGATCTAAAGAATGAATCCCAATTTACAGGCACTGTGGGGAAGGAAGAATAGTCCAGGCATAGAGAGCAGCATATGCAAAGGTCCTGTGGTGGCAGAAATCACAGGGAGAACAAAGGTCGGAAGGAAAGCCATAGACTTGAGAGAGCTAGAAGGAAAGTGCAGGGGTGAAATGTTGGGAGGAGCCCAGGCCATGAAGGGCATTACAGATCGTTGAAAAGCAGTGGGGAAAACATATTAAAAGGAGAGGAGAAGGGAAGTAGGGGAGGAGACAGAGTAGGGCTACTGTGGTAGACCAAGAAAGAAATAGTGTTAATTGGGATTAGGCAATGATAGTAGTAAAGATGGAAAAAAGTGTAGGGATTTGAGAAATATCTATGAAACAAAATCTGTCAGTTGGGTGACTGATTAATTATCAGTGAAGGAGAGATGATATCAAGAGCAACTGCCAAATAGCCAAGACATGGAAACAATCTAAATATCCATCACAGAGAAATGGATAAAGAAGATATAGTACAGGGAACCTGTTGTGGTATAGTGGAAATGAACCTGACTAGTATCCATGAGGACGCAGGTTGGATCCCTGGCCTTGCTCAGTGGGTTGGGGATCTGGTGTTGGTGTAAGCTGTGGTATAGGTGGAAGACATGGCTTGGGTATGGCGTTGCTGTGGCTGTGACAGAGGCCAGCAGCTGTATCTCCGATTGGACCCCTAGCCTGGGAACTTCTATATGCCCCAAGTGCAGCTCTAAAAAAAAACAGCAAAGAAGATACAGTACATATATACAATGGACTATTTCTCTTTTTCTTTTTACAGCCACACCTGCGGCATATGGAAGTTCACAGGCTAGGAATCAAATCAAAGCTGTAGGTGTAGGCATACACTGCAGCCATGGCAATGCAGGATCGTTAACCCACTGAGCAAGGCCAGAGATCAAACCCGCATCCTCATGGACACTATGTCGGGTTCTTAATCCACTGAGCCACAATGAGAATTCCTACAATGGACTATTATTCAGCCATAACAAAGAATGAAATAATGCCATTTGTAGAAACATGAATGGACCTAGATATTATCATATTGAGTGAAGTAAGCCAGAGAAAGACAAATATCATATGATATAACTTATACATAGAATCTAACAAAAATGATAAAAAAGAACTTATTTAAAAAACAGAAACATCAGCAAGCATTGCTGGGAAACCTGGACAGCTGCATGCAAAGCAATGAAACTAGAACACACCCTCACACCATGCACAAAAATAAACTCTAAATGGCTGAAAGACTTAAATATACGACAGGACACCATCAAACTCCTAGAAGAAAACATAGGCAAAACACTCTCTGACATCAACATCATGAATATTTTCTCAGGTCAGTCTCCCAAAGCAATCGAAATTAGAGCAAAAATAAACCCATGGGACCTCATCAAACTGAAAAGCTTTTGCACAGCAAAGGAAACCAAAAAGAAAACAAAAAGACAACTTACAGAATGGGAGAAAATAGTTTCAAATGATGCAACCGACAAGGGCTTAATCTCTAGAATATATAAACAACTTATACAACCCAACAGCAAAAAAGCCAATCAATCAATGGAAAAATGGGCAAAAGACCTGAATAGACTGTTCTCCAAAGAAGATATACAGATGGCCAGCAAACACATGAAAAAATGCTCAACATCGCTGATTATAAGAGACATGCAAATCAAAACTACCATGAGATATCACCTCACACCCGTCAGAATGGCCATCATTAATAAATCCACAAATAACAAGTGCTGGAGGGGCTGTGGAGAAAAGGGAACCCTCCTGCACTGTTGGTGGGAATGTAAACTGGTACAGCCACTATGGAGAACAGTTTGGAGATACCTTAGAAATCTATCCATAGAACTTCCATATGACCCCGCAATCCCACTCTTGGGCATCTATCCGGACAAAACTCTACTTAAAAGAGACACGTGCACCCGCATGTTCATTGCAGCACTATTCACAATAGCCAAGACATGGAAACAACCCAAATGTCCATCGACAGATGATTGGATTCGGAAGAAGTGGTATATATACACAATGGAATACTACTCAGCCATAAAAAAGAATGACATAATGCCATTTGCAGAAACATGGATGGAACTAGAGAATCTCATACTGAGTGAAATGAGCCAGAAAGACAAAGACAAATACCATATGATATCACTTATAACTGGAATCTAATATCCAGCACAAATGAACATCTCCTCAGAAAAGAAAATCATGGACTTGGAGAAGAGACTTGTGGCTGCCTGATGGGAGGGGGAGGGAGTGGGAGGGATCGGGAGCTTGGGCTTATCAGACACAACTTAGAATAGATTTACAAGGGGATCCTGCTGAATAGCATTGAGAACTTTGTCTAGATACTCATGTTGCAACAGAAGAAAGGGTGGGGGAAAAATGTAATTGTAATGTATACATGTAAGGATAACCTGACCCCCTTGCTGTACAGTGGGAAAATAAAAAAAACTATATATTAAAAAAAAAACAACAGAAACAAGCTCACAGATTTAAAAACCAATCTTAGGGTTATCATAGGGGAAACTATTGGGAAGAAGAAAGAATTGGGAGGGTGGGAATCACATATACACACTACCATATAAAATAGATGATTAAAAAGAAGCTACCATATAGCACAGGGAAATCTACTCAATAGTTTATAATAACCCATATGGGAAAAAAGAATGGATATACTTATATGTATGACTGATTCACTTTGCTATACACCTGAAACTAATACAACATTGTAAATCAACTATACTCCAATAAAATTAAATTAAAAGAAAAAAACTGATGAGTTTCTGGTTTATAAAGCTGGGTAGATTCATAGGGACACAGCGAAAACCTCAACCCTAACCCTAAGCTGGATGGTGGGGGAGGGCATTATGTGGATCATTTATCACTCTTTATTAGACTCCTTATGACCAATGGTAGCTGCTTACAGGGTGGCTTGATTGTTCATTCATTCAGCCACTAAATACTTGTGGGTTATCAATTGTGTCCAGAGCTGTGATAGGCAATACAGATAAATACAAAGGCAAACAAAATGCAGTTCTACTATCAAGAATCTTATAGGCATTGTAACAGACAGACATGGGACAGACAATAAAGCGCACGGTATATTCTGTAGGAAATGCTACACTAGAGCAGCGGAAGGGGTGCTCAGGGAATCCAGAAGAAGGAAACCCAGCTCAGGTCAAAGAGAAAGGTCCAATCAGCAGGAGCCACTAACAAGTAGGAGTTAGCCTGAGCCGGTGAGGGGAAGAAGTGAGGGCTCTTCCAAACCTGGAGGTGAGGGAGTGCAGCATTTTGGGGAGATTCAAGTGAGAATGGGACATAGAGGGAGACTCTGGCGACAGCTAGGACTAGAGAAGCATAGTATAAAGAGTATTGACGAGTATCAAAAAGTTTGATGTTGGTCTAAGGCAACAAAGAATTACTCTAAGATTTTACACAGGTAAGTGTCATGACGAGATTGGACTTGTGTTTAGGAAGATTACTCTGATGACGCCATAAGGTGGATTTGACAGAAGGGGACCTGCAGGCATGGAGACCAGGTAGCAATCTGTTGAAGCAGTGCAGGTGAGGCCTTAACCAGAGGTTCTCAATCTTGGTACGACTGATATTTGAGCCAGGTAGGTCTTTATTTTCTTACTTAAGACAGGTAGGTAGAATTGGGGAGAACAAACATATTTGAGAGATGTGAAGGAAACAGAACATATACAAACATTATGGCTCACAGAATATGGGGGCAGATGAGGGAGAAAGAGGAGTAAAGGAACATTGAGATGAAGGGAAGAACAGAGCACAGCCAGATTTTTCTCATCCATAGAGTCCTCATCTATGACAGTGGTCTCCATGTGTCAAGTGCCCCAGTAACCCAGAGGCAAACAGCATTTGCTAATCATAGATGAATACAGAGTGGTGTGGCTGACTCCTTTATTTTCACCCAGTTGAAGGTAAATAAGACCATTGCCAGGGCCAGCACGTGCAGTTGTGCAGGTTAGGTGTCTGGCAGGTAAAGGAAAATGGGAACTGAAATCCAGTTGTCACTTGGCTTATTAGATGAGGGCGCTCTGCAAGAGGTCTCCCAGGAGAAGGAAGCCTTTTGTTAATTTGCTCAAAGGTGACTTGTTTATGACACTTGGTTATTATTTACTTAACAAAGACAAACGTCTTCCTAGGTGAGAACCATAATTAGACTTTTCCAATCAAAAAGAAGCAGAGAATCTTTGGCTACCTAACTTTATCCACTCTGAATTCTGTGAAATTATAATATAGCAATTGCTGTACTTTTAAAAAATAAAAGGAAAGCTCCAATGAAAAGTCTTGACAGCGTCATCCACTGGGGAACAGTGGATTACCTGCTCTCACATCCATTCCTCTTCTCCTTCAGTAAAGGGGGGCGGCCAGGGGAGGGGGGGAAGGATTTCTCAGGACAGTAAATTGCTCTGCCAAAGAATTGCAGTTCCCAGCCTCAGTTGCGGCAGGGTATGGTCATGTGACCTCGGAACTTTAAAGAAGCGAAGAGACATACCCTCTTTGGTCCCTTTTATCTTCTACCTGGAATGCAGTTAAAATGGCAAGAGCTAGTACAAACATTTTATCCCTTAGATTTGTGGCCCTAGGCTAAGAGGGTTAAAGAGTAAGAGGAAAGAAGCCTACGTCCCTGACATCATACTAGTCCTGCACTGTAACTCTAGGCTTTATTACATAAGAGAGAAAAATGACCTTCTATTTTGTACACTAAACCGCTACTATTTTGAGTTTTATGTCACATGCATGTGCAAGAGAACCTAATTCTAACTAATTTTTAAACTCTTTGACAGCCACAACTGTCAATAAATTGGGCTTTCATCAGAAATTGGAATAAAGCCACTGGGAATATTTCCTTGTTTTAGTCATCTGATTGGTTGTTTTCCCACAAAATTCTGAGATTCTTAAGGGAGAGATATCAAAATCTCTATTAAGTAGAGTACTCTATGAATGCCTAATTTTATTTTATCTTATTTTATGTTTTGGCCATGCAGTGACAATGCCAGATCCTTAACCTGCTGAGCCACCAGGGAATTCTGAAAGTGCCATATTTTATACGTTAATATATAGAAAGGATTAATAAAATGATGTTTAGATTCAGAGCAGATGAATAATGATAATAATTCTTGGCTTTCATTAGACAATCTGGCAATTTCCAGGGATTTTCTTGGTCTCTGATAAAAATGTAGTCTCTGAAAATGAACCATCTCCGGGGGTCCCTATCCAAGGAAAAGCAATTTATAGATAGATATTTTCATTTATATTGCAGTCAAATGCTCAACAGTTTCCTAAAAGAATGTGGAGAGCAAATAAGTCTCTCAATCAAATCTAGAAAAAAGCTTTTGGAACTTAAAGCTTGAAAAATCAGCTACCATGAAAAATATGTAAGCACATGTTCTGTTATTTTCCTATAGAATTCATTTCAATTATAATATAATAGGGTTACTTAGTGATTAGTATCTAATCCCCTTTTCCTTTTATATATAAGGACATGGAAATAGCTGATGGATATAAGGATGTGAGGAGGCTGGGTGTCCCAGGGATCAGATAAGACAGAGAAGGACAGGGTAGCTGGAGTGAGAATTTGAACTGAAGTTTTAAACAAATAAGTAGCGATAATGGCTCGAGTAACGATAATGTCAAGTACTGAGTCCAAAGGAGTTGGCAAAAGGAAGCTGAACCACAAGGCTGGATACCAAGGGCATCAGTGGTGATAACAGCTCTTGATGGTTTGGGGCAAGAAATTTAGTGAACCGCGCAGGTATGGGACAACTTCAATGTGATTTTGGTTTGTGACCTTGAAGCAGATACACATACAGTCTATAGAAAAGAAATAGTAATGTCCCATTACTCCCAGGGACATTTTCCACAGTAAGTCTGGTTGTCTCCAGTGGAATTTTCCATGTTATAGTATTTCCTGACATCTATTTACAAAACTCAGAGTCCTGGGTCATTGAACATCACAATCATGCTTGCACGTGTATTCCTATCAGCTTATGAGAGATGAGATCTTACAAACCCTAACGTAATTAATTATCTCAAAATCTCCTTATCACTGAGAAATACTGTGCAAATAATAAATGTCCAAAAATGTCTGGGGTGAGAGTTCCCGTCATGGCTCAGCGGTAAAAAACCCGACTAATATCCATGAAGATGCAGGTTTGATCCCTGGCCTCACTCCGTGGCTTAAGGATCTGGCGTTGCCGTGAGCTGTGATGTAGGTCGCAGACGTGACTCGGATCCCACGTTGCTGTGGCTCTGGTGTAAGCCAGCAGGTGCAGATCCCATTTGACCCTTAGCCCAGGAATTTCCATATGCCGAGCGTTCGGTCCTAAAAAAAAAAGCAAAAACAAACAAACAACAACAGAAAAAAATGTCTGGGGTGAATACATAAATACACGAATGCAAATCTTTATGAGTGAACAAATGAATGAATGAATGAATAAAAGCTGTGGCTCCGTAGTCTCTCTCTTCCAGAGAACTAATGATAATGCTTATATTAACTTGGAAATTTCAGAGTCACCAACAAACCTGCCTCATGTTAAAAGCAAAAATGAATATAGAACCACCAGATGTATCAACGTTTGTATAACGGTGGTAGGTATTTCCACCACAATGACAATTCCATATTATGTCTTAACTGATTGAAAATTGATCCTAGAAATAAATTCCCCAGTCTCTGAATATCTCATCATAATATTAGGCTTATTTTTTAGTTTTTTACCAAAAAAAAAAAATACCCCATGATATTGTTACCAAAAATATCTCTATTGTTCTACTTTTTTCCCCAGAGAAACTTTGTGCTTCATACTTTAGAGGTTAATTATCAATTATTACAAGTGTGGCAAAATTTCAGTGGGAAGCCTTCACATTAGTTCCCAGAATGTAGTGCCTGATTGCAGGACTGCTAAAAATAACGCAGACTAGGAAGAGTTTAATAAGAAGAGTTGAGGTGAATTCATTCAATCTCTCTCTTTTCTCTATCTCTCATTTTAAGTAAATTTATATATATGAATGGTAGCCTAAATTAAAAAAAAATAGCTCTGTAACTCATTCTAATAAAACATACTCTTTTCATTCAGCAATTTTATCACTACTTTCAGATGGATAACCTCTCCTTTTACAGATTTCGTAAACCTTCCTCAATGATGTCATTCTGTCTTGACCTTCAGGACAAAGTCACTTTATACCAGAGTCTCAAATACATTAGAGTTTTCTTATCTCGTGTATATGGGTTTAACACATTCTTCTCACAAAATACTTTTTGACTCTACATTCTTCAAATTCCTTATCACCTGCGTTCATCAGTTTATGCTAATGGTTGGCATTTGAAACTATCTTATGATCTTTGCCTAGAACATTCTGATTGTTACCATAGTCACAGGTCATGATTTTTTTTTTTAAACATTGGTGTGTTAATGTATTAGGCAGTGAATTTCATTAGAGCGATGGAAAGGCCAGTGCAACACATCAGAATACAGTGAACAATTTGACATAAACTAAGTCCCGAGTGTGAGCCATCACTTGTACACATGCTCGAATGCCTATACGTACTGCTTTTCTCCACTCTTCCATTGGTGGATTCCAGCATTTAGTGAGGACACTTCACTCACATTGCAAAGGACATCAAAAGAGCAATGCAACAAAAACATTTGTGAAGCAAATAAGGATTTTAAGTGTTCTGTCCATCTTAGTAACGTATTGAATTCACGTATGTATATAACATTACAAATTTTGGTAGTTTCTTAAAAGAAAGTGGCGTATTTTGCATAGCTGTTGAATCTACCATTGCGTCTCAGATAATCCCACTTTTCTTTACTTTATTTTTTTTGGTCTTTTTGCCATTTCTTGGGCTGCTCCCGCGGCATATGGAGGTTTCCAGGCTGGGGGTCGAATCTGAGCTGCAGCCGCCGGCCTACACCACAGCCACAGCAATTCCGGATCTGAGCCGCGTATGCAACCTACACCACAGCTCACGGCAACGCTGGATTCTTAACCCACTGAGCAAGGGCAGGGATCGGACCCACAACCTCGTGGTTCCTAGTCGGATTCATTAACCACGGCGCCACAATGGGAACTTTTGGCCTTGCTCAGTGGGTTAAGGGAACTCCTCTTTACCTTTTTGTACCTTAAAAGAAAACGCCTTTGATTTGAAAGTGATTTTTGCCTAAGGCTTAAAAAAATTCAATAGCTGTTAAATTTTACTTTCTGTCTTGTATGCATTCTTTATTAAAGTAATGAAGATTTCATTCTAGATTCAAAATAATCAGGACATTTGATATATCCATCATATCTTGATTCTTTAAATCTGGAGCAGAAATATAAAACAAATTAATAAAAATGTGCCTTGTATATGTTAATTTTTCATTTGTAAAACTGAGGTCAGATTTTTTTTTTATTCTTAATTTTTATTTACTTATTTTTCGGCTGCACCTGTGGCAGGTGGATGTTCCCAGGCCCGGAACTGCTTCCCAGTACCACTGCAGTGACAGTGCAGCATCCTTAACCTGTTTGCCACAAGAGAACACTGAGGGTGTTTTGTTTTGTTTTTTAATTTTGCAATTATTTAAAGGAGTTTGCTAATTTTATTCATCAGTAGTTGTTTAATTCCTATGACCAGTAAAACACTCTATTGATGTTATGAGATAAAAAGTTAAACAGGTATTTTTTCCTTGTCCTGTTGAGCAAGAGGTACAAACCAATGAGTACATTCATATCTAAAAAATTCAAAAGTGTGAGGCAGGGTCAGAATGGAGGAAAGCAAGGGGACAGAGGGACAGACACAAAGATGAATGGGACCATATGGACTGTGCAGCAGAGGAATGCCTGGCATTATTGCCATCCTGCCTATGAAACCCCTAATCCAATTTCCAAATGGAGCCACTGGCATTAGCCTGTGGGAATAGGTGTATTCCCCATCAGTCAATCAATAATAACAACTCTGGTTTTCTGAGCACTCACTGTGTCCCAGGCATTATCTCATTTCATTCTCATTGGCCACTATGACATCTGTGCTGTTAACCCTCTGTTATTGAGGAAGATGAGCCCAAAGACATGGTTCAATCTGTCTGTACGTGGTCATACTGCCAACAAGTGGAACAATGTGGATAAAACCACTGCCAGTTTAATGGGGGTGGGCGGACCCTATTTTGTGCTATTTCCCTCCCATCTTAGTAGTGGCTAGTAGGTAGAAAGACCTTTTGCATGTGAGATGGGAACCTGGCTGGATGGAGCGAACGCTCTTAAATTCCATTCCAACAGTGTGGTCCAGGAAGAGAGGGTTCCTGTGTCCAGAGCAAGTACATCATTGCATGATATTCAATCCACTTTCATTATATACACTTGATCATATATTTTCTCTCACCTGCATAGC
This sequence comes from Phacochoerus africanus, assembly GCF_016906955.1. Classification (NCBI taxonomy): domain Eukaryota; kingdom Metazoa; phylum Chordata; class Mammalia; order Artiodactyla; family Suidae; genus Phacochoerus; species Phacochoerus africanus. The sequence continues at coordinate 50,322,057 of NC_062556.1, read as the reverse complement.
TTCTTCTGGTTGAGAAGATGCTTTGTAAGCTAATGATACATTCTTTCTATGTTCTCATCTAGGTATGGAATTTGGAAGCAGAGTGACTTTGGTATGAATAAGCCAGAGTGACAAACCAGAATTACCTGAACTAAACTGCTTCCTCTTTGCGAGTAGAATGGGGGAAATATTCATCGGAAAGGTGGCTCTTTGAATGAAATCAGATTACATAGACAATGTATTAGGTCATGTTTAAGGCATTATTTGTGCCGGTAAAGTACCCAATGACACAAATAGTAGGTACCCAACCTACTCAACTTATAAAAACTGTTCTCAATAATTGGCCTTATTCCAGTAGGTACATGTTTGTGGTTCCTGAATTCATGTTTTAGCTCTGATTTCTAATGATAGTGGATGAAATTAGGACACTTTAAATTTAGAAATCTTTGACACTGAGCGGAAAGACAACTCATTGCCTGGCCCATTTATTACATGAAGCTCCCTAAACGCAGGCCAAAACAGCTCTGGCTGTGCTTACAGGACCATCACATTAAACACAGATCTCACTTGCAAATTATTATTACTCTTAGACTCCTGATTTCTTTTATTCCCCTGCCTGGGAAGAATTCAAACCATTTCGTCCATGTTCAGTCATTTACATTTTTGAAGGACAAGTTTCTTTTTATGTAGACAGTTCTAACTTCTTTGGGTTATATTTCTGGTGTCCCTGGTGTTTGGTTCTCCTCCCAAGCTAGGATCATCTTAAAATTTTATGACTATGTTTTGAGATCAGCCTCTTCCCCCAGTACATTAATAAAAATACTGATTTAGAAAGAAACTTGCACACATCCCTATGGTAACCTCACTTACTACAGCTCACCAAGTCAACAAGACTTCCACAAGAAATTACTCAACTCACTTCAACAAACATCTCTGAGAGCGTCCTTTATACCAGGAGCTGGAGAGGAAGAGATAGACAAGTCCACATTCCCCATTTGCAAAGATTTCACATGTAAATTACCACGTGAAACCATTTAACATCTGACAACCATCTTATAAACTTCTGGTCAATGCAAAAGTGAGAGGAAAAAAACTCACTTGCTTAGAGCCAGACCAGTTTTAAAAAAGTAAAGAGGAGTTCCTGTCGTGGCGCAGTGGTTAACAAATCCGACTAAGAACCATGAGGTTGAGGGTTCGATCCCTGGCCTTGCTCAGTGGGTTAAGGATCCGGCGTTGCCGTGAGCTGTGGTGTAGGTTGCAGACATGGCTCGGAGCCCGTGTTGCTGTGGCTCTGCTGTAGGCTGGTGGCTATAGCTCTGATTCGACCCCTAGCCTGGGAATCTCCATATGCCGCGGAAGCAGCCCTAGAAATGGCAAAAAGATAAAAAAATAAAAATCAAAAATAAATAAATAAATAAGTAAAGAATTACTACAGGAGTTCTTTCCCACTGTGGCGAAGTGGAACTGATCCCAACTAGGAACCATGAGGTTGTGGGTTCGATCCCTGGCCTCGCTCAGTGAATTAAGGATCCGGCATTGCCATGAGCTGTGGTAAAGGTCCAGACATGGCTTGGATCCCGTATTGCTGTGGCTGTAGCATAGGCTAGCAGCTGTAGCTCTGATTTGACCCCTAGCCTGGGAACCTCCATATGCCACGGATGTGGCCCTACCAAAAAAAAAAAAAATTATTATGAATTCATCAAATATGGCTATGGCTGGGTAATTGCCTGTGTTTGTCCTGTTGTACATTATCTGCAGATGAATTCATTTTTGAAGAAGGAAAGAGTTTTGAAAGAGGATTGAGGACACTGGTGCGATTCCTTGCTCTGGAACCTCAAAAACCTAGAGAGAGTGCAATTATCTGAACATGGTCACAAGGTAAGTTACCCAAACAGCCAACAGCATTGCATCACCTCCTTCTGCTGGGCTGCACTGGGAAAAAAATGCACCTGTGCTCATGTATGTCTTTTTCCCTTAGGAAGTGAGCTCTTCAAGGGTTGGGTTGCAGTTAGGGGAGATTTTGCACTGATCCTGTCACATTTTGAGTGTTAAATATGAATTGGCAATATATTCACTTTTGATAAATAATATTAAATAGCAGATAGCAGTGGTGTAAGTTTGCATTTGGGAGGTTGTGGCAGAGATGCCTATGCATACACAAAGAATACAGGCTCCCCCTTTCTCAGGATGAGCAGTTACTCGGAAGTGGCTGTCCAGAGAGAGACTACTTTCCCAGCTTCCTTTGCATCTACATGGGGCCATGTAGCTAGTTCTCCACCTTTTGGTGGAAATAATGTGGGTTACTTCTGGGCAAGACTGTTAAACAGTGAGCATGACTTCTAATCTCTCTTTCTCCTTTTCCCTCCAGATGTGAAAGACCCGAAGATCTTAGAGGGATGATGGAGCACAAAAAAGTGAGAAGCCCAGGATCTGAAAATTATATGTGGAGGAAAGCCACCTCCTGATCGGTAACACCTGCATTGTTATATGAATTAAAAATAAAGTTTCACTGTGTTAACACACTTTGCAGGGTGTTATTTATAACTGTAGCAAAAATTACCCAAGGAACATGGTTGAGAAAGCCCCTCCGGGTAAAGGATAAGGCAATCTGAAGGTGTTGGATTATGTACTCTGAAAGAAGTTCAATTGCTTCCTTTTTCTTTTTCTTTTTTTTTTTTTTTAGGGCTGCACCCATGGCATATGGAGATTCCCAGGCTAGCGGTCTACTCTACGCCAGATCTGAGCCGCGTCTGCAATCTACACCACAGCTCACGGCAACGCTGGATCCTTAACCCACTGAACGAGGTCAGGGATGGAACCTGCAACCTCATGGTTCCTAGTCGGATTCGTTAACCACTGAGCCATGACAGGAACTCCCAATTGCTTCCTTTTTCAATGCCTTTTCATTCTAGTCTCCTATTTCTCTCTAATTGAGTCTGTCAGGGACAGATTCCCCTTATTTAAAAACATCACCAAGACAATCAGCTCCTCAAGAGGATTTTCTTATATGATCAGAAGAATGAAAACACTTTCGAGAAGAATTCAGGAAAGGGGATGTGGTAAGGCCATTAGTGTGGTCCCATATATCATACCCTCCTTAAACCCATGGTAGAACTCTACTGGTTGCCCTCTTGTAAGTAGCCAGGGTAGAGTGACTCGTTTCAACCAAAAACTGAGAGAAGAAATACATGAAATGAAACACATCACTTCAGAGCCAAAGAATTGAAGAGCTAATGTGCAGCCCCTTTGTTCTTTCTCTTCCTCTAGTGTGGGTACCTTGGAGACGGCTGTTTTCTTAATTAGTAATGTCACCAGGTGGAAGAAACCTGTATCCTTGAGCCATCAGAGGGAGCCATGGCCCTTCCAACTCACCAACCTTGTGAGAGTAAACTAATTGTTGTGTCAAGCCACTGAGACTTTGTCATTGACAGTGGGGGTGTTTTCTGTGTCAATGATCAATGTTTGTTATATCGACTAATACAGTGATCAGCTGTGCCAAGTGTAAAGGAGACGGACTTTTTTGGAGGGGGAGACATGTAAACCTTGACAGTAATTTATATTTTCCCATCAACAAGGGAAGCAGGGAGTTCCCGTCGTGGCTCAGCAGAGACGCACCCAGCTAGTATCCATGAGGACATGGGTTCGATCCCTGGCCCCACTAAGTGGGTTAAAGGATGTGGCGTTGCCGTGAGCTGTGGTGTAGGTAGCAGATGCAACTCCGATCTGGAGTGGCTGTGGCTGTGGCTGTGGTGTAAGCTGGCAGCTGTAGCTCTGAATCGACCCCTAGCCTGGGAACTTCCATGTGCTGCAGGTGTGCCCCCCCCCCCAAAAAAGAAGGGAAAACAAAACAACAACAACAAAGACAAGGGAAACAGAAGCAGCTAATTTGGTGGGATGTTGAGAGCACTGACGTATTCCAATGACCTTTCCCAAAAGGGCTTCTGAGGGACACGCGCTGTAGAGATTAGCCAAGTGAGGAAGGAGTGACCTGAGCTTCCTGTTAAAACAACAAAACGAAACCACAACCACCACAGCCACACTTACCAAGAACTAATGGATGGCACAGGGAACTATATTCAGTCTCTTGGGAAAACCGATGATGAAAGATAATATAAGAAAAGGAATGTACACATATGTCTGACTTTACTGTACAGCAGAAATTGACACCACGTTGTAAATCAACTATTTTTAAAAAAAAAAGAACTCAGGGTCAATGAGAACCAACCCTGGGCCGTGTGGTATGGGTGCTGAACTCAGACTGGAGGACTGAGTTATCTGTTCTGTCCACTAATGAGGGGAGTAACTGAGTCACCTTTGGCATGCTAAGACTCTAAGGGAATTTCGTTTTTTCTTTTCCTTTTTGCTCCAGCTTCCTCGTCTATAACTTAGGTATAATTACCTCCACCTTGCTCATCTACCATTGTAGTGAGGATAAAATGACATAGTCCAGGATGAAGCTCAATAAAGGCCCCAGAATGTTATCAAATAGAGAACAGTTATGCTGCCTCAGCTTTTCAAGTTGCCAGCTCTTTTTTTCAGTCTCAGTAACCAAATTAAAAGGATTCCACTGGGAACAAATATTTGTGGTCTATTTTTTTTGGTCTTTTTTTAAAATTTATATTTCTTTTTTTTCTTTTTAAAAAATTACTCAATGAATTTATCATATCTGTAGTTGTATAATGCTCTGTCTTGGTCTTGATTTCTGACTTCTCCTTCTATACCTACAGTGCCTCAGGGCCCCAATCCTTCTCTTGGGTTCTTATCCCTCCCTTGGCTTTAAATCCCATTTATATGCTGATGGTCTTTACATTTATAACCCTGGGTGAATGAACACTTAGGGTTCTCTGATTTCGAACAAGAGAAATAAACTTCGGCTAAGTTATGGTTAGATGGCACTTATCAGAATATTCTGGGAGGTCATGGAATAGATGGAAAGGCCTAAAGGCAACTTAGAAAAAGGTGGGAGATCAAATAGTTCCAAGGGAAAATGAGCAATCAAACTGGGCATGGTCTGAGTTGTAGTCAGGACTTCACTGTTGGGATGAGGAAATGGTTGGAGTTGAGTCAGTAGCTTAATTTAAAGTTGTGGGACAGAGCTGACCTGACCAGACTTAGGACAGGTGTAGTTGGGGTTGTGCTGGAGCTGGCTCAGAAACTGTCAGAAATTTTGTGAGCTGGTTTTTAAACATAGGCATTTTTGAAAATCAAATGATATGAACCTTGATACGAACCTCAAATGATATATTTATATTTAGATATAAATACATGACATTAAAAACAAAGGTAATATTTAAATCATACTAATTTTTTTTTTTTTGTCTTTTTAGGGCCATACCTGAGGTATATGGAGGTTCCCAGGGTAGAGGCTGAATCGGAGCTGTAGCCACTGGCCTATACCACAGCCCCAGCAATAGCAATGTGGGATCCGAGCCACATCTGTGACCTACACCATAGCTCACGGCAACGCCAGATCCTTAACCCACTGAGCGAGGCCAGGGATAGAACCCACATCCCCATGGATACTAGTTGGATTTTTTACCACTGCGCCACAACTCCTAAAGCATATCACTTTCTATTTGATCACTCTATTTTATTCTTATCTATGCTCTTGAGGTTACTTATGTCTATTGGTACAAGGGCTATATAATGCTCTGCCAATTTTCCCAGCCCTCTGTTCAGTGATGTCAAGTTGGTAGTCTGAAAAAGGTCATGGTGGGAGCATTTGTACCAGGAACAAAATAGGACTTTAAATTTTTTTCCCCTTGAAGAGCCAGTTGATAATACTTGCTAGCACGTCATCGTGGGTATATGCATTGGTTGTATAGATTGCTAAGACAAAGAGTCAGGTACTTTTGGATCACAGACCACTTGTATTCATGGTCCCACAAAGATTATACAGAGGAGGAAGGAGTAAGACTCCAAATGGAATCAGAGGGATGGTGGGAAGGCGGAACTTTTTAAAAAGTTGACTGCCCCCAAACTAATTTTTCTCCTGAGCTCCAAGCTCATAGGACCAGCCACCTACTTTAATTGTCCACCCGAATATCTAAAAGGAATTTCAAACTTAATATTTTAAAAATAAATATATTTTTAAATTTCCTTTTTCCTTTCCCAGACTTCCCCATCATCGGTAAATGGAACGACTTGCTTAAACTAAAAACAAAGGAAATCATTTTTTCTCTTTCCTAAATTTCTGGACCCTTCATATTCAGCCAGTTGGCAAGTTCTGTTGCTCCAACCAAGAAGTTCACATTTAGACTTTCTCTACTGCATCTCTACTGCCACCAACCTGGACCAAAGTCACCAACATTGCTAGTTCAGCCTCTATCAACTGATTTCTAACTGGTTTGTAGTTTCAATGCTGGCTGTGATCCATTCACCATACAACAGCAGAGAATTTTAAAACCATATACCACATCACGTCATTTCTCTGAATGAAGTTCTTCAAAGACTTCCTGTTAACATATACAATAAAATTCTGCAATCTTCCAATCTCAGTTAATGCCAACACCATCTCTCTGTTTTTCAGACCAAATATATTGGTGCAAAAATTTAACCTTTCTTCTTCCTTTTTACACCTCACACCCCACCTGTCACCCAATGCTGTGGGATCTACCTTTCAAATGGTATCCAAAATCTGATGACGCCTCACCACCTCCCCTACCTGCTCCTAAGTCACCATCATTCTCACCTGGACTGTGTTAGTAGTTTCCTAACTTGCCTCCTTGCCTCGGCTCTTGCCCCTCTTCCATTGTAAATATAATGAACAAAGGGGTCCTATTAAAACCTAAGTCATGTATCAGTACTCTGCTCAAGACACTATACTGACTTCCCATTTACTTAGAGAAAACATCATAATTTGCCCAGTTTCTTCTTTGAATCCCCCTCCTACTCGTTCTTTCTAGCGGACACACTGCACCACCACGCTGTTCCTGCAACACTAGGCGGCTCTTGCCCAGGGACGCGCCCTTACTAGTCTCTCTCTGTTTAGCATGTTTTCCCGAAACAGCCACAGGGGCTTTTTCCCATTTCTTTTAGGACCAAACTAAGAAGTTTACTGCACTTCTCTGTGAGGTATTTTGTGGTGTGATGATTTGAAATGACGTTTTTATCACAACTTCCTTACTTAAGATATGTATTTTACTTATTTATCTTGTTCATTATTTATCTTCCTTACAATGTAAGCTTCATGAAAACAGATTTCTTCTTCTTTTTTTCCCTTCCTTCTCTTTCCTTTCTTGCCCTCCTTCTTTCACTTTCCTTCCTTCCTCCCTCCCTTTCTTTCTCTTTCTTTTCTTCCTTCCTTCCTTTCTTTCTTCCTTCACTATAAAATCCCAGTTTCTGTATCATTCTATCAGTTTCTGATATTCCATGTTTATATCAGTGTCTAACACATAAAAGGCCCTATATATATTTTTTTAAATAAGTGGGTAAACCCTGAAGGCTCCTAGGTAGGAAAAAATACATCATATATAAAGGGTTGGAAAGTGAAATTAACTTAAGTTTAATTAACAACAACATTGGGAATTAGAAGAAAATGATTCAATACCTTCAAGATTGTAAAGGCATTTTTTTTTTCAAATGCAGAATTTTATACCCACAGATTAAAAATCAACTGTGTAGGTAAGGCAAAGGCATTTTTGAGACCCTTCATATCTTAAAGATATGGCCACGAACCTTTCTCTAGAAGATACGGAATAGTGTATGGCACTGAATGAGAGTAAAACATGAAACAGGAAGACATGGAATCCAGGAATAAAAAGCTCCGCCCAAGAGAGGGACAGAGGGGATGCCTAGGATGATGCTAATGAGAAGTCCCTGAATGCCAGCTGAGCAGCTGAGCAGTATTCTTACAGAGTAAGGTTCTGTGTGTACGTACAGAGGGTAAGTGTGCTCACAGGAGAATGGAAAACTCCAGGAAACAGTGATAGGTGGTGATAGACAGTGATAGGTGTGTCTGGCTAGATTAAGAATTTTATGGCTCTGCAGGGGAATTTAAAGGATGATTAATTAGAGGTCACAGAAAACTAAACACGAGAAAAGATTAGGCCATTTTTTTTTTTTTTTGGTCTTTTTAGGGCCTCACCGTGGCATGTGGAAGTTCCCAGGCTAGGGGTCTAATTGGAACTACAGCTGCCAGCCTACACCCCAGCCACAGCAACGACAGATCCAAGCTGTGCCTGCGACCTACGCCACAGTTCACAGCAATGCCAGATCCTTCACCCATTGAGCAAGACCAGCGATGGAACCTGCAACTTCATGGTTCCTGGTTGGATTTGTTTCTGCTCTGCCTTGATGGGAACTCCATTTTTTTTTTTTTTGTCTAAACCATTATTACTTCTAGGAAAAATATAGAAAATAGAAGAATACCCATATTCATATTCAATATTCATATTTGTACTCAATATTCCTATTTTTTATAATGTAAACACTCACTACTGATTTAATGAAACCTGTGATATAGATTGGAAAGGTTGAGGCAGGGTAATTATCTTTTCTGGCAAGAACAAGATAGATAGTGCCTAAAATTTTTAAATGAAGAAATAGCTCCATGAGCATTCAGAAATATGGAGCTCCAACCAAAGGAACTGAAAATGGCTGCTTTTCTTAGGGGGTCACTGAGGTAGAGAAGGGTAGGGTAGGGGCAGCTGTTTCATTTACCATAAAACTCAAAGAAATACTTGAATTTTTAGGTAATACATGTATTACTTTTACAAAAATAATTTAGCATATAAGAACAAATGGGCAGATATATTCATATGTCTGTATATAGGTGTGTGTATAGATATATGTACTTGTATACATAATCTCAATAAAAATACATACTCAAGATCCTTTCTTACTTTAATAAAAAGTAATTTAGCATATAAAATAATAAATGGGCATAACTATATCTGTACTATTAATAGAAAAATGTAAGCTCAAGTAGTTACAAAAGTAGATTTGGTGGAGAGCTGGATTTCTATCAAGTGACTTTGAGAACCAAGGCCACAGATCAGGGAAATCTGACCCAGTCTGGCTGTTATCACCAGAAGACTGGCAATGTGGGCCTGTTTTCCATAATTAGTGCATGAATAAGCAAAGAGAACTTTAAATAGAGCAGTGACAATTACTCGGTACTGAAATTCGCATCCATATTTCACTTTTAGGACTAAAATAATACATTTATTTTTCTGAATTTTCCATATAACCTGGACAGTACATGATTAAAAGCAGAATCGTATATTTAAAATCACACGGTTATGTAAGTTTCCCAGTTATATAAGCATCTCGATCTATTGATCTGTTATACTTCTATATTTACTTTTGTACGTAGTTTTTTTTTGTCTTTTTTTTTTGTTGTTGTTGTTGTTGTTGTTGTTGTTGCTATTTCTTGGGCCACTTCCACGGCATATGGAGGTTCCCAGGCTAGGGGTCTAATCGGAGCTGTAGCCACCGGCCTAAGCCAGAGCCACAGCAACGCGGGATCCGAGCCGCGTCTGCAACCTTCACCACAGCTCACGGCAACGCCGGATCGTTAACCCACTGAGCAAGGCCAGGGACTGAACCCGCAACCTCATGGTTCCTAGTCGGATTCGTTAACCACTGCGCCACGACGGGAACTCCTGTACGTAGTTTTTGATAAGAGATATTTTTAAAGATTTTTCAGGACTCTTTTCTATCTATTTACATTACAATCTCTGAGACAATGGATAAGTTCCTTTACTTCACTGAACTGTAATTCCTAATAATAGAAAACTACATGAGATGTATGTGAAATGCTCAGATCAGCCCTTGGGAAACAGTGAGCCCCTAAAAGATAATTGTGATTCTTCTTTTTTCCAATGTACTGAGCAAGGCCAGGGATCAAACCCACATCCTCATGGATCCTAGTTGGGCTCGTTAACCACTGAGCCATGAGGAGAACTCCTATTATTCATTATTATTCTTTTTATTTTCTATATTTCCTGGTGGGACTAGGAAATATATGTGAAAAGAACAGCTGCCTATGATCCTGCACCTTAGATACCCTAGGATTCACTCTGTAAATGTCCATATAGCTATTATGCAAAAGCATTTAAACAATTAACAATCTAGTCCACACCCGTCTGATTAGACCATGACTAGATTCTTAAGCAAAATCTCTGTGTTGTGAGATCATAGAGATGTTTTCAAAAGACCAATTTTTTTGAACACTTTGCAATGGCATCAACATCGCCCAGTGGAGAGTCAGACCACAGTCACCATACTGATAGACGAAGCAGCCTGCTGTAGACTGGAGTGTCTCGATGTTATCTAGACTTACGTCCCTGGGGAATCACACCCTGGATGTAGCCCCTGAATTGCCCACTCATGAGTGCTGGGGAAAACTGGGAGAAGTAAGTAAAAGTTAGAAAGGGAATTAGAAATGTATGTTTTCCAAATACCAAACCAAACCCCAATGGTTCTTAAAATTCTGCTCACAACCCTAACAGCTTCAGATTTATGTGAGATGTTCATAAAGATAAATCTATTCAATTTGACATAAAGTGGGATTCATTCAGAAATTATGTGCTTCTGTACTTTTTTATAAAAGTGATTTGCAATGATTTCCTAAAGATTACTCGTGATTTATAAAGTGCTTCATAATTTAACATGTCTAATGTTGTAATTACGGCCAGGTTGAAAAATATCATGGTGCATATATGCATGCATCAAAAGTCAGAGTGTTTCCAGAAAAATAACCAAACAAACCAGCCTTTCCATATTAACTAAAATCTTTCTCAATGAAAGATTTTACCATTAGTTTTTGAGTGTTTTTCAAATAAAGCTGTTCATGTTTCTTGTTTTTTGTTTTTTGTTTTCCTCTTTGCTGGCAGCTAGCTTTCAACTTTTATTTCTGGGCTCAGCTGCCTTCTGCTGTGTTCTACAATATTCCAGAAAAATCCATTCATACCGCTAGTCATCCAAGAAGCTACAAACACATCTGCATTTATTTTATTGTTGTTGTTAAATATTACAATGCCCTGCATTAGATTTGACTATTAAAAGTTTCAGTTTTCCCCTCACATTTTATTTCTTTAAGCATATCGTCTATAATGTGCTCCGAGCTTGCCTCTCTAGGGTACCATTTATTTATTTGGGGGGGGGGTAGTTGGAGATCCCATGTCTTTTTACAGTTCCAGGTTACTCCCATTAGTATCAAGTTGGGTTTGGTGTTATGCACTAGTATTTAATGTCTATTTTTTTCCTTGTAAGTGGTTTCAAAGATAGTGTATTTGTCTTCTGAAAAAGAACAAACTCAATTCTCTAATGCAGTTACCACGCCAGCTCAACATATCCTGAGGCTGCTCTGGCAAAGGGCTGTAAAAGATTGGTATTGATATTCTGCAGCATTCAAATCATCAAGTTCCCAACAGAAGGAAGAACGTTTAGACAATCTGGCCATGTGGCAGCTAATTACACCATTATAAACTAAATTTACAACAGGTGACTTGTAGGCTATGCACTGACAACAAGCACCCAAGCTTTTCTTTGATTATTTTCCTACCAACGGAGAGGCAAAAGTAGCATTCTTTACGGGGTACATCAATGCCGAGATCTTAAAACATATCGCACAGATCCTACACAATTCCATCACCTCACATACAACTTCCTGGCACTTGTTTCTTTTCATATTTAGTGTATTCCCTGTGTTCTTCTATGATTTTGAAACTGAAGGCTCTAGTTCAAATCATTAAATACCCTCGGAGCTTTCTTCAGTGGAACTTTCTATATTCTAAGTGCGAAGCGCAAAATCGGTCTTTAAATCTGGAGTCAGCGTTGCATATTCTTGTCCTTTAAAACGTACTGAGAGCTAGGGAAACGTGTGCTTTATATTCAGGCTTGATCCGTGTGTCACTGACGGCAAAGATCCAGCGTGCTGTGGAATTGTCCTGGTGCATTATAAGCTGTTGTTTGCCATCTTGGCTAGATAATCCTGCCTCATTTATTGGAGAGCCATTTCAGCTGCACTGTCAACAGCAGAGGAGGAGCAGGTCACCTTTGCCTAGAATATTATGTAAAAGCTGTCAAATGTTCAGGATTATAGGCACACTCCACGTTCTGTAAGATTTCAGGCATTTCAGTACTGGTGACAAAGATTTAATGTTTAGTTTGTCATCGTTTTGCCTTAGATTTCTTCACTCTCCGGCTAAGACCTCATAATAGTATGACCAAAATTCTGTGAGAGCCGGTTCTTTATGGAAGAGGAACAGATGTTGGCAGGTTTATATGGTTCCTTTTATAAATGTTGGAACAAGCACTTTTCAAAATAAAAAAAATGGCCTAATTTGTCTTATTAGCTTTCAGAATTAAATATGCACTCCCTTTATTTTCTCATACAATTCCAGTATATCGACAGAGACTTTTCACATTGGGAGGACCGGCTTATGAAAATCTGCAATAAATTTAATTTGAAATTTTTCATTATGGTTCCATTATGAAAAGCACAGCTCCAGAGCAAGACTACAGCAGCTCATTTTGAAATCTTTTTCCTTTAAGTTGTGAACACTTTATTATCATATTAAGAGACAATTGATTCTCCTTATTGTACATTACGAATGCAGTGGGCATTAGCAGACAAACAGATATTGGCAGCCTCCAAACATTTCAAATACCTTTTGAAAGGTATTTCAAGGTTAGCGTGTCTCATTGGTACTGTTGAGTTACTGCTGTAGCAAGCTTTCTGTACTTCGTAGATCAGATCTAGGACTTCAATCATTTTTTTTCGAAAAGAAATCAGGTAGGTGGTAGACTGATATAATCGTGAGGTCTTCAGGATGGATTCTTCCCCTCCCTTTGCAAGAGGCCATGGCAGCCTTTCTACCTAGGGTTCCAGCTCTGCAATCCTTCCTCTCACTTCCCTTTCCCTACCATTATCTACAGCCATATAATTCTTTGCATTTAGAGCACTGAGCACTTACTATGTTATAGGAAGTATCCAGGGTTTAATGCTGATAGTCTTAGAAGTCAGGTCCTCCACAGAAATCCTATGCATTCACACCATTCATTCCAAGTTTTAATTTATAGAACATAGGGGAAAAATGTATGTGTGTGCATATATATATATATAGAGAGAGAGAGAGAGAGAGAGAGAGAGAGAGAGAGAGTCAAAATCTATTTCCTTGCTTGCATCTTAGGTTTTTAACTGCAAAGTTTATTAGTTATCTCAATCAGCAGCTCTGTGTTACAAGCTCAGAAAGGAAGCTTCCTCAAGTGAAAAGAAACTCAATGCACTTGGAAGGCCTGGGACATATTTTATTTTAAAATTTTTTTCTATTTTAATCTTCCTTCCTTCCCTCTCTCCCTTCCTTCCTTCCTTCCTCCCACTCTCCCTCCCTCTCACTTCTTTTTTTTTTTTTTCCTTTTCTCTTTTCTTTTTACAGCCATACCTGGCACATAGGGAAGTTGCCAGGTGAAGGGTCAAATCAGAGCTGCAGCTGCCGGCCTGCACCACAGCCACAGCAATACCAGATCCAAGCCGCATCTGTGACCTGTGCTGTAGCTGGCAGCAATGCCAGATCCTTATCCAGTCCAGCCACAATGGGAACTTGGTGGGACACATTTTAAATGCTTAGAGACATGTATCAAATGTTCAAAAAGATCAGCTGTTAAAAACACAAGTATCAACAATAAATTTGTCCAAATAAAGAAATATTTAAAAATAAGATTAATGTAGCTTTTGTTTTTGAACACCGACTCTTCACTTTAGAGGGAATCTTTCAAGGCATCTGGCATGCATCTCTCCAGACTCCCTCTGCGGAGCCCTGAGGGCCTGGCAGCCTGGCTAATGGGGAGGAGAAATGATTCTGGGGCACGTGTCACATCTCAGCATCCATCACAGGTCAGAATGGGGGCCAAGACTGGAGCAATGAGAGGACAGGGCCCAGGAAGAGGTGTCGGGATCCCAGAGTGGCCTATAATTGGCCGTGCAGTCACATTTTCTCCTTTTTCTGCTTAGTCCTTGTTCTTGGATGTATGTTCCTTCACAAGCTAACTTACTGATTTTAATACACTCAAAGAGGAAATGTATTTGGTTTTTCACACATCATTTTAAATTTATAAGACCATCCTTTATTATTCGATCAGCATCTTGATATTATATAAAGAGCAGTAGTCTGGAAGTTAGGAGTCACTTGTCTTGTTTCTGTCCTCCAGGGTCTGTGTTAGCTGAGCCCTGAGCTCTCTGGCTCTCTGTTACCTCCTGTGGAGAACGGAGGCCACACCATATAGTTATGAAAACAGTATAATTGGCACTAAATTCATAAACTTTTTTCTAATTTTTTTCCTTTTTATGGCTGCACCTGGAGCACATGGAAGTTCCAGGGCTAGGAGTTAAATCAGAACTACAGCTGGGGCCACAGACACAGCAGTGCCATAACCGAACCACATCTGTGACCTATACCTCAGCTCGTGGCTACGCCAGATCCTTAACCCACTGAGCGAAGCCAGGGATCAAACCCACATCCTCATGGATACTAGTTGGGTTCTGAGTCACAATAGGAACTTCTAAATTTAAATGTTTTTTAATATTTATTTTAAAATTCAAATCTGTCTTTTTAAAGATATAACTATTCCAAATCATTTTTCTGATATTTTACTTTAAATCATTATTTAAAAAATTCAGTAAACATATACTGATGTCTAATCAATTAAAGAGACATTGCTCCACTGCAGACATAAGACTGTACCTGGCATAGAGCACACTGGAGTCCCCAAGTCCCCCCAGACTAGGACTTTTTCTTTTTCGTTTTTTTTTTTTTTTTTTTTTTTAGGGCTGCAACCATGGCATATGGAAGTTCCCAGGATGGGGGTCGAACTGGAGCTGTAGCTGCCGGCCTACACCACAGCCACAGCAATGCGGGATCCGAGCCACGTCTGCGACCTACACCATAGCTCACAGCAACCCTGGATCCTTGACTCACTGAGTGAGGCCAGGGATCAAACCTGCATCCTCATGGATACTAGTCAGGTTCTTTTCCACTGCACACAGTGGAAACTCCCAAGACTAGGACACTTTATAGGCTTTTTTTTTTTTTTTCCGGAAAATGGATTATTATTTAGCAAGTAAGAGAATCTTCAATTTCACTTCCACTGAACCTACAGGGCATAGTTGAAGAAAAGAATTCAATGATAATCTTGGTTATGAAAATGAATAAACCCAACCTGATGGCAAATGGCTTATGAACAGGGGAGAGAAGTTAGTTCATCGAGGACAGTTTCATCAGAAGTAGCTGGAAGTTATTTCCGATTTCCACACCATGTCTTCTGTTTCTCCTGGATGGATGTCAGACGTGATAATATAAATAAGCTGGACTCCGCTTGGCGAGAGACTTTGGGATTCTTGATGGCTTGAGAGATGTGTGAGCTTTTTGAGAGTGTCTTTTGTAGTCATTTTTCCCCTGCCGGCCCATACCCTCGGCCAGCTCTGCAGGCCACTCACCCCCTGGACAGATGCTGGTAACCTTGCAAGGTCAGCCTTGTGAAATCTGAAGAGAACGGTTTTCCTGGTGGTGCTGACGGTTCCATGCAGCCATAAAAGGGTCGAGAGCCGAAGAAATTCCCCACATCTGAGCCCACTTAACAGCCCAGCAAGAGAGAAATCAGAGCATTCAGAGCAGCCAAGAAATGCCTGCTTGATTTTTACACCACGAGAGGAGTTTTCTTAGGCGGATTTTTTTTTTTCCATGTGTCTTAGCGTTTGTGTCTCGTTTTCTCCTCTGGGCTTGCATTTTCCTTCTCTCAGGTTCACGGTGTCACATTCTCCGTTCAGTTTGTATTCCGGAAGATCCCTGAGTGCGATGCTAGGCAACAACTGGGCATCTTCTGCCTCCTTTCCCGATAAGAGGTAAAAGAGAAGGCGGGAATACGCCCTGGGAAGGAGACAGCAAGTCTCTCCAGCTGGCAAACTCCTTCTCATCCTTTATTTTTTGTCTTAAATATTACAAGGCATTCAGAAGTACATTTTTGACATTTTTACACGTCACAGTCAGAAACAGAAGTCATGGGAGAGCTGGTACTTTGCCCAACAGCTGCTCGCGTGAAAACTTTTGTACCAGAACCATTGGAAGGGCTTCTTCTCTATGCTCACCTGAAGTCAGGTAACGCTATTACTACTGTTGATAACAACAACAACAACAACAACAAGAGGAGTACTTGCTAACGTTTCTGTAGTGCTATATGCAAGGAATTATTTGGAGTGCTTTATCTTTTTTAACTCTCACAATACCATGTGGTAGGTATATGTATTCCCATTCTAAGGGTAAGAAAACTGAGGCACAGAGAAGTTAAGTGACTTGTGCAGATTCCTAAACTAGCAGAACCAAGATATGCCAAAGCAATGCCTTCACTCTTAAGTACTATGCGACGATTTCACCTGTTCATTCTCATTTTTAAAAAAATTTGAAATCCTTCAACCTAGTAGCCCTTGAATTGAGTATCTGAAAACAGAAAATGATCTCAAAGAGTGGCTACCTGAACTTTTATTATTAAAATGAAGGCTCAGAGCATTATTTATCATTAGACTACTAAATACTGAGTCACCAGACACCCCCATTTGTTTGAAACGGTCCTAAGGAACACCTGCTGTTTGAAGCCCCTTTCGGGCTCCAAAGTGTACTGATTACACAACAGGTCATAAGGCTCCCCTAAACTGAAACAAAGATTGCATTTAGAAGAACAAAAAGTAAATTGCTACTTTGATCACTGGACGTTTTTCTAGAAATGGAATCTTCTTGTATTTTGCCAAATTTCTAATTCTGAATTCTCATTTGGAGCCAGACACTTCTCTCATGTGGAATGGGTGTATTCTTAAAAGAATGCTGGAGAGAGGGTGATTGCCATGTACCCTTTGGGGACTTGGGTGTTTTTTTCCCGCTAGTTTTGATGTACAGAGGCTTACTAAAGGAGTTGAAGTATTTTTTGTTTGTTGTATCTTCTCTCTTAAGGAAGGATGGGTTGTTGACTGAGGTAAAGGAAGTGCCTTGATGGCAAAGAAGAGAGAGGCTGCTTCAGTAATGAAGAAGGGAGCTGAAGCAATAGAAGCAGGCATAGCACTTGAAATGCATGAGGAGGAAAAAGGAACTTGAAATCTCAGGTGACAATGTGGATTTAACGAGAACAGAAAGCCCAGGAGGAGGTTTGAAGGCAGAGAAAGGTTGCAGGTGAAGGGCCAGATGGTCAGAGGTGTGGCCATCTTTATGACTTTATGTGTTGCTTTTCCAAAATTAACCTAATTGTGTTAATATGTTAATAGTCTTTGAAGGCATTACTAAAACCAAATCTGGATTAAAAATTAAACTGTGGGAGTTCCCGTCGTGGCGCAGTGGTTAACAAATCCGACTAGGAACCATGAGGTTGCGGGTTCAGTCCCTGCCCTTGCTCAGTGGGTTAACGATCTGGCGTTGCCGTGAGCTGTGGTGTAGGTTGCAGACGCGGCTCAGATCCCGAGTTGCTGTGGCTCTGGCGTAGGCCGGTGGCTACAGCTCCGATTCAACCCCTAGCCTGGGAACCTCCATATGCCGCGGGAGCGGCCCAAGAAATAGCAACAACAACAACAACAACAACAACAAAATTAAACTGTGGAACTTGAGGGAAAATGGACACTGATAATACCCCCTAGAAATGATAAATAATATGGGTCAAGAGATTTGAGGTCATTGACTATGCTTCTAGGGGAGAATTTTAGATGTTATGAAGCTCGGTGTGGCATGATGCTTATCGCTGCAGTGATAAACTAATGGATTGGTATTCTTTTTCTTTCTTTTCTTCTTTTTTTTGTCTTTTTAGGGCCTCGTCCAAGGCCTATGGAGGTTCCCAGGCTAGAGGTCTAATCAGAGTTGTAGCTGCTGGCCTACACCACAGCCACAGCAATGCCAGATCCAAGCCACATCTACGACCTACACCACAGCTCACCACAATGCCGGATCCTTAACCCACTGAATGAGGCCAGGGATCGAACCTGCATCCTCATGAATCCTCGTCAGATTCGTTAACCTCTGAGCCACAAAGGGAACTCTGGATTGGTATTATTTTCTCATTTTTAGATTTTTCTGTCTCTCCTGATTAAAGTAGTAATTTATAATGGGTCAAAGACTTCTGAGAGCTCAGGTAAATATTTTTTTAAAAGCTTATTGCATATTTTAAGTAGACATCACCTCCCTTCTACAATCTTTGTTGATCAAGACTTTCTATTCCTCCTAAGGTTTGGGAATAATGACTAACAGTTATTTTTATTTTTTGTCTTTTCTGGGGCTGCACCCGTGGCATATGGAGGTTCCCAGTCTAGGGGTCTAATCAGAGCTGTAGCCGCCAGCCTATACCACAGCCACAGCAACGCCTGATCCGAGCGGTGTCTGCGACCTATACCACAGTTCACGGCAACGTCAGATCCTTAACCCACTGATAGAGGCCAGGGATTGAACCTGCAACCTCATGGTTCCTAGTAAGATTCATTAACCACTGAGCCATGATGGGAACTCCCCTGCCAGTTATTTTTTAAATGAATTCATTATTTGTAAATAATTTTCACACTGTTCCTTATAGATAAGCATTTAAAAAAATATATAAGTCAAGGTGAAATAGTTTGCGCAGTGATCCAAAGGTAAAGATGGAGGAAATTTCATGAAATGCTTATTTTTCAGTATCTTTTCTACAAGAGCACATGCGGACTAGCAGATAAGGAGGTAACCCAACATGTTTTTATCCCTCTGGTACCTGATACCCCAACATAAAGCCATCATGCACTGTATTAAAACAATCAAGGGAACTAATACATTTAGAAAGTGATCGTGAAAAGGCTGGAGAGAACTATGTGAAGAGACTAGTTTAAAGGAAAACTACCAGAGATAAAGAAATGAAGAAGTAATGTTAAGGAGTTCCCGTTGTGACTCAGTGGTTAACGAATCTGACTAGGAACCATGAGGTTTTGGGTTCGATCCCAGGCCTCGATCAGTGGGTTGAGGATCTGGCGTTGCTGTGAGCTGTGGTGTGGGTGGCAGACTCGGCTCAGATCCCGCATTGCTGTGGCTCTGGTGTAGGCCGGAGGCTACAGCTCTGATTGGACCCCTAGCCTGGGAACCTCCATATGTTGCGGGTGCAGCCCCAGAAAAGACAAAAAATAAAAAAAAAATAATAAAAACAAGTAATGTTAGGACTGTACAGATAGAAACAGTGCTTCAAGAAATATACACTATCTCAAAATAGAAGCCCGTAGTTTCACCTTTGCTGTTTTTCTACATACACAAGTACAGAAATTAAAATTAGTTTTTATGATTTTGAGGGAAAAAAATACTCATACTTGGTAAGAGTGGGTGTGTTCAAGATAAAGTCATAGAATAGATTTGGAAAGAAAATACTTGCCTGTGGGTCTGAAATGATACTACAACTAGGAGCTATGCATTGCAGAAATGTTTGTGTTGAGAAACATATGAGAAAAAGAATGTATATATGTAAGTGTGACTGGGTCACTCTGCTGTACAGTAGAAAATTGACAGAACACTGCAAACCATAAATAAAAATACAAATCATTAAAAAAGTTTGAGAACTCAGCTACGCAAAAAAAAAAAAAAAAAATTTGATACTATTAAGATAGAGAAAGTAAAACAGAGGCAAGTCTTTCTGTTTCCTACTGGAAAATACACCCAGAAGCACCATGGCTAGTCAGCAGATATTCTACACAGTTCAGGGTTTTAAGGAAAAAAAGTCTAGGTTTTTAAGGATTCAGATATAATTTGTACAGGTATTTGCCTTTTGCCTTTTTTCCGTTCCAAGGAGAGCATCTTTTTCCAGTACAGTGGCAAAGCACGTGGTGCACTGAGGACCAGAAATGTGCACACTGAGGTTGCTATTGGTTTCCACAGACCCATTTCTTTCTTCAATGCACATTAATTCCCATGTCATCAGACATGAAAACCCAATGTTCGGGGGTCTCTATTCATTTGCTTTCTTTCTTTTGCAGTCAAAACAAGAGGGAAAAAAAAAGTACCACCTTAGTATATGAAAGACCAAGAGATAAACATAAAGCAATTCAAATTCAAATCTTGTCCAAATTCACTTAAGAATAATTAATCATAGACGATCCAAAGAGAACACCTACTTGCAAGTCAGTGAATTTCAAATTTGGGCAAAGTTTTTTCGAGTTTTCCACAATTAGCATGTAGTCACAGTGACACTTTGTGTTCACTGTCAGGGAATGCAGCCTAGGAAAGTGCCGATGAATGGATACCAAAGGCACTGTATAGGGAACAGGGCTACCAAGTCCATCTCTGGAAGACCCAAGGAAAAAAATGAGAAACAGAGCAAGTCAAAACGAAATGTGTAAACGCAGCATGATTAGAACAACATAAGATGATGACGTGTGGTTAACTCATGGAGAGGGTGTCTCCAAATTCACAAATATTCTTTGTATTGTCTGCTAGGGTGTCCCCTCTCCCCCTTTTAAGTTGACTGGTCTGAAAAACCTCTGTATCTAAAGCGTTTGTTCTACATCAATTATTTTAAAGATGTTATTGCCACTTATTTTAGTTGTTTGCTAAAATCTCAATGGACGGTGGGACTTATGCTCTGAAATGAAGTCACACAGAAACTGATTTGTATTACAAACTGATTTTTTTTTCTTGAAATGATACAATTCCACTTAGAGCTGATGAAGTCCATGGTTAAATTTCAATGATTACTAGCAAAAGAGACAACATTTTGATTCCAAATATCCAAATGTATAATTACACATTTGCTTAAGGATATTTACGTTTTAAAAAAAAATTTACCCTAACACTGTAGCTATCTTTCTAATGGTTATATAATGTAGGTTTATGAGAAAAAAACACTTTTAAATGAAAGAGTAAATTTCAAATATATTAAAATATTTATATTATAATAAAGTTATTTGAAAAGAAATTTCAAAATCTTTCAACAATTAGATGAGTCATGGAGCTAGATTTTAATGCAAAGCATTAATTAGAATACCTAGACATCAAACACTTAAGTAGTCTGTGCTGAGAAAGGAGTCAGAAATTACTGGAGCTGAAAGGCTTAAAGCCAAAGGACAAGGAGGATATCTGGAGCATCACTGCCAGGTGCCTGGTTCAATCTTGTCTGAATATAATTTGGAAATAGCTGGAAAATCAGAACTATTGAAATAGTTAAGGAGGAATATTTGATAACTCTGGACAGAAACTTTCAATATTTATGATGACGTTTATACATGTGTATATACATACATACACAAACATACGTGTATAGACAATATTTGTATAAAGACATTTAATTTGCATCTATGTAGATTAAGTCAATTGCAGAGTTGAGTAGAAATGGTATATTAGAGACAAGAAATAAGAGTTTTGGAATGTGAAAAATATACAGATTGACCATTTCATAAGTCATTAAAATTACTATTTGACCTCTCTATCTTTTAACTTTCCTCTAGATGAATGTTTACAAATTGTAATTGTTGAAGCTCAGATAATTTAGAAAACTTGCCCTAAAACTGGCCACTAATTAAGGGGAAGAGCAAGGATTGACATCTAGAGCCAGCTGGCATATTCTTTTCCACGGCATTACTAATACACTTCCTAACTTACTCAGATTGCAGCTAAAAAGTTATCTATCATTGATGTTTTATAAATTAAATCTCTGAAACTGAATTTCCTTGAATCTGGAAGAATTCTTACATAGTCCCTGAAATTGTATAGTTTCCAACCTTAAATAATGATAGATTCACTGCAATTTCCCAATGAGCTATTTGTTATTATACAAATCTGTTTCTTTGCAGCAAGTAATAAGTATAAGATTACAAAACAAATGTAAGATAATGACACTATGGATTAAAAACATTGTCCCTAAAACCATAGTTATGGCTTCTTAAACTCAGCAACCCCTAACTTCATACTAAGAGGTGAGAAGTTTAGGAAGGTCTAACATTAGTTCAAACTGTCACGTTTTGAGGGTAAAAGAGGTTCTATCAACAATTATGTCAGAACAACTGGAGTAGATGTCAACAAACCCCAAAATGACCACACTATTTGTGAGGGCAACTCTACTGATGTAAATTTTGTACTGAATCTATACCATTGCACGCAATCAATTGATATTTGCTTATATTTTAGGAACAAGTTAGAATCACAGAGGTATCAAAAATTATTTTTAATTTTGTAAGCAAAGCAAAACAGAAATGGTCAAGCACATGACAAAAAATACAGGACACTCCAATCTTGTAGGATAAGAGAAAGGGCCGAAAATGAAAAGGACAGATTTGTTTCAAAGCATTTTTGTTGGCAGGTGAAGAAAGAAAGCACTAAATAAATCCAAGCCTAGTGAAAAATAAAGCTATTATTATTGTTCTTTTATTGAATACTTGCATGTACTGTATGTGCTTCACAAACACTATCTCATGTAATTATCATAAAAATATATAAGCAAACTGTACTATCTGTAATTTGTATAAGACAAAACTGAGGCTCAGAGAGATTAAGTACATTTTCCAGTATCAACTTGGGAAACAGCACAATTGAGATTTGAAAATAGGTCATTTTTTTCTCTAAAGCCCATGCTCTTTACTAAAATGTTCAAGGGTGTGTGTGTGGAGGAGAATTCTTGGTATCATAAGTAACAGTTGAGTCATGTACTCAAATGAATTATCCTTAATGTTATTAAAAGTGATGCGATTAAAAGCGGGCAACATGTTTTAGTAGTAAGATCATTAGATGGAGATTCAGAATATAAAAACCTACCCGTGGTCCTTAGACTATGTGTACTGAGTTAGGCAAATCCCTGGTACTTTCTTCAGTTTCCTTATCTATAAAATTGGTTAATTCACTCAGCACACATTTATTGAGCCCATTTTTAACACAAGGCTCCATTTCTAATGTTGTATGAAATCCAGAAATGAATGAGATGATTTCAAGACTGTATTAAACTTGCATTCTGAAGAGCTGTGACTTCTATATAGTTATTTGAAGAGCTTTGGTGAATGGAATAACATTTAAAAAAAAATGTGTGAATTCTGGAAATCAAATCCTCGCTTAGAGAATTTTAACATTTCCTGAGTGCTTAAAAACTGTCATATTACCTAGTTAAATCATTATAAATATCCTGTGACCCAGGTATTATGACCTCTATTTCATATATTAGGAAACCGAGGCTCAAAGATTAATTACTTTCTCAATCCAGTATAACTTGAAAGAAGTAAAATCCAGGATCGAATTTAGATCTGTCTTAATCCCAAATCTATGTTTTCCATTCCTTCATTCATTTATTAAACCAACATTTGTTGAATGCATAAGATGCTAGGCATTGTGCTAAATGTTTAGAAAAGGGATCAGATCTCTGCTCTGATGAAACAAACAGACCACTGAGAAAATCATGCATTAGAAAAATATACATAATAAATACAGCGGTATAAATTGTTGCACGTTTGCAAAGGAAATCGCAGGGTACTATGAGAATGAATAAGACGGAAAACAACTTTGACTGGGTTGTCAAGGAATGACCCACAAGGAAGAGCTTAAACTCTGAGATAATCTACATTTCAATGCTGGCCTGATCTCAGCCTTTGACAGTGCCAATTAATTTAGGCAAAACTCTGTATGGTATGGTCAATTCAATAACATTAGGCCAATAGTAGTCTAGGAAATGAAGTTACGTTTATATTAACTCTCCTTTCTGAACAATGACAGGCAACTTAATTGATATAAGTCGCCGGTCATATACTCTGACAGGCAACTTAGTTGATATGTGAAAGTGCTTTGGATAATATGGAGGGTATGTCAGGAGAACGTAGGGAGGGAAAAAAGAAGGCAAGGTAGTCAATTCACGGGTTGACATCCCTACTCTCATCACCTTCAGAGCAAGAAATTGCTACCTTCACCTCGTATGCTCTACATGTGGGATTAAGTTTTCTTCTTCCATCATCTTTGCAAATCTGCTTGCCTCATACCAGGGCTCTGAGAGTTAATCATTTATTTAGTGTGTAGAAAAGTACCTGGGAATCGCAGAAGAAATATCTTATGGGGTAGAGGATAAGTAATACAACAATAACAAGCTGGTGAATTGTAGTGGATGTGCATCGCTCATCTCAGGTTCCGCCTGGACCCCCACCGTCGGCAGGCAGGGTGAATTACTGAAGTAAAACACACACATTATTCCTGGCTCAGAGGGCACAGCCAATGGATAACAGGAGAAGGGTTGCCAAGAGTTGAACTGAAAGGGGAAAATAAACAGAAAGGGAAAATAATCCAAAAGAGTGGATTCTTAACTTTTTGGTTGTTGTTCAAGAAGGTCTTTCTAGAACTTTCATAAGGGTTGTACAGGGCATTTTGGGCTCTATTTTTTTTTTTTTAATATAGGTCCTGAACCTCCATCCTCAGTTTACTTTAAAATTTTTTTTTTATTAAAGCATAGTTGATTTACAACGTTCTTTCAATTTCTGCTATAGAGCAAAGTGACCCAGCCACACACACACACACACACACACACAATTCTTTTTTTTTTCATACTGTCTTCCATCATGTTCTAACCCAATAGATTGGACATAGTTCCCTGTGCTGTGCAATAGGACCCCATTGCTTATCCACTCCAAATATAACGGTTTGCCTCTACCAACCCCAAACTCCCTGTCCATCCCACTCCCTTCCCCTTCCCCCGTGGCAACCACAAATTTACTTTTGAATATGGACTAGCAACCTGACGAATGCCCTTTAAAAGGTGAAGTATAAGCACCTTTGTCTCCTAGTGCATTTACATTGGTGATCTCCAAAGACAGATCCATAGACCAAAAAGACACTCTCAGTCTGTGTAGTCCAATACAAAACTAACTGGTCTTTCCCCATCACACAACCATGAATACTGTACCTCCAACATCCATTTGTCTGGGAATAGGAACTCCTATGACATGAGCACATAACCATACAGGATGGATAAATCATCTGCGGAGACCAATCTGATGTGAACTGAGCTCTACTAGGAGCTTTGGGAACCTCTACTCCACTCACAGCCCTGTCTTCTGACTCCATCCAGATTCCTCACCAGGTAAAGCCTGTGGCTGGTCAGGTCATTTGGTGGTAAAACAGGTGCAAACCCAGAGTCACCAAGACCCCCTCTGATAAAGATGCCTCTCAAGCTGCCTGTGGTCAGAGAAGGTTGTTCGCTTTCTGAGCTCCTCCCCATTGGGAGAGCAGGGATTGTTATGGAGGAAAGAGGGAGAGGAGGAAAAGGTAATTTCGGGACCAGAGGCAGTTTGAGAAGGTGAATAGGAG
Organism: Phacochoerus africanus; assembly: GCF_016906955.1. Lineage (NCBI taxonomy): Eukaryota > Metazoa > Chordata > Mammalia > Artiodactyla > Suidae > Phacochoerus > Phacochoerus africanus. Next base: position 50,296,828 of record NC_062556.1, on the reverse strand, counting down.
GTTTAGCTCTCTTGAGTCTCTCCTGACATAATTAGAATCTCATCTATTTTGGAGAAAGAATTAAGAGTCTGATCCAAAGGCAACATAATTCTCAGCTCTCACCAGGCAGGGGAGAAATACTCTTATGAGCCGGAGAGGGCCACCAAAGCCTCCAGTGACAATGTTGGTAGGGTTTGGAGTTGTGTCCAGGATCAGTGCTGACCTTTCCTAGTAACCTAGAGCCCAAATGGGAGGGCTTGATGCAAAACTCCTGCTTCTCCATCTCCAAATAAATAAAAGCTTCTCCACTTCTTCTGCAGTGGAATTTTCCTACATTCTTATTCAACTCTTGCTATGCATCTGAGCATGTCCTTCAGCAACCCGCTCTGCAGAAAAAGAGTAGAGGCTAGTAGCCTGGCCGGGGTGGGGGTGGGGGAAGGGAAGGCTCATCTTCTGAACTGGAACCCTAGCCTTCTATGTTCAGAAGCCAACCAGCTGTCACCACATTCTGGCTGTATGGCAACCAGGCTTCTCAGGTGACCCAGGTGAACAGGGTGACAGCAGCCAAGAGCAGTTTTGAGGAGAATTTCTAATGCCCTAGGACACTGGGTAGGGGTGTTCTTAGAGGGAGTCCTCTAGGGCGAAACCTCATGGAGGCAGCTGAGCACAGTTCTGCTGGAGTGCAGAGCTGAGGACATTTTCCTGGCCAGACTTTTGCAAATATTTGGGAGCAGAGCTGGGAAAAAGAGCAAGCGAACCTTACTTCCCCATGAGCCCAGTGGGGAGGTGATAGTGCCCATCCCCTGGGCACAGAGAGAAGAATGGCACCTTCACAAGCATTTCCTATGGATGCTTGACTGTCCCTGGCTCACACTACTCAAAAGTGGGGAGACAGCCCATCCTCTTGAGTCCGCTAAGGAGAAATGGCACATGGACCTGAGACAGTATGACTTTGGGATCCATCGTGAGACTTTCCTCATAGCAGCATCCTCCTGCCCCATCTCTTCAGGGGCTGGAGTGAGCTCTGCATGAGGCTTTGCCCAGGCTGAGAGGTCCAGCTGCTTCTCCATCCATCACCTCCCACTTTCTCAAGCCTACTTCGCTCCAGGTAGGCATCCATAAAATCCCTGGGGTGAACCCTATTCCATGACAAGATTATTAATTTTACCCTTCCCCCTTTAAATGGAGAAGAGAGCAGCTTGCTGGTTCAATAGATGATGTGTTCGTGGAAGCAGGAGTGTATTGTAATGTTTGTCAGTGGGAGAGATCAATAATCCAATTATCAGCTGCCTCACCTCCTCTTCATAGCCTTGTGTTCAACACTCCTTACTCCAGAAAAACTTGTGGTTTCCTTTGGTGAGAAATCTCCCCATATCAGGAATATAGATAGATCCCATGCCTGAGGCAAGGGCTCCATGATTCTAAAAACTAAACAGTTTGCTGTCTTATGAAATAGCCTGTTTAATTCCCAATATGACAAATATTGGTTCTTAATAGTGGTTAACCTCTACCATCAAACACAGTTGCTTATTTATTCATTTAATCACTTGAAGCAGTGGACTGGAGGGGCAGCAATTATAGTATTTCAGTACAGTGTAATATTTGACTTTTTCACTCAGATCCCAGCAACATATTGGAAATAAAGTGTCCAGGAAAATCAGATCCAAACTTCATGAGGGTACAAAAGGCAAGGACTTCTTTCTTTATTCTCTGGACATTTCCTTTAGTCCTCAAGGCAGATTTAGTGAATGAGTTAGGTAAATCGGCTTGCACAAACTTTCAGTGTAATTCTGAGAGTGTCGCTCACCAGTTGGCTGTCATTTTCTATTCCTGGTTGGAACACTGTGTAGTGAATGAAAAGACTTCTAATGAGTCCCTGGTATTTGTGTGTCATTTGAGAACTGTCAAGGTGCTTTTATAGATCTAATCTTCTTTCAGAAGGATCCTCTTAGGTAAACAGAACATCTAAAGTACAGAAAGCAATTATAATCATTCCCATTTTACAGCCAATAAAATCGAGACCCAGAGCGGTAAGGCTGAGCAGACCAAACAAAAGACTGGTGTTACCGTCCCCAAATTACGCTACACATAATTCAAATGTCTTATCTTTTCCTTCTTCTTTTTGTCAATGGTTAACAATAATAAACACCGTTTGAAACAAAGCTTATTTTTGCTGTTATTAAAAACAATCATTTTGTCATGACTCTGACCTCTTCCAATCCTGGCTTTGACTCCTTCCCAGATCTGGCCTGATCCCTCTTCCCTCTGAGTCACACGATTCTGATCAATTTATACTTCACTTGCTGTCACATGTTCCCCAGTGAGGCAGCAACATTCCCACCACCAATTTCAAAATAACTTTAGAAAACAATGATTAAAAAGTAGATTTTTCAACTGGAACTAATAGGTATTCCCAGGCAATTCCTTCCATATTTTTGCACAGCATACGCTCTTCATAAATAATGTCAGAAGTGGGCCTTCGCTCCTTTGGTAAGGTGGTCATTTAATGTAAGTAAATCCACATTAAATATTGAAGATCAGAAAAAAGCAGCCTCTTCAAAGAGGTCACATTTAAGTGAAAAAAAAAAAAAAAAAAAGCCACAACAATGTGTGGGGAGAAGACCAGCCTGGTGCTGGGTGGCACAGAGTTAATGGCTCACAGAGAGCATATACATGTTTTTTAAAGATGTTTTATTGCTTACAAAAGGAAGTAGTCTTGAGAGACTGGATACATAAACTGGCTCCAGCCAGCTGCGGCTGTCGGACTAGGAAGGATCCTGTTCAATTAGTGTTGTAAAATAAAATACTTTGTAAAGGAAATAAACACAATGCGAGCTAAGATTCATGCTTTCAAATATACACAAGGTTTGAATTTTTAATTAGGGCTGCTAATTACAGTCATCAGAAAGCAGAACAGAATAGATTTTACCTTACATTTAGCAGACAAGCCTTCAACCCCAGTGTATTTTTCAATTTCATTAATATTTTATGAAAATGGCCCTTGCAGCTTCAGCCTATTCTAGTCTCCTACGAAACTGCCCCACATTATGGATGCCAATGCCTCTAAGCCATGTGCATTAGTGTGATGACAAAATGCAAAACAGCGTCTTGTCAACCATCGCATCAATTGATTCTATTAGATAGTGTAAAAACAGTTGGGTGTGAGTTATAATCTCAGTGACACTAATGATGAAGCAAGACACTGGCTGAGAACAGCCATTAGCTATAAGCCAGAAATTAATGATTCTAATATTTTTGAACAAATTAACCTTAATGAACTGGTCTTGCATATACTGTATTATCTCCAGATAAGTTGGTGAGTGGCATGACACGTGGTAAACATACATAAATAGGGATAGTAAATAAACACAAACCCTATATGTACATATTTTAGAGGTTTATCCATCGCTTGTGCCTGTTTGTACCTCAGATACAATACAGATCCAACTAGTCACTCCCCTGATTATAATGTAACTGGTCGTGATTGAGTATTTTATAAAATTGCCTGTAACATAGCGGAAGCATACATAACATTTTCCCCCAAAGTTAGAGGATAACTGATTGTCTCCAAGTTAAATTTTATACTTAAACTTTATACGAAAGACTTCCCCAAGTGTAAAACGAATCATTTTGTAAGATAATGACTTTTTTCTGTTATTGTGAAGAGTATCACCTCTCCTCTGTATCTGTTCCTGTTTTGTCAGGTTTGGAGTTCTGCACATTGGGTTTTCATAAAGCAAGTCACACCTGCAGAAATGGAGCATACATTTCGCCTCAGGAAATGCTTTGGAAAAGTTCATTACAATGATCCCAGCCTACTGGGGATGACTTTGAAAAGTAAAATAAAATAAAGACAGGAGCATGTTTGTTGACAATTTCCTCACAAGCGCAAAATGCTCTACAGTACAATTTGACCCATTCTTGCATTCCCTGTAATGGTTAGCGTGCCAAAGTTAATGGAATTCAGTTAGTGGTAATAAATCTGATAGACGGCTCAAATGGAACAGACTTCTCTAAGACAGGTCACTGCCAGATTCAACTAATGCTAATTCAAAGGGGGTCTTGCTTAGTTTCCTCTGTGTTTCGGCCACACAGTGCAACTTTCGTTTTCTCTCTCCACCCCGCAAAGCTGCACTCGTGTAAGCACACTTTTCATCCCAAAGGATCCTTACTTTTAAAAAAATTTTTAAGTGTTTAGTGCCTACTCAAATCTGTGGTCCAAAATTCTGGAAACCCATTCACAAATCCTCTATGAAACTCAAATGGCTAATTTAAAGAAGAGGAAACAAAGGAAAGGCACTTGCCAACAACAGTTTGTTGGCTTAACTTTGACTTGCTTTCCTGGGAAGGAAGAAAACAGAATTTTCAATGTGAACTGTCAGCCCTAGTTATGACAGAAGCTCACTAGTGAGAGATCCAGAGTCCCCCTTCCATTGGCAGAGAAGCAAAGAAACCTTCCAAACAGAATTCTTTCAAGCTACCTCTACAACTCCACTTAAATAATTTACTTTTTATTTTTTCTCAGACTATTCTTTTTAAAGTTGGCTGACATGTGCGTTGACAAGCATGCTTTACTGCATAAGATGACTTGTGTATTTGGAAAGGAAAAAAAAATCATAAAAATCCTTCCAACTCAGAGAATAAGAGAACTGCTATATTTACTTTGGGGAAATGCAGGTAGCCTGACTCGGTCTTGAGCTAAGGGGCACTAAGTATAAATTAATATAAGTAAAACAGCGTCTTTGGGGGAAGGTGGTTTACTAAATTAAGATCCAAACCAGTGGCAGTGTACCTAATTCAGCAAACTAACTGGCCATTGAACTGTTAGCTTTAGGCTGAGAGACCTTAAATCCGTTCATTAGAACATAATACACTGTTATTTAATCCATGAAAGCTTAATTTTAAAATTCATCCTTCTGAAAACCTGACAGTTACTGGAGAGGGTAGGTGATGAATAAAATGATGTGGAAATAATGGCTTAAGTGTAGCTGCTGATATTCTAGATCCTTGGATTCATACTTCAATATTTATGATGATGCTTAGTGACTAAAATAGAAGGTTGGAAAGAAAATAAAATAGAAGGTGGAAATACAACAGGCAATTTAGGTCATTCATATATATTTCGATTATAAATGGAATGACTGAGCTGGGCTGGCGGAGTTCACTCAGTAAACACTGATAAAATACAAAAGATTCATTCCTACCTATCCTACTATAAAAGAATTAAAATTATCTTCTTTTCAGAGAAAACTATTTTCTGGATTAGTAAAAAAAAAAAAAAAGAAAAGAAAGAGAAAGAAAAGATTGTGTTGTGTTCTCTGAAGAATAAAATATTCCTTCAATAAGAATATCATTTCTCCTCCTCTATTTCTGAAAAGTTTTTTAGGTAATGCCTTTGAAATGGTTCACAGAAGTCTACCTGGTTTGCAATTTTGCTTATATAAAACATACTCTAGAAGACAACATGTTATTAAAGATGTCTTTTAAGTTTTTTGTTTATAACATCTTCCTCTGTTATAAATCTTTCAAGTGTTACTGGCGAGGCAGGAGGAGTGTGGCAGAGCAGATGGTGCTTGGCCATAGGTGTTAAACAGTAAGCACTACTATCTACAAGATCTTCACCACTGGACGGGAAAAATAGAACCCAGGAGTTTATTTACTTTCAGACCCGAAATTACATTCATTCATTCTTTTTTTTTTTTTTTTTGGTCTTTTTTCTTTTTAGGGCTGCACCTGTGGCATATGGAGGTTCCCAGGCTAGGGGTCCAATATAAGCTGTCACAGCAATACCAGATCCAAGCCAGTCTATGACCTACACCACAGCTCACGGCAATGCCAGATCCTTAACCCACTGAGCAAGGCCAGGAATCAAACCCAAAACCTCATGGTTCCTAGTTGGATTTGTTTTCACTGTGCCATGATGGGAACTCCTGAAATTATATTCAGAACAAAGCAACAAGCAGCATAGCTTCTCTGGAATAAATTGCTCTAATTGTTTGCGTTGCAATGGAAAATGTTCCTAGAATGATTTTGAGATTATAATAAACAACGAGCCTATACAAACCCACTTTTTCTGAAAGCCTTATAAAGCATTCTATTTACAGCAACATTTTCTCAATTTTATAGTTAAATAAATACTTTGGAATCTAGATGCAAATAGTTGGTGGAAAGTTTTGGGGAGTTAGCTGATACTCCAGATAATAAAAAGTATTGTAAATTTTAAGTGATTCAAAAGTTGACATATATTGATCCTCATCATTCCATCCACCACCAAATATACACTATTAAAAAAAAAAAACTTGGTGGTTTATACTCTCTAACTAGGCAATAAATTTAAAGTGATTACTTTTTAAGTCTACTTCAATATGTGTCATGCATTCATTCATTGGTTCCTTCTTTCATGTATTCTTATCACAGGCATGAATTGAGCATCTACAGCTGTGCTGTCTTATAGCCACAGGAGTCCACTGGGCATGTGAGATGTGATTAATCTGAATCGAGATGTACTATGACTGAAAAACAAGCATGTTTACATTGATTATATGTTGAAATGATACTACTCTGGGTCTGCTGTGTTAAATAAAATATACTATTAAATTAATTTCACCTGTTTTCCTCTATGTGCCCACTAGAAAATTTAAAGTTACATATGTGTCTTATGTGCTAACCTCCAGGGCAGTAGCACTGAGGTAAGCTCTGGAGATTCTAAGATGAAAACAACAGTGATCTGGTCTTCAGGGAGCTTAGTTTAGTGCCGACATGACAAGTCTGGAACAAAAATTCCATCTGTATTTTTTTCCTGTGGTCTGACGTTCAAAGCAAATGCCTCTGTGTTGTTTTCTTTGTTGAATCAAAGTCTTGTGCTATATAAGACTCCACGTTTTTGTCAGCTCAGAGTTTGGATAAGTTCAAGGCTAAGTCACGTTGGCCCAGTACGCTAACCTCTTCAGGAAGACCTCGTCACTCCTGAGGACCTCAGGCTCCTGCAGAGGCATCTGGAGCTGGCTGCCCAGCAAGGGTTGCCCTTGTGATTGGCATTCAACACCCTCTTCCCACTTGGAGTCAATGGCGAGGCTGCTCAGGGACAGGGGCACAAGTGGTTGTCTGGGAACAGAGTTCTCTGAGTGAACCTAATTGGCTGCACCAGGGCTGGAGCTATAACTTCGGCCTCATTAGCACCATACTCACACCATTATTGATCTGTTTCAAATGGCTAAGAGTAAAGTACACCCTCCTTGGAAGATACATCACACGGAGAGCTGTCCCTCCATGAAAAGAGGAACACCGCACTCATATTAGATCATGACATTGCTGGACCGCACTATTTATCTTCTGGAAACTTGAACTAGGTAATTGAGCTTGCCAAGAAACAACTCTATTTTAGCCCTAGTCGCATGCTCTCACTGAGCCCACGACAAAATATTTCAATTATTCTAAGCAGTTTCTTTCTTATTTTTCACATTTTCCTCAGAAGAGTTTTATTAAAGTCAATTAATTTATGTCCGTTCATACATAAAATTTAATTTTGAGAAGAGGTAAAAGGAATTTCTGGCATTCTTACAATGGCAGTTGTCTTTATGACAACTCCAAAATGTCTTGCCTGTGGGGAAAAAAGGTGGAGTTAGTACTTGGTAGTCATTAAGTCCAGGGCAGTCTTGTTAGGATAGTCAAATCCCTTTGCTCAGTGTATTACCCTCTGGTCTCTGCTCCCCAGCCAACGACTTGATTGAATAATGGTTGGGATTGACTGACGTGTGTGACAAAGGCCACAGGGCCATCTCTTTGTGATGGGAATTGATGGCTCTGTAAATCCTGTCCTTCACCTTCAATACCTTTAATCACCCAATGATTAACCTAAAGTATCTCAAATTTGTTTCTATTTTTATTTATTCCCCTTTTCCAATTGACATAAGTCCCCCAAAGACAAGTCCTCACTGCAACATTTTTACTGTTCAGATGGTCAACTATATTTCTTTTCTGGAAATTTTGATTAAGAGTGCTGACCTCGTATTTTACTAAAACTTGGGTCTATGGCTCCACGGTATAGTCAATTGTCTCACATTTCTGACATATAACCAACTTTTAATACAGTTTGCTTTCCACAAATTTAATTATTAAGAATCATTGTTATAATATTAACTAGAAGAAGAAAATAATATTAAGCCCACAATTTATTCTTCCTCCTTTAGTTTATGCAATAATATATTATTCTGAATCATCTTTGTTATTTGAGTGAACTCAAATCTCCTTTGAAGGAATTTCATCACAGTGGTAGAGAGGATAAGGTTTAATTACTTAGGATGAAATTTTTTATCAGAACATCTGATGCCAAATGGATAAAAATTAAACATTATCTTCATTTTTATACACTGTTCCATTGTAATAAAAATTGATTGAGGAGTTCCCGTCGTGGCTCACTGGGTAATGAATTTGACTAGGAACCATGAGGTTGCGGTTTCGATCCCTGGCCTTGCTCAGTGGGTTGAGGATCCGGCATTGCCGTGAGCTGTGGTGTAGGTCAAAGACGCGGCTCGGATCTTGTGTTGCCGTGGCTCTGGCGTAGGCTGGTGGCTACGGCTCCAATTTGACCCCTAGCCTGGGAACCTCCATATGCCACGGGAGCGGCCCTAGAAAATGTCAAAAAGACAAAAAAAAAAAATTGATTGAGACAGTCACTTCCCAGAGACACATAAAGCAGAGAACTAGCTGAAGGCTTTAGTTAAAACATGTAAAAGTTTCCCTAGGTATCTTTTATATTCCAGTGGGAATAACATTTATATGACAATTATTTTAGAAAAAATGATCATCTAGAAATTCTATAGCTTGCTTGCTTCAATCAAACCAAAGCCAATTTTAGAGTAAGGATCTGTATAAAAAATAATGGATTCTATAAAAGCTGTATCAGACTGCATCTTGAAAACATTTTATCATTTAAATAAACTTATATTTGTAAACAATAACATTTCAATAATAAACTAAACGTTAACCTACAAAGGTTTTTTATGTTGAAAATCATGTAAACTGCCATGATATTTAGGTGGTTAGTTGAAGCAAAATTCTAATACCTTAATTACACCCATATTAAAACTTAATTAGAAAGTAAGTTAAATAGTTAATTACATGAATCCACAAGCACTTATATTGTAGTTATCACTAGGAGAATTAAGAATGAATTACTAATATTTTCTACTGTTAATACATGGTTAATTAATGATTAAACAGTGTTTTACTGCTCACTCATTAATGATTTAGTGCAGTTACTTAAACAGTTTCCCAGATTTGAGTGCCTTAAATAGACATCTTAAGATTACTTTCCAGGTTTACCTTCTTTCTAATGTATTGGTTACTGCATTTTCAGTTGTATTACTCTCGTCTGCTTTCAACTATGCATATCAAATATCTTGATTACCTGATGAGTAAGAGCTAATCCACTGGCTCATGTGAATTCAACCAATGGAAGTGAATGTGAGAAGAGGCATCAGTTCATCTCTGCTTTCCTCCCCATGGACATGTGCTCTTAAACTGTGAGTGAGAGAAGGGACCACGTGACGTTAAACCCAAATAACCCAACTGGCTCCCCATCCTAGAACCTGCTCCCGGATCCAGCATCTAAACTTCTCTCATGTCAATGACAGTTCTGCCTGAGAAGAACATGCTCTCTAGGTCTGTTTAGGTAAAGACATCTTCTCTCTTGGTGGTCAGTTATGGGATCATAGAGGTCTTCTCTCAGTCATGTGGCCTGAGGGGGGTCAGGGGGTCTGTCTATTGCCAGGCATCCTGGAGGTGAGAGAGACAGTTCTTTCACTATGCAGTTCATTTAGAGATGGCCCTCAGCCCGAGACAGAACAGTGATGGAGATTATCCTTGCTGAGGACTGATTCTTTATCGCAAACGTGCTTGTCATTGCTTCTGGATTTGCCTAGAGTCTCCCAGAATGCAATTATATCTTCTGATATGTACCTGACAACCAGATTGAGGAGTTTTTCTCCCATTTGGGGAAACTACATGGAAATAGCTTCTGGGGTGTGACATTGCAATCCTAATGCTTGTCTTTATGTAACTATTTGTCCTGATCAGGAGATTCTATGGCTGCTAGGAGACGGTGTTTAGTTGGTTTAGAAATGACAGGAGTACTCTGGGAAGGGCTTTTCTAAAAAATGACAGGTATGTGAAAGAGGTGAAACTACTAAAATTAACTCTCTTTCCTCCCCACCTTTCAAGAAATAGAGCTTTACAAAGTATAGACTGTCAGACGGAATGTGCTTGTTTTACACTTGCTAAGGAAAGACAGTAAAACCTAATTCTTATCGCAGTAGCTTTAGAAATAATGATAAGCCTTATCCAGATGGAAACGTGACCATATTCCTGCACTATGAGCCATTTTGCAATGAGCTGCTAAACATCTATTTAAAAAAAATCATTTTTTTATTTTAAAAACTTGATTTATTTTGCACCTGTCCTTAAAAACATTTATTTAAGCTCGAGGTAATTTGACACTGCTAGGTCTTTAGGAATAGAAACAAAAAAAAAAAAACATATGCCAAATCTGAATGGAGAAGTCAGTATGTTGTACGGCGGTTTCTGTCTTCCATGCAGAGAAAAATGATAGAGATAGAATTGAAAATAGTTCAGAATAGAGAGGGAAATCAGATTAAATATTGCTGATTAGAGCTGCTTATTAATCCAGTCCCTATTTATAAAAGCTGATCCTGGTTCTTCTATATTTGGGTCAAGGAATAATGATTTCAGAATGACAAAATGTTGTAATGTAGATTCAGTATATACATATACTGACCAGGGAAAATTTAGTTATATGTAATGAAACAAAAGAGTTAATTTTGCTGTATATTTCTAGAAACTGTTTGGAAGGAGTCCTATTTATCTTTATTACCAAGTGTTGTTTGGGTTTAGGATTTCAAAGTCATTTGGCTAGCACCCATTGCCAGGAAAGTTTTGCCAGAGGTAACATTTAAAAAATTTATTTGCATCTCATTAACTGTCAACCTCTGATGAGACAGGGATTGAACATTTGGAAAATTAAATGAACATACTGAAGAAGGGAAGGAGGAGAGAAGTAAAAGCAAGGGCTGTTTAACTGTTTTACAAACTTTATACCAGCCTAAAGCAAATCGGTATTAGTCTGTGATAATCTCTGAAGGTCAACTTAGAAATCTTCGTTTCGTTGCATCAGTGGAAAAGTTTCCATCACCCACTGAGACGGTGTCTTAAGTTGTAGAATCACTCTTCGTGCACTCACGCATTGACTCATTTTGCTGGGTGTCTGCTCTGTGACAGGCACTAGCCTGAGCAAGGACAAGAAAGTCAACTTGAAAATACAACCATCAGTTTCAAGAAAAAAGCGCAGTATTGCGGAATTCCAGACGAAGTTATCATGACTCGGTAGCAACCCAAAATATGAGACTATATGTTGTAAAACATCAGTAGCCAAAGGTCTCTGCACATTTGTCTTTTATTATTATAATGACCCACCATAAACCTGATAAACATGATTTCAGATATTGGCAGGCTCACTCTCCTAAGCAATTTTGTGCAGTGGCTCCTTCCACTAGAGGGAGGTTGGCTGAGGATAAATCCTCTTATGGTCACCTCAAGGTTGTGATATGCTCCAGGGTTCAAGGACTGTTTTCACTACTAACTACATGGGTGCAAATGAAGAGTTTTTAACCTGTGGTCCCTGGACTCGTAGAGATAGGTTTGAAGTCATCCGCAGCCTCCATTTTATTGCATGCAAAATTTTGAATGCATATGAATTTTTCAAGAAAAGGTCTACAGCTTTCATCAGATTTTAAAGGATCTATCTTTTAAAATTTAAGAACAAGGACCTTTAATAAATCATTTGCATGACAGTGTATTTCTTCTAATTCAGGAATTTTGAGCTTTTTATATGAAACTGTTTCCTTCAAGTTAAGACTATGGAGAACCTAGTCAATACCTGCTATTATCTGATGAAGCTGAGGAGAACAGAAAGCTAACTTTCATTATTCTGGATGATACAAATTCATTTCCATATTCTGCTCTAGCCCTGCTAGGTAACATGGCCAGAAAGTTTTTCCCATTGAGGGACTGGAAAAGAAAGTTTAAAAATCCTCTTTTGGTGTTCCTGTCGTGGCTCAGCGGTAACGAACCCGACTAGTATCCTTGAGGACAGTTGGTTCCATCCCTGGCCTCGCTCAGTGGATTAAGGATCTGGCGATGCCATGAGCTCTGGTATAGGTCGCAGATGAGGCTCAGATCCCATGTTGCTATGGCTGTGGTGTAGGCCAGCGGCTACAGCTCAGGATTGTACCCCTAGCCTGGGAACTTCCATATGCCTCAGGAATGGCCCTAAAAAGACCAAAAAAAAAAAAAAAATCCTCTTTTTGTGTGTTGATAGGCTCTATAATCTGAAATAATTTCTTTGGTTTCATTTATGTATTTTTCATAGCCTTTACGTCATTTTCTAAACTTAACACAGTTTTAATATTTCTTGGCAACTGACCGTGAAAAAGTTTCCATCTTCGAGCAGGGGTAAAATAACTATTTCTATAGCTCTCAATTATGGATAGCTGTAGTTTATTTTATCAGTGTATTTTTGTGACCTCACCCTCGCTATTTGAAAACTTTGCCCAGTAATATTTTATTCTATCCCAAAGGTGCCATATGTCACCTTCCACCTTCCTCAGATAGACACCAGGTGTCAGAAAGTGGCAGGCTCTCAGTAGCTAAAGCTGAAGGTAATGGTCTTTGGCATGTCTAAATGCACTTTAAGAAAAAAAGTTTTTCTATGAATAAAAGATGTGCAAAAGTCACTTATGCTAAGATATCATTTTTAAGCACATAATTGTTAGCATAAATGACAGTTTTCCTTTAGGAGTAAGGTACTTGGGTTTTATTTAGTAAGAGAGCTTGCTTATCCACAAATTAAGAGATACAACTAGATTAAAACTCTATGTATATGAAAAACAACAAACAAAATAAAAATACCCCACAACCACCATATTATCATTTCTTGGACTAGATGTGATGGAATGTACTCATTCTGGCATTGAGCTTTGACAAGTGTGGTTATGTGCAAGCATTCTAGTAAAGAAAAGAGAAAGTATATTTATTCCAATCTAAATTATGTCCATAGGTAGCATGGTGGGGACTGAATTTATCACATCCACCCATGGAATGTCCAATAAGATAACAGATATAGGCAAAAAGCTCAAATTACAGGTAGCTACAATATTTTAACATAAGAAGTCCAGATGGAACTTTTAGAGATTCACAAATAGCGTGGCTCACTGTGCTGGAATGCTGGGTCCAAAAGGCACGTCCCTTTTGAGGTTACAGTTTAGAGTAAAACAGATGTATTAATAATCAATGCACTCATATGACCAAGAATGTTATCAGCTCATCCAAGATGGAAAACAACAGGAAACTTAAGCCAAGACTCATTTTATTTTTGCCCTTCTGACTATATGCATTGGAAAGGAACCCCATTGGCCCTTTTTTAGCTAGTAATGTCTAATGCAGGAAGACAGGAATAAGCAGAGTAGAAAGCACCTGTCAGCTCTATTTCCCACTCTCCTTGATTAGCATGAAACATTAATAGGGCTTTCAGAAATTCTGGCCTGAAATGGGCTTTGCCCGAGAACGTGTCTATCTTTACTGCATAAAAGCCACTGTCATTAAAAGAGGGCAGATAACTAAAGAAGACCCTTTCTTGAAATTTATACCTTTTTTTCATACAATGACAAATTATTTTAATAATGGGAATCACATACACTGCCATTTGTATAATGTTT